>NC_134777.1:121190237-121212737 GCF_046742065.1 Oratosquilla oratoria
TGATCCAGAAAGACCGAGCTGAGAGACCCATAAGACCCGAAGACTAACGCTTAAGGATACCAGTAAGACCCTGAAGATGACACAGTTCTGAAGACTCAAGGACCAGTCCAACATAAAAGATCCACACAACCCGAAGAAAGCCCCCCCCCCCAGGTCTAGAGAGCTTTCATAGAGACCGACCTGACTCGAAAGACCCACAAAACACGAGAACTGACTCGGGTGTGGATACTCGAAAACCGACCCGAATTGGAAGACCCCTCCAAGAGACTTCTCCTTCAGACCCAAGAGAAAGCTTTTCCCTTTCCTTCAAGACCTCGGGAGAGACCCTCAAGACCTAGGGAGACTGCCCCTAGACCTTAAGACCCAGGAGAGAGACTACCCTTAGCCTTCAAGACCTCTGGAGAGACCCTGAAGCCCTGGGAAGAGACTGGCCCTGGACCTCAAGACCCCGGTGAGTGACCCCTTGGTCGGAAAACTCGGAGACCCCGTCCAAGTTTGAAGACTCCAATCAAGGAGTCTCGACCGCCGCAAGAAAGCCACGTAAAGTTCAAATTATCTCAGAGAATTATCCAACTGAGAAGAAATGGCGGAAACAAGCCCAGTGGCGGACGAGGGCAAAAGGAGGAGGAGGAGATGGAGGAAGAAGAAGAAAAGAAGCAGGAGGAGGAGGAAGAGGAGGAGAGGAGGAGGAGGAGAAAGAAGAGAGTAAAAGGGAAGGAGATAAGGAAGTAAGAAAATTAATAAAGACTGTGACGACGATGTGATAATGATGATAATGAGATGACGACGACAATGACGACGATAATGATGACGATGACGACGACGACAATGACTGTGACGATGCCGATGACGACGTATTCAGCGCGATATGTAAATCACAGACCAACTAGTCAACAAAACTAGTGACTACTATCTCTTTCATATTAGCCACAATATAGTGAAATGTCCACATTCCAGAGAACCTCGGTGGTGTCGTTCGGTGAGAAATGGTCTTAAATGGTGAAAGAAAAGTGTTGTTAGACACCCGCAGAGAGTGAACAGATGTCATATTTCATTTGACTCTGAAGTTCTCTTCCAGTCAAATAGAATATTCTGGCGTTAGACAGAATAAAATATCTCGTGCCTCACAAGGGACCTCGTCTACCCAGGTAGATTTGATTAAAGATTTAATTCCTTCGAGGAGGAGGAGGAGGAGGAGGAGGAGGTGAGGAGGTGGTGGAGGTGGTGGAGGAGGTGGGAGTGATGGTGATGGTGGTGGTGGCGATGGTGGTGGTGGTTCCAAGTACAAAAGAATCGAAGAAACCTGACGAAGTCGTAGAAGGAAGGGAGAACGGTGAAATCCGCTTTAGTAGGCGAAGAGTGTTAAGGATAATTTTCGTGAGACTTTAAGGGCTGGGATGGAGGGAGGGGGTGGGCGTGGGGGTGGGCGTCTGGGGGGCGCTGAGAGATGCTCGCCTGGAGTAGGAACACTTCGCAAACTTGGGCGGGGAGTGCAGGACATGGTGGAGGTGGAGGTGGAGGGGGAGGGCGTGGTAGAGGTGGAGGTGGATGTGGTGGTGGTGGTAGTGGTAGCAACCGTGGGGGATAATGTTGTTATTACAGGGTGTAGTTTCCAGCGCTTCTGTCCTTGCGGAGAATCTCGTGTTTTGTCTCGTGAGCATGGTGGTGGTGATAGTGGTGACGGAGGAGGAGGAGGCGGAAGAGAAGGAGGAGGAGGAGGAGGAGAGAGGAGGAGGAGAAGGAGGAGGAGGAGGAGGAGGAGGAGGAGGAGGAGGAGAAGTTAGTGATAATAGAGGTGGACTAGGAATTGGTGATCGTGAAGCTGGGGGTGGTAGAGAGGGGGGAGGAGGAAGGAGGGGAAGGGGAGGAGTAAGAGGAGTCTGCCAAGGGGGGCGGGGGGCGGGGGGGGTGTCCGTGCTGAGGCAGGAAGGACGAGAAGCCACGATGCGACACAGGACGTGACGTGACGTGACGTGACGTGACGTGACGGGAAAATGGTGACGGAAAGCCGGAAAGTGGTGGGGACGGTAATAATGAAGATGGTGATGAAGGGTGTGGTGATGGTAGTAATGATAATGATGATGATCGAGATGATGATGATGATTACGATGATGATGGTGATGGTGATGGTGATGGTGATGGTGATGGTGATGGTGATGGTGATGGTGATGATGGTGATGGTGGTGATGGTGGTGGTGGTGATGGTGATGGTGATGATGGTGATGGTAGTGATGGTGGTGATGGTGGTGATGGTGATGGTGATGGTGGTGATGGTGGTGATGGTGATGTTGATGGTGATAGTGATAGTGATAGTGATGGTGGTGGTGATGGTGATGGTGATGGTGATGACAATGACAATGACAATGACAATGACAATGACGACGACGACGATGTTGATCACTTGATGATGACGCTGACGATGATAACTGTACATTCAATCCATCTTTTCCTCCAGGCATCTAGCAGGAAACCCAAGGCCCCCAGTTGACCGCCAACATGCACCGGATTAGCCCATAAGTTGCTAAAGGAAAGATATTGTGTCGTTATCAAGGTAATACTAGTGTGGGACAGTATGGACGATGACGACGACGACGACGACGACGATGACATCAACGACGATGACATCAACGACGATGACCAATATTGTCAGAAGTGACGACAATAACAGCATCGTTGACAACCGTGCCGGTTACTCGGTACCCACCCTAGACATCAGTAGCTGATGCTATCATATAATCGATAAGTGTTTAAATAAAAGAATAAATAATCAAAAAATGTCAACCAAAGAACACGGAGAGGGGAGTGAGGGAGGGGGGAGGGGGGAGGAAAGAAGCCCCAACAAAAGAAGGGGGGATGGATAGGGGGGAGAATCTCCCTCCCCCCAAGAGAACCACCTCAGCACTATGAAAAGGGAAGAGGGACTGGAGGGGGGGGGGCAGTTTGAAGGAGGGACAGGGAGCAGAGAGGGGAGAAGGAGGGAGAGAGGATAGGGAGAGAGGGAGGTGAGAGGGAGGGAGGGAGGGAGGGAGGGAGAGTGGTAATCGTAGCAAGCTGAAGCCAGAGGGAAAGTGGAAATAGACAATTTCGTCGTAGGAGGGAATGGGCCATAGAGCGGAAAGGAGGGGGAGGGGGGAAGCTTGGGAGGGGGAGGGGGAGGGGGAAGGTGGGATGGGAGAAGGACGGGAGTGGATAGGGATGGAAGGAGGAGGAGGGAAGGAGGGAAGTGGATAGGGAGGGAGGGGGGAGGGAGGGAGGGAGAGGAGGGAGGGAGGGAAAGGAGGGAGAGGAGGGAGGGAGGGGAGGGGATAGGGAAGGAGGGAGGGAAAAAGGGAGTGAGGGAGGGAGAGAAGGGAGTGGATAGGGAGAGGAGGGAGGGGAGGGGAGTGAGGGAGGTAGAGAAGGGAGTGGATAGGGAGAGGAGGGAGGGGAGGGGAGAGAGGGAGGGGAAGGGAGGGGGGAGGGAGAGAAGGGAGTGGATAGGGAGGGGAGGGAGGGGAGGGGAGGGGAGGGAGGGAGGGAGAGGAGGGAGTGGATAGGGAGGGGAGGGGAGGGGAGGGAGGGAGGGAGTGGATCGTAGCAAGCTGAGGCCAGAGGGAAAGTGGAAATAGACAATTTCGTAGGAAGGTATGGCCCATAGCGCGTAAAGGAGGGGGGAGGGGGGAAAGCTTGGGAGGGGGAGGGGGAGAGGGAAGGAGGGGAGGTGGGAAGGAGGAGTTGGGGGAAAGGAGGGATTGGTGAGGTGATGGGATTACGGGAGTGGAGTAGAGGAGAGGAGGGAAGAGAGAGAGAGAGAGAGAGAGAGAGAGAGAGAGAGAGAGAGAGAGAGAGAGAGAGAATGGCTTGAGAAGAGAACTGAGGAGTGACAGGGAGTGAGTAATTGAGGGAGGAGAGGAAGAGGATGGAAGAGAGAAGGAGGATGGATGGATGGAGGGAGGGAGGGAAGGAGGAGGAAGGAGGAAGGGAGGATGGTGGAGGGAGGGAGGGAGGATGGTGGAGGAAGGGAGAGAGGAGAATGGATAGAAGGAGGAGGATGGAGGGAGTGAGGAGGATGGAGGGAGGGAGGAGATGGAGGGTGTGAGGAGGATGGAGGGAGGGAGGAGGATGGAGGGAGGAAGGAGGAAGGGAGGGGAAAGACGAAGGACGGTGGTAGGACTGGGATCAGAAATTACAACGAACCTGAAGGAAACGAAAAAATAAGAGAAAAAGGAGAAAGAAAAAGGAGAAAGAAAAAGAAAAGAAAAACAGAAAGAAAAAGGAAAAAGAGAAAACAAGAATAAAATAAAGAAAAAATAAATAGGAAGACAAAAGAAAAGAAAATTAAAAAAATGGAAACTGAAATGGAGGAAATTTAGACAAAAATAAAGATAAGAATAAGTAGAGGAATAAGAATGAGAATGAGATTAGAAATAAGAACAAGAGAAAAAAAAATTAAATAATAATAAGAAAAATTAAAATTAAAAGAAAAAGAAAAAACAGAAGCAAAAGAAACAAAGAACAAGAATAAAGGAAAAAATAAAAACAAAAAATAAAAATTAAAATGGATGATGAAAACGAAGAATTTGTGAAGGAATCTTGAAGAAGAAGAAGAAGAAGAAGAAGAAGAAGAATAAAGCAAACGGAAGACAAGAGGGAAAGTGAAAGAGGAGAAGGACAAGAAGGGGAGAAGAAGGAATAAAGAAAGAGGGAAGAAAGGGAGGGGAAAGGTAAAGAACAAGAAAATGGAATATGAAGATATAGATAAGAAAAAAAGAGAAGAAAACTGACGAGAAAAAACAAGGAAGAATGAAAAGGAGAGAAAAATATTGAAGGAGACAGGAGGGAGAGAAGAAAAAGAGAAATAAGAATAAAGCGCAAGAAAAGAGAATTACGGAGCGAGAAAAGAAGAAATAGACAAAGGGAAAAGAGAAGAAGAAAGTGAAGCAAAAGTAAAGGAGGAGGAGAAGAAAGAAAGGAAGAAGGAGGAGGGGAAGAAATATAGGAAGAAGGAGGAGGGGAAGAAAGAGAGGAAGGAGGAGGAGGTGAAGAAAGAGAGGAGGGAGGAGAAGGAGGAGAAAGGGAGAAAGAAGGAGGAGAAGAAGAAAGAAAGGAACAAGGAGAGAAAGAAAAAGAGGAAGAAGGAGGAGGTAAAGAAAGAGAGGAAGAAGGAGGAGGTAAAGAAAGAGAGGAAGAGGAGGAGGAGAAAGAGAGAAAGAAGGGGGAAAAGAAGAAAGAAAGGAACAAGGAGGAGGGAAAGAAAGAGAGGAAGAAGGAGGAGGAGGAGGAGGAGAAAGAGAGAAAGAAGGAGTAGAAGAAGGAGAGGAAGAAGGAGGAGGAAAAGAAAGAGAGGAAGAAGTAGGAGGAAAAGAAAGAGAGGAAGAAGGAGGAGGTGAAGAAAGAGAGGAAGGAGGAGGAGGGGAAAGAGAGGAAGAAGGAGGAGGAGAAGAAAGAGATGAAGAAGAGGAGGAGAGAAAAGAGAAGAAGGAGGAGGAGAAGAAAGAGATGAAGAAGAGGAGGAGAGGAAAGAGAGGAAGAAGGAAGAGGACTTGAAAGAGAGGAAGAAGGAGGAGGAGAAGGGAAAGAAAACAGAGGAAGAAAAGAAGAAAATATTAATAGAGAAAAAGAGCAAAAATAAAGAAGGAATAGTAAGAGGGCATTGATGACAAAATAAAGAGAAAGAGAGATGAAGTAAATGAAAAAGAAGAGAAGAGAGGGAGGAGGCAGAAGTGGAAGAAAAGCGTAGTGGAAGGCTAAAAGACTATAATAGTAGAGAAAAGAAGCAAAAGAGAAAATAAAAAAAAATGAAAAAATGAGGAGAAAGAGAAAGTTGAAGAAAAGGAAAGGAGAAGAGAAGAAGAAAAGTTTAAAGACTAAATCAGAAATGTGTCAAACAAGAAAAGGACAAGAACTGTTTCAGGAAAAGAGAGAGAGAGAAAAAGAGAAATAGAAAGAGAGAGCAAAAAAGAGAAAAAGAGAGAAAGGGTGAGAAAGAGGAAGACAAATATTCAAGCATGAAAATATGCAAGAATGAAAAAAAAAGATAATTAGAGAAAAGAGTAGGAAGAAGAAGGAGGAAAAAATAAAAACGATAATATTTCTTAATAATTTCCGTGGCAAGTTGGGGGGTGGGGGGATGGGGGGGATGGGGGGGGAGACCACCAACATCGAGGCCATGGTAGAAGCATTCTCGGACGTTATGCGACCCATTCTAGATTCTAGAGGAGGAGGAAGGGAAGAGCACCGTGAACCATTTGCCCTATATTAGAAACGGTACATTGAGATTACACTATTACGGAGCTCGCCGTTCCCCTAGCTGGGTTAGGTCAGATTAGGGTGGGTTAGGTTGAGTTGGATTAGGTTGGGTTGGGTTAGGTTGAGTTAGATTAGGTTGGGTTGGGTTGGGAAGGGTGGGTTAAGTTAGATTAGGTTAGGCTAGGTTAGGATAGGCCAGGTCAGATTAGGTTAGGTTGGGTTAAATTAAGTTGGGTTGGGTTGCGTTGGGTTGGATTGGGTTGGGTTGGGTTGGGTTGGGTTGGGTTGGGTTGGGTTGGGTTGGGTTGGGTTGGGTTGGGTTGGGTTGGGTTGGGTTGGGTTGGGTTGGGTTGGGTTGGGTTGGGTTCGGTTGGGTTGGGTTGGGTTTGGTTGGGTTAAGTTAGATTAGGCTAGGTTGGTTTGGGCTTGGTTGGATTGGGCTAGTTTAAAATAGAATAGGTTGGATTAGGTTAGGTTGGGTTGAGTTTGGTGGCTAAAGTTAGATTAGGCTAGGTCGGGTCAAGTTGGGTTAGGTTAGGATAGGTTAGGTCAGGTTAGGTTAGATTGGGTTAGATTGGGTTAGATTGGGTCAGATTAGGTTAAATAAGGCTTGACTTTGGCTAGGTTAGGTTAGGTTGAGTGAGGTTAGGCTAGATTAGTTTCTTTGAGATCATCATGGGCTAGAATAAGTTTAGGTAAATATTGTCCTGAATTAACACAATAACGCGACGACAATAGTGTTGTCTTCATTCATTGAAAATCTGTCAGAAGGTAAGAATCGAACTGGAGACCACAGCAACACGGGAAGAATGTTTTAACTCTTCAACCATCTTTACATCCCATCCCATTCCATCCCATCCCATTCTATCCCATCCTATTCCATCCCATCCCATTCCATCCCATTCCATCCCACCTCATCCCCATCCCGTCCATTCCCATCCCATCTCCATCCCATCTTATCCCACCCCGCTCCTATCCCATCCTATTCCATTCCACCCTATTCCATCCCATCCCATCCCACCCTATCCCATCCCACCCTATCCCATCCCATACCATCCCATCTCAACCCATCCCCACCCCATCCCATCCCATCCCCATCCCACTCCATCCCTATCCCACTCCATCAAATTCCATCATATCCCATTCCATCCCATCTCATCCCATCCCATCTCATCCCATCCCATCTCATCCCATCCTCTATCCCATCCCATCCTATTCCATCCCGTCCCTTCCTATCCTATCTCATCCTATTCCTTCCCATCCCATTCTCTATCTCATCCCATCCTCTATCCCATCCTATTCCATCCTATCTCATCCCATGCCATCCCATCCCAACTCATTCCATCCCACGTCATTCCATCCCATCTCCACCCTATCCCGTCCCATCCCATCCCATGCTATCCAGCCCCGTCCCACCCCATTCCATCCAATCCCCATCCAATCCCATCTCATCTCATCTCCATCCCATCCCATCCCTTCTCATCTCCATCCCACCTCATCCCATCCCATCCCTTCCTATCCCATCCCTTCCTCTATCTCATCCCATCCTCTATCCAATCTCATCCTATTCCATCCCTTCCCATCACATCCCACCTCATCTCATCATATCCCATCTCCATTCCACCCCATCACATCCCACCTCATCTCATCATATCCCATCTCCATTCCACCCCATCCCATCCTATTCCACCCAATCCCCATTCCATCATATTCCATCCCATCCCGTCAACATCCCATCTCTTTCCCATCCTACCCCATCTCCAATCCATCCTTTCCTATTCTATCCTATCTTCATCCCATCACATCCCATCTCATCCCACCCCATCCCATCTCATTAAATCTAATCTCCATCCTATCCCATCCCATTCAATCCAGTCCCATCCAATCCCATCAACACCCTATCTCCATCCCATCCCACCTCATCCCACACCATCCTATCTATTCCAATATCCGTCCTATCCCATCCCATGCCATCTACATCCCATCTCCCTCTCCATCCCACCTCATCCCATCCCACCTCATCCCATCCCACCTCATTTCATCTCATCCCATCTCATCCCACCTCATCCCATCCCATCTCCGACAGTAGCTGGGGTGACACCAGACATTAGGGAAGAGAAAGCATTAGGGGGAGGGAGTTAGGGGGGTGGGGGGGTCTTGATGACGCCAGCGGGTTAGACGGAGGAGGGGGGGAGGAAGGGGGAGAGGGGAGAAGAGAGTAAGAGGAGAGAAGTCTTCGGCGTGTTGTGAGAGCGGGAGACTGAGAGTGAGTTAAGAAGAAAGAGAGAGAGAGAGAGAGAGAGAGAGAGAGAGAGAGAGAGAGAGAGAGAGAGAGAGAGAGAGAGAGAGAGAGAGAGAGAGAGAGAGAGAGAGAGAGAGAGAGACAGACAGACAGAGAGACAGACAGACACACAGACAGAGTCAGAGATAGACACACAGACAGAGAAGGCAATCAGGCACATTATCAGACAGACAATCAGATAGACAGACGGTAAAAGGAAATAAAAGATTAACCTGTTAAGACGAAGGAGGGAAGGGATAGGGAGGGAAAGGGCAGGGAGAGAGGGAAGGAGTGGAGGGAGCGAGAGGGAGACAGTGAAGGGGTTGAGGGGGGAGAGGGGGAGGGGGAGAGGGGAAGGGGGAGAGGGGGAGGGGGAGAGGGCGCATCGGAGAGAGGGGATTACAAAGGAGCTCAAGAAGGATTTAATTTCCACAGATTATCGTCTCGGTACGAGGGGGGGTAGGGGCGGAGGGGGGAGGGAAGGGGAGGGGAGGAGAGGGAAGGGGAGGTGAGGGGAAGGGGGTAGACAGACTTGTGTCAGGAAGAGAGCCAAGTTAGGGCAGATGGCTCACATCGAGGCCAAGGTGGTAGCTTTCTACTGACTGCTCTGAGGAACCATCTGGAGAAGGTAGAGGAAGTGGAGGAGAGGAGAAAAGGAGGAATGGAAGAAGAAGGGGAGGGAGGGAGGGAGGGGGAGAAGGAAAAAGGAAGGCAGGGAGGGATGAAGGATGAGAAGAGAAAGAAAAAAAAGAAAATGGTAAGAAGGATTGAAAAAGATGAAGAAGAAGAAAAACAAAAAGAAGAAGAAGAAGGAATCGGGGGAAGAAGGAGATTCGAGAAGAAAAAAGAGAAAAGAGAAGAAAGGAGGCAAAAGAGGGAAAAGAGAAAAGCGAATAATACGTAAACGGAGAGGAGGAGAAGAGAGGAAGATTTAAAAGGGGGGAGAGGAAGAGGAGAGGAGGATGAAAAGAGATGGGAAGGTCAGAGAAGAGGTGAGGATGAAAGGGAAGAGGAATTGAAAAAATGGAAGAGGAGAAAAGGAAGAGAAGAGGAGGAAGAGAGGAAGAGAGTAGGAGGGAGTGAAGAGGCAAACAAGAAGGGAAGGAGGAATTCAAGGAAAAGATACCAGATACAAGAGAAATGGGAAGAGATGAAGAGAAGAAAGAAGGGGAGGAAAAGGAGGGGAAGAGGAAGAGAAGGAGTAGGAGAAGGAGGAGGAGGAGGAGGAGGAGGAGGAGAAGGAAGAGGAGGAGGAGGAGGAGGAGGAGGAGGAAGAGGCTAATATGAGTGTGATTAAAAAAATATATTAAATAAGGAAATTAAATTAATTCAAAGAAGACAAAAAAGAAGACTAAGAGTAGGAGGAGGAGCAGGAGGAGTAGGAGGAGGCTAATATGAGTGTGATTTCAAAAAATATATTAAATAAAGAAATTAAATTAATACAAAGAAGACATAAAAGAAGACTAAGAGGAGGAGTAGGTGGAGGAGGAGAAGGAGGAGGATTTGGAGGAATAGGAGAAGGAGGAAGAGGTGGAATAGGAGGGGGAGGAGGAGGAGGAGGAAGAAGAAGAGTAGGAGGAAGAGAAAAACTTATCCAAGAAGAAAAAAGAAAAAAATGGGTTGACCACAAATAAAAAAAAAAGATAAAGTTAAATGAGAGGAAGAGGAGTAAATGAGAAGAGATGAATGAAGAGAGCCAAAAGAGAAGAAGATAAAGAAGAGAAAAGGAAAAGAAGGAAAAAGAAAACGGGACAAGGAGGCCAAGAAAACGGATAGAAGAGGCGGACATGATGCGATTATTGAAATATCAATTAATATCGGATTCTGCGAGGAGGGGATGGTCTCAGAGAGAGAGAGAGAGAGAGAGAGAGAGAGAGAGAGAGAGAGAGAGAGAGAGAGAGAGAGAAGGAGAGAGTGAGAAAGAGAGAGCGAGAGAGAGAGGAAGGCGAGGGCAGACAGACAGAAAGATGGATAATGGCAGATAGAAATGTGACCAAGCCACGCTCAATTCGTATAGTGTTATTATGTTATGGTGACGAAGTATAATAATGTTATGGTGTTGTAACGCTATATTGGTGTAGTGTTGTAGTTATAATTGTAGTTACTCGCACACACGCACACACACTCGCAAAACACACACACACACACACACACACACACGCACACACATACACACACACAAACACACACACGCCCATGGCTGAAATAATTTCATTATCGCTGCGCTGCGGGTTGTTACTCCAACTCTCGTGGGCGGGAATTAGGTGTGTGTGTGCGTAAAGTCACAGCATTACCCATAGATCGGTCATATACGAGCTCTGAGCTCTCTTCCGAGAGGGAAATAACTGTCGATCACGAGTCCAACACGTGATCCAAAGACCATGTTTGGTGGGGGGGAAAGACCATGAAAAAAATATATATATATATATATATATATATATATATATATATATATATATATATATATGTATATATATGCATATATATATATATATATGTATATATATATATATATACATATAATGTGTGTGTGTGTATACGTGTACGTATACGTATTCATCCTGACGCTCTTTTCACCTGGAAGCCGAAGTCGCAACCTGACAGTTCGTCCTTCGCCAAGGAGGGCCACGAAGGCTCCTTAGGTGGCCGCAGACCATAGGGCAATTGGCGGACGACCTTTGGGCCCTCGAACTTGTATGGTGAAACGTCTTGGCATTTCCCACGGCATGGCACCATTTCCCAGAATGGTTCGCCCGTGGCGCATTGCAAAACGTACGGCGCGAACGAAACCCAGAAACTTTCGTTCACATCGACCTGTTTTCCGAAATGTGTGAGAAAGGAGTGTATTCCCACCACGAGCGATGTGGCTTCTCTCATTGGAACGGTCAGACTACCCCAGATGGAGGCCAGGGTGGGAGATTCCACAGTTACTGTGGGAAGTTTAAACCAAAACTAGTTATATATATCTTGCCTAGACTAACTGACTCTTCTGGTCCAATGATGTCATTTATATATTATCTGGCCAAAGCAGAACGTTACCAAAAGTTTTCCAAAGTTTACCAAAAGGTTACCAAAACCTAACACCAAACTGTCGTTCAAGTTACAAGAAACGTTTGTAGATTCATGTAACGCATTCCTTGTGACGATTTTTGTCTTTTGTATTACTTTAACTTAACACGAACTCAATAGATCGAGTACCGCCTTCAGACGAGGATACTGTTCTATAACCTCCCCCCCCAAAAAAAAAAATAACAATAATAATAATATTAATAGATAAATGAAAAAATAAATAAAATTACGTCATAACAAACCAAGAGGTCTACGGCTGATGGGGGTTTTTCCGTTGCGTCGGAATGCGACAGAATTTCGAATCTTGGCGGAAAATGTACAGCAAGCCGTGTCATACGAAGACTTCATTAAAGAAAAATTATGAGAAGAACAAAGGCTCGTTCGCATCACTGACCATTGCCCCCTTCCCCCCTCCCCCCACTCCCCCTCTCTCCCTCTCCCCCTCTCCCCCTCTCTTCCCCTCTCCCCATCTCCCCCGAAAGTTTCAGAAATTTCCTGGTAGCGATTCGAACTCTGTATAGTTTAGTAATCGTGTTTTCCCATGTGGGAGTTCTTTGTTTGGCAAACAGCGTTTGCCCTGGGAAAAAGATCCACATTTGGCAGACGCCGCGTCAAATGCTCCAATACTACAATGTATATAGACTTATTGACGTGACAACCACCAAACGATTCTATTCGACTAAAGGGGCCAGCAGGCTCTGAATGGGATGGAGTCTGACCCTGCAACTGAATAAAATCGTCTGTGGACTGAAAATGGGTGATGGTTGACTTGGGACATGAAGCCGGATTTTGTTTGGTAGATCAGACACCAAACTTGTCTGTTTTCTTGGATCAAACAAAATTTGCCAAACAAAAAATATTCTGGACAATGTTACTGGTATTCCTTTGCACAAATGGTATTTCTAGATGATGTTATAGCACATAGAGGGTAAAATGAAAATGTCCAGAATATTTGTCATTACATATTATTAGTGATATCCCCATCTATAGCTATAGCGCTGTTACTAATACAGCTGTTACTATCTCTATTACTAATACTAATGCTATTTTGGCAAATGTATTTTTATAACAAAAAGTGTATCACCACGAATACAATTTTTTTTCATTGCGTTTGTCAAACAGACCAAACGACTGTTTCTTCTCGTGTGTCCAGCATTTGCCAAACTCAAACTCTCCCAATTTTATATATTTTTTGTGTGCGCGGGAACGCGCGCTCGTGTGTGTGTGTGTGTGTGTGTGTGTGTGTGTGTGTGTGTGTGTGTGTGTGTGTGTGTGTGTGTGTGTGTGTGTGTGTGTGTGTGTGTGTGTGTGTGTGTGTGTGTGTAAAATTATAATAATGACAATAACAAAAATAATAATAACAATAATAATAACAATGATGATAACAATAATGATGTACTCGTGTGTGTGTATATATACATACATATATATATGCATGAGAAATCACATAAACTTCGTGATTCGAAATATGCGCAAAAAAACAGAAAATAAAAAGTAAAACTGATGACCAAGAGCTTTCGTCTATTCTGACATCCTCAAGGTACCCTGAGGATGTCTGAATAGACGAAAGCGCTTGGTCATCAGTTTATCTTTTTACTTGGTGTTTTTTCCGCATATATATATACATATATATATATATATATATATATATATATATATATATATATACATAGATAAATATATATATGAACATTTTTAGAAGCTCTGCCATGGGATTCGAACCCAACAGCATTTTGGCACTGATTAATCTTCTTGCTGTGATTTTCAATTTTTCTCACAGTGATCTAAGTAAGAAGATTGATCAGTGCCAAAATGCTGTTGTATTTAACTCTGTGTATTAGTGAGAATATGCGCTCTAAATATACAATATATGTATATATATATGTATATATGTATATATATATGTATATATATATGTATATATATATGTATATATGTATATATATATGTATATATATATGTATATATGTATATATATATATGTATATATGTATATATATATATATATGTATATATGCACACACACACACACACACACACATATATATATATATATATATATATATATATATATATATATATATATATATATATAATGAGATTATGGAACTTGTAAGCATTCCAGGGACATAGACAGATCAACTTAGTTTATCAAGACATCTGTATGTAGAGTCTGCAAAGAAGTTGGTAGACCCGGGATATACAAAGACATGAGAGCTACGTTGCAAACTCCACGTGCCAACTATATGCATGTTAGACACGTTGTTGACATGCTCTTACGAAAAAGTTTAGAATATTGTAACAGAAGTCGTATCTACTAAACCGAAATAGCAAAAGCAAGTAGCATGCAAGCCTAGTGTGACGACACCTTCAGTTATCTGAAGTTGATCAATGATATTATATATATATATATATATATATATATATATATATATACATGTATATATACATATACATATATATATATATGCATATATATATTATATATATATACATATATATATATATATATATATATATATATTTATATATATACATATATATACATTACAGTAGTAGGGTAGCAGGTCCTCTTTCAGGCAGATATGATTAAATTTTGCAGCAGCTTCTGCATTCACGAGTTTCTTGCTGACGTGTTCAACTTTTCTAATACTTGAACGTTGAATATCGTTGAGTTGTCTTATTATATGTCCAAACTTCATTTGGAATCGATGTAAAGACAATACTAACTTCTTAATTTTACTAGTAGAGCTTTCGCCTAACTTTAGGCATCTTCAGTACAAATTGGATACAAATAGTAAAGGTGACAATATATACAAAGAACATATGGATCATTAGGAGAGGTGGGAATTCGGACAGTTACTCAGGAGACAGGATCAGATGTTCCGTCCACTGGGTCAACGGTGAACCTATGCCTGTGATCTAAACACTTAGAAGTGGGAATGATAAATTGGTCGGGATTTTGTTTGTTCATGGTGGGGTTTTGTCTTTTAATGTGAAGTGCTTCTAAGATGAGAAGGCGCCTGTAGTTTGATTCCTTTTGTAAAATGATGGTTCCTTCTTCCAGATCCTTCCTTGTGACTGGGGATTGATGTGTGTCAATGTGATGTTGTTTTATGGCTCCATTAGAAAGGTGAAGGGTGAGTCTTGATAGTTTTGTTGTAGTCGATCCTATGTACTTTTCATTAAGGGTTTCACAGTTCCCTTTTTTACATGTGTATTCGTACACAAGGTGGCTACATTGGAATACCGGGGTTCGCTGGCTAGGACTATTCTTAAGGAGGAGGTGGGACGTTTTTCTATTCTGGTACCAAATGTTTATGTGGATTTTGTCGTCACTGTTGGAGGGTCTGACGTTTTTTCCGATGATCCTCCTGATGGCGTTCTCGTCTGCTTTATATTGGGAGGACATAATGTTCTTGTAAAATATGATGATCTTTTGTCCTGTTTGAATGTTGTCGGTCGGGGGTCTGTACCATCTGTCCAGGTGTGTGTTGATGACATTTTGTACCTCTTTGTTTGAGAAACCGTTGTTGACCAGGACTTGTGTGATCCTGTCTAGCTCGGCATGGGTACGGTTCCAATCACTGCAGTGCGACAGGGCTCTTCTGACGTAAGCATCTATGGTGGACTTACGGTATCGCGATGGGCATTCACTGTTCCCGTTTAGGCAAAGACCAGGGTTGGAAGGTTTGGAGTAAACTCCGGTCTTGAAACTTTGAGAACTGGCATCGATCTTAACGTCCAGGAAAGGGAGTTGTCCGTTGACGCTGTTCTCTGTGGTGAAATTTAGGCCAGAAACACGCTGTAAAGTAGTCTTTAGGTCTTCTAACTCCCTTTGGTCCCTTACGAGGACGAAAATATCGTCCACGTACCGAGTATAAATAGGAGGCTTACGGGTGGTGCTGAAAACTTCCCTTTCCACCATACCCATGAAAAAATTAGCAAAGAGGACACCTAGAGGTGAGCCCATCGCAACACCGTCAATTTGTCTGTACAGCTGTCCTCTGGGGCAGTAGAAAGGGTCGACTACATAGGGTCGACTACAACAAAACTATCAAGACGCCTCACCCTTCACCTTTCTAATGGAGCCATAAAACAACATCACATTGACACACATCAATCCCCAGTCACAAGGAAGGATCTGGAAGAAGGAACCATCATTTTACAAAAGGAATCAAACTACAGGCGCCTTCTCATCTTAGAAGCACTTCACATTAAAAGACAAAACCCCACCATGAACAAACAAAATCCCGACCAATTTATCATTCCCACTTCTAAGTATTTAGATCACAGGCATAGGTTCACCGTTGACCCAGTGGACGGAACATCTGATCCTGTCTCCTGAGTAACTGTCCGAATTCCCACCTCTCCTAATGATCCATATGTTCTTTGTATATATTGTCACCTTTACTATTTGTATCCAATTTGTACTGAAGATGCCTAAAGTTAGGCGAAAGCTCTACTAGTAAAATTAAGAAGTTAGTATTGTCTTTACATCGATTCCAAATGAAGTTTGGACATATAATAAGACAACTCAACGATATTCAACGTTCAAGTATTAGAAAAATTGAACACGTCAGCAAGAAACTCGTGAATGCAGAAGCTGCTGCAAAATGTAATCATATATATACATGTATATATATATATACATATATATATATGTATATATATGTATATATATATATATGTATGTATATATATACATGTATATATATATATATATATGTATATATATACATGTATATATATATATATGTATGCATATATATACATGTATATATATATATGTATATATATGCATATATATACATGTATATATATGTATATATATATATATATATATATATACTGTATATATATATATATATATATATCAGACAATCTCCTTGACAGTTGCGCACGGGATTCGAACCCGCTGCATCTGGACCTAGACTTCCAGGACACCCGCCTTACTCCGCTTGACCATCGACGGTATAAAACCATGAGAACTCATAGTCAATCTGACTATCGAGATTGGGGAGGGCGCTCACTGCACCCTATTCACCCCATTTCACCCATGGCCAATCGCACACGTGGGAGGGGTAAGGACCGGAACGAATCCCTTTCAAGCTTATCGCCAACTTAACTATATGAGAAATTCGCTAGTGAACAGAGACATCAATCAGGCAATCTCCTTGACAGTGGCGCACGGGTTTCGAACCCGCTGCATCTGGACCCATATATCTGACCAGCGGGTTCGAATCTCGTGCGCCATTGTCAAGGAGATTGTCTGATTGATGTTGTTGTTCACTAGCGAATTTCTCATGTATATATATATATATATATATATATATATATATATATATATATACATGTATATATATATATGTATATATATATACATATATAAATGTGTATACATATATATATATATATATATATATACATGTATATATATATACATATATAAATGTATATACTGTATATATATATACATGTATATATATATATATACACGTATATATATATACATATATACACACACACATATATATATATACATGAATATATATATATATGTATATATATATACATTTATATATATACATATATACATGTATATATATATATACATATATATATATATACATATATATATATATATATATATTTATATATATAAATTTGAGTAGGTGAATTACTCTACCCGTGTTCCAGCACTACGCTTTACATAAAAAACTTGTACATCATTTGAAACGAAAATTTAGAACGATGTTGTGAACATTTGGTCAAGAATAAACTTGACCACCACTGCGACCTGACCTCCCACCCCCCCACCCCCCCCCCAAAAAAAAAGTCATGGGTTTCAAAATACTTCGTCCATGTCTCGTTTTCAATTCGAACAATTGTTGACCCTCCCAAGGCCCGAAAGGGCAGGAGAAGTGACCTGGCTCTCCAAGTTCATAGGGCAAAGGTGACAGCTTCATTGCCGAGTCTTTTCCCTTTAAGACACGTTGTACAATGATGTTGAACAAGCTGCCTTGTTCATACGTTCAAGCTTGCGTTCTTTCTCTCGTTGGAAACAGACGATTTTGTTCAGATAGGGAACCCCCTACCCACCCCCTCGGGGCCTCTGAGGACATACATCCACCCAAAACCATTTTAGAAGGTTTTGCTTCTGTTGAATCAAATCGCTTGACGACAGGTCTAATAGACTAGTAGATTTGCAAAATCCAAGAGAAGGGGAGGGAAGGGAAAGGGAAGGGAAGGAGAGGGAAGAGAAGGGAAGGGAAGGGAAAGTAAAGGGAAGGGAAGGGAAGGTAAGGAGTGGGAAGAAAAGGAATGGTAAGGTGAGGGAAAGGAAAGGAAGATAAGGGGTGGGAAGAAAAGGAAAGGGAAGGGAAGGGAAGAAAAGGAAAGGGGTGGGAAGAAAAGGAAAGGAAAGGGAAGGAAAGGGAAATGAATGGAAGGGAGGGAAGAGATAGAGGTACTCAAACATGACAATTGGCCTCTCTTAACATGACAATTGGCCTCTTTCTTCTTCGTGTTTTTCTCCTGACCGTCACCAGGCGATTTGACTAAGTGAGGTGGGAAGGGGAGGGGAGAGGAGGGGGAGGGGGGCTCTCCCAGTCATCTCTAGATTAAATATTCATAGTTAAGATGTGAGACGACCCGACACAGTGTCACTTAACTAAGTTAGTGGTAAGAGAAGATAGAATGCAAAGAGAGAAGTATTGTTTTCTTTTGTCTATTTTCTCATCTGCTTAACTATATATTTTATGTATATTTATATATATGCATATATGTGTGTGTGTATATTATATATATATATACATATATACATATATATATATACATATATATACATATATATACATATACATATGTATATATATATATATATGTATATATATTATATATGTATATATATATATGTATGTATATGTATATATATATATATATATATATATATATATATATATATATATATATATATAAATGATGATATAGAGTAGGTTTCAGAAAGACCCTTCTAAAACCAGCGCCATTTTTATAAACAACTATTCCCCTCTTTCCACTTTCCACTTTCCAATTTCCTTCATCGGTCTTGCCATTCGGCAGATGTATGATGCAAGAGCCAAACAGACATTGGAATATAGTTAAGTTCTACATTAAGAAGACTTAAGAAAGTTTTAATCTATGATGGAGCAATTTCTATGCCGTGTCAAGTAAAACTGAAGTAAAGTTAAGTCAAGAGTATTGAATAGGAATGGACCACAGGCAAATGGTGTTCGTAAAAATACACAGGCCCTTGGTGGGCTCAAAGACAATGTGTGTGTGTGTGTGTGTGTGTGTGTGTGTGTGTGTGTGTGTGTGTGTGTGTGTGTGTGTGTGTGTGTGTGTGTGTGTGTGTGTGTGTGTGTGTTTGTGTATACACACACACACACACACACACATATATATATATATATATATATATATATATATATGTATGTGTGTGTGTGTGTGTGTGTGTGTGTGTGTGTGTGTGTGTGTGTGTGTGTGTGTGTGTGTGTGTGTGTGTGTGTGTGTGTGTGTGTGTGTGTGTGTGTGTGTGTGTGTGTGTGTGTGTGCGCATGTATGTATATATATATATATATATATATATATATACATATATCACTATTAGTTATCGAATGTTAATCTATCTTATAAGAATATTATGAATAGACTTGATAAAGTGTTACATGAAATCCAGCCAAGAGAAGAGAAAGTCCACCAGAATCCGTCTGCAAGCAATAAATCAAATAATCGATCAAACGCCAAAGTAATAAGCCTTTGTTTCGTAGATTACGAAAAGGCCTTTGACTTGATGGAAGTGACAATTCTAAACTGAAGTCAAACTGAGTGCAAACGACAACATTGTAAGGTTTCTAGAGAACATTTCCGTGAGAGTTGTTACTGTGGTTTGACTACATAAAGATACAGAAAGGATATAGCCAAAAGTACGGTTCTACTACATAAAGATTGAAAAGTTTTTGAATATCTAGGAAATAATACGAGAGGGAAATATGGTATCACCCAAGCTGTTTATTTTGTACTTGCAGATTTTCAAAGGGCTGATTTGGGAAGGTAAATGTTTGAAGACTAATGATGATTTTTTATATCAGCTTTAGATTTGCAAATGAACATTATTCTCACTTCAGAAACAGCAGAAGACTTGCAAGATATGTTGAATAATTTGAGCAAATAGTCTTAAAGTAGGTTTTAGGGTGAATAAATGTGAAACTAAATATTCAACTTGAAAGTGCAAAGTAAAGTCATTATAATCCATGATGGAGGTCAGATACTGTTCACACTAGCGGTTTGAACTTTGTAGAATCCGCGGCGGTACCGCATAGTCAAGGGGAACAAAATGCGCTGCTGAAACCTCTAATGTGAACAGAGCATTATGAGAGGCTGTCTATATTAACCCATTCAACTCCGATTACAAGATGTCTTTTATTTTGGTCAAATAAAACAAAAAATCATAATAAAACAACAAAATGTTTGATGATCAAACAGCACCATAAAAATATGACGTCATCAGTCCTCCTCGAGGAGGACTGATGACGTCATATTTTTCTGGTGCTGTTTGATCATCAAACATTTTGTTGTTTTATTATGATTTTTTGTTTTATTTGACCAAATGACAAGACATCTTGTCATCGGAGTTGAATGGGTTAACGTCTGGAACGCATTGTTTATAGTCAGTGTATAGCGCCAGCTATAATCTACGAATGTTAAACTTGAAAACTGACGAAGACGATGGAGAGGAAACTAAGGACTACACAAAGAAGAATGAAGAGAAATTATTTAGTATTTTGCTATATCATACCTAATATATTTTGTATATCAATCTTATCTTTTATATTTCATTTAAGTTTTGATAATGAAATACATGAAAATGGGTGAGGGAGCAGACTAGAGTTAAAGATAATGTGGTGATAAAGGAACTGGCCAGGAAAGTCAGCCAGAAAGGAAGATATAGCAAGTGAGTTACTGACTGAAATTTGCTTTGTAAAGATGAAGAGATGAGGTAGAGAAGTTTGCAGGAGTGACGTGGTATTGGTTGTTACAGTTGTGCATCTCATGGGATTGTTTTTTAGAACAGGGCTACAATGTCAATGTTAATCCTCATGTTTTTTTTTTTTTTTTTTTTTTTTTTTTGCCAACTTGGCACATGGATTAGTTTGTCTTTGTTTAGGAACTTAAATTGTTGTTGTTGTTTTTCTTTCTTTCGTTTCATTTTCAGTGTCTTTGTCCTTGTTTTACGGCGCCTGTCCTTCTTTACAGGATCTTTATTTGCGTCCACACTTTATGTGTGACCATTTCTTTTACGGTGTTAGTCTTAATTTATGTTTCATTCTTTCTTTCTCTCTTTCTTTTATCTTACTCTCTTTTCTCTTTCTTTTGTTTTCCTTTCTCTTTCTCTTTTTCTTTCTTTTTTCTTTTTTCTCTCTTCCTCTTTTTCTTTCTTTTGTTTTTTTCTTTCTTTACCTTTATTTCATACAATGCCGGTGTTTGGTCACGGTGTTGGTCCTTATTCATGCACAGTGCCATTTTTGTGGCCAGTGCCACTTTTTGTGGTCAGTACCATTTTTTGTGATCAATGTCACTTTGTAGTGCCTAATGCAAGTTTTTTCATGGTCAGTACAACTTTTTTGTGGCCAGTACCCACTGTACCCACTGACACTTTTTTGTGGCCAATGTCACTTTTTGTTATCAATACAATTTTTTGTGATCAATGTGACTTCGTACTGCCCAGTGCCAGTTTATCATTGCCAGTGCCACTTTTTTGTGACCAGTGCCTTTTTTGTGGCCAATACTACTTACTTGTGGCCAGTGCCACTTTCTTGTGGCCGTTGCCACGTTTTTGTAGCCAGTACCCACTGTACCCACTGACACTTATTTTTTGTGGCCAATGTCACTTTTAGTGGTCAGTACATTTTTTTTGTAATCAATGTCACTTTGTAGTACCCAGTGCCACTTTTTGTGACCTGTGCCACTTTTTTGTGGCCAGTGTCAGTTGTGGCCAGTTCCAGTTGTGGCCAGTGCCACTTTCTTGTGGCCAGTACCTACTGTACCTACTGACACTTTTTTGTGGCCAGTGCCACTTTCTGTGCAAAGTGCCACTTTTCATTCATGACCTTAATTTTCATGCATGGTGCCAGTTTCTGTACAGGGACACTTTTAGTGTCCAGATCCACTTTTCCTGCAGGGGCCACATCTCATCCACAGAATTAGGCTCGGTTTCTGGCACCATTCCTTTCTGTGTCAACCCAAACACACACACACACCTTTTTGTATTTATACGAAATTATATATTTCTATCTATTCATATTTGTTCTATTTATATCTTAATAGAAAACGGGTTGGGGGTCAGTGGTAGAATAATTATACTTTGCGCGTATGTAACGGCAAATATTTGTTGTTGGAATGATTTTCATTATTCTTATTAATTATTTATTTATTTATTTTTATTATTCTTATTGTTTATTTTATTCATTTATTTACTTATCTATCTATTTATTTATTTATTCATTCATTCGTTCATTTATTCATATTCATTCAGTCAGTCAGTCAGCCATCTATTTATTTCATTCATTCATTCATTCATTCATTCATTCACTCATTTCATTCATTCATTCATTCATTCATTCACTTATTTATTCATTTATCTATTTATCTATTTATTTATTTATTTTATTCATCTTTTTTTTTTTAGCATATGACTTCACACCCCTTTTGTATCCTTATCACGCCTTTCTGTTCTAGATGAACTTCGAAACGTTACGAACATGAAAAAAACGTTGCAAATGTCCAAAAAACGTTTTCAATTATTTCTTACTTATTTGTTATTTATCATTATTCTCATTTTATTATCTATTCGTTTTTATTTATCTTTTTATTCATTCTGG
>NC_134777.1:121232737-121235237 GCF_046742065.1 Oratosquilla oratoria
AACATATGATATTTCTGTTCGCCCCCACATCGAACTACGAACCTTTCAAGCCTTGAAATCATGGCGATACAGCATAGCCAGGCTGAAGTCGTCAACATCAAACCCTCGACAACCAAACATGGCAAACAGGAGCAGCTCTCCTCCTAAAGTCGACCACATTTTTCTACCACACCTGTCACAGCTGCCCAGAACAAGTCTACCACAAATACCACAACTGCCCACCACGGGTCAACCACAATAATGCAGTGATTCTAGAAAATGTAGTTATTAGTACTGGTGCGACCATTAATGATAATATTGATAAAAACTATAACTAATGATATTAATAATGATAGTAATAATGATAGTAATAATGATGATGATGATGGTGATGATGATGATGATGATGATGATGATGATGATGATGATGATGATGATGATGATGATGATGATGATGATGATGATGATGATGATGATGATAATAATGATGATTGATGATAGTAATAATGATGATTGATAATGATGATAACGACAACTAAAACAACAACAATAACAACAACGATGATAATGATAAAATTGATAATAATAGTAGTAATTGATAATTACAATAATAATGATAATAATAATAATAAGTATGATAATGATAATAACAATAACAATACCAAGAAAAATAACAATAATATAGATAGTAATTACCATGATAAACATGATGAACACAGAAACTATAAACGTAAAACTCTGGTAATATTTATATATTATACATGTGGTGAAAAAATGATAAAAAGAGAATATATTTTTTTCGAGAATGTGTCAACCACTGACATGAAAAATATATTTACACTTTAAAGTCTTTAGATGACATCTTACCTTGTTACATTAAAATCAACCTTTAAAAATTACTCTTTAGGCCACAAAAAAATCTCTACTAATGTCTGCCGTGAGTGATTATCTCGAATATTTATCGAGTATTTTATGCCTTATAAAAAAAAACAATCTACATAGATTAGGATATATTTCAAATAATGCAATGAGTAGGAGAGTGTGTGTGTTTTTGTCTCTGTGTGTGTACATTGTATGTGGGTATGTGTACTTATGTGTGTTCGTGTGTGTGTTCGTGTGTGTGTGTGTGTGTGTGTGTGTGTGTGTGTGTGTGTGTGTGTGTGTGTGTGTGTGTGTGTGTGTGTGTGTGTGTGTGTGTGTGTGTGTGTGTGTGTGTGTGTGTGTGTGTGTGTGTGTGTGTGTGTGTGTGTGTGTGTATGAGTGTTCCTGATACAAAAAACAATCTACATACAGTAGGACTCATTCTGAATATAGCCAGGTTATTTTAGTAAAATAAGGACAAAACTCTGGGCAAAACAGGCCAATCAACATGAAAACCAAAGTCTAATGAACCTTTGAACCGAGAGCCTACTGCTCTGCTTTGTCATACAACTAATTCTACGGCTGACTGCGTCCGGTTCCGTCCGTGAGTGAAATTGTATGGGACACCTGGTCGGGGAAGCTTTCCGTCAATACGAAATGTCCAAACACGGATACTAACAGGAGACCTCACTTAGCGAGATCAGATTTGAAAAAAGGAGTAAAATAACGAATACACACAAAATCGCAAATAAACAATCATTGCCGTGTTACAGGGGTGAACACCCATACACACACACATACACAAACACACAAACACATGTACACATAAACACACACACACACACACACACACACACACACACACACACACACACACGATAATTTTTTCTGTTCCATATTTAAATAGTAACTTTTGATCCATAACTATGTGTAACAGAAACAGATGAAATATGATGAATGGAAGACAAAGAAATGTAGAAGAGAATTCTTTCATGTCAGTTGGGCCTTGTCATTGATGTTGGTGTCAGTGTAGTTGCTGCGGTCGTTGTTACTGTTGTTGACGATGTTGTTGCTATCGTTTTTTCGTTACTATTGCTGTTATTGCTGTTGATGATGCCTTTGTTGTTGCCGTTGCCATTATCGGCGTTGTTGATTTTTTCGTTGCTGTCGTTGTTATTGTTGTGATTATTGTTATTTCTGCAAAAATGTTTCTCTTGTGAAAACCTCATTCTTGGGTCGTCTGCCCACCCGGTAGAGGAGATGGGAGGATGGAGGGAGGGGGGGGAGGAAGGGAAACCTCCCAAAATTGCAATCTCAAAGTCTTCGTGACAGAATCTCTCCACAGACACTCTTCCGGTTTCGGGTGAACGACCTTTGGCATAGTTCAACAACAACAACAACAACAACAACAACAACAACAAAAACTACAACATTGATATAATCAACGTCAACTTCAAAATCAACACCAAAGCCATCACCAACACCCTCCACCACCACTACCACTGCCACCATCACTATTATCATCATCACTACTATCACATCACCATCATCACTACTACCACTCACACAAACCCATTCCTCTACGTCCTTTCTATCCAGCTCTTCCCCACTCTCCCCTTCGCCTCTTCCCCCTCCCCCTTTCCCTTCCCCTTCTCCCTTT
>NC_134777.1:121245237-121247737 GCF_046742065.1 Oratosquilla oratoria
CTGTAGGAAATAGTAAAAGGCTTCAGAATGTTGATTCATTTTACCGACAGCTGTTTCAACCATTACAAATGGTCATCTTCAGGGTAATACAATACATCAAGACAAACATAGGTATATAAGGCCGAGTAAAAACGGCAAGGAGAGGTCACTTATAAGGTGGGAATCTATTTCCCACAGAGTTTGAATTATGAAGAAAAAAGGATATACAGAGAGTTAGAGAAATGTTCTCTTAAAATCATTGACGCCACTTGTGCTTTGCATTTAATAGGAATATATATATATATATATATATATATATATATATATATGTATATGTATACATATATATATATAATATATATATATATGTATATATAGATAGACTAGCATATATATATATATATATATATATATATATATATATATATATATATATATATATATATATAGACGAAGAAATTTAACGCTGGGCTTGTCGAAATAAGTTTTTTCCCACGTTTCGAACCCCGGACAATGGTCCTGGACTCCAGCTCTTTACGAATATATATATATATATATATATATATATATATATATATATATATGTATATATATATATGTATATATATATATATGTATATATATATATATGTATATATATATGTATATATATATATATATATATATATATATATATAATATGCAATAGTATACATCCGACCTTGTTGAGGAAATGGTCTTCCATCTGCTCTACCATCGCCATCCCTTCCGATATCATTTAACCGTAGCATCGATTACACCCAAATCAGATTATCCAGTCATATTAATCCCCTTCCTCGTTCCCCATCTCTCCTCCCCAATCCATCTGATTGGTGGATTAGGGGGTTGGGGTGGGAAGGAACGTGTGACCGTCAGATGGGAGGAGCCCCAAGCGTCCACCCGCCAATCACGTTCTCTCGTTTTCATTTCCTGCAAATCAGAGAACAGATAGGGATGACAGGAGGGCGGGGCTTCGGTGACAAGGTAATCTGCGTAGGGTGTGTTTTCAAGAAATGATATTCTTTTCCCCTTTCGGTTCAAGGCTTAGCTCTCGGTTATCGATTATATTTTCTTTGTCGTGTTCAATCTATGCCAGCGACACGCTAACTTGACTTTTAACGACTTATGAGCAGTGCATGAGTGCGTCTGATTATCGCCTCTCCCATGGTTCCCTGTAACTCGTGTACATGAACATACATATACATCAAAATCTGTACAACGTTGCTTTTTTACACATATATATACCTGAAAACCATACGTGTGTTTAAAAGAAAGACACATATATCCTTTGCATGTATATGTTTCAACATGTATTCCGCTAACTGTAGTATACAGGAAAGGGTCAATACTCGTGGAGTCCTGTCTCTTTTCTCTCCAAGTATATTATCATACCTGGCTATACATTTATGTAGGGTTCCAACTTGGGCTATATCTCCTTATTCCCCAAGTATCATACTTGATTCGTGCATTGTGGCCATTCGTGGGCTGTGTTTGCGTGTATCAGGTGTTCCGGAGCCAGCGCTCCCCGCTCTAAGGTGCCGGCGACCAAGTTTGCCGGGGCCAAAGGATGTAAACAAAGAAACTAAGGAACACTTCGGTTCTGACGTGTCCCACTTGAATCCCACCGTATGAGGGATTGACGACTACCGATCGATGGAGATATCGAGGCGGATGTGACGAGGGAGAGAAAGGGAGAGAGTTGCGGGAGAGAGGGAGAGAGAGAGAGAGAAAGAGAGAAAGAGAGAAAGAGAGATAGAGATGGGAGGGTTATGGCTCAGACCAAGGCAGGTGGAAGGTCAGACTCCTCACTTGCGATGGAGGAGGAAGAGGAGGAAGAGGATGTAATGGAGGAGAAAAAAAGAGGAGTAGGAGGAGCGAGGAAGGGATGAGGGGAGGGAGGCTGTGAAAATCCTGATCTTGTCCAACGAGTATCCTGTGTATTGTTTATTGTGTTACAACGACCTATGGCATACCAAGCGACCATAGGGACCTGGAAGTAGGAACGCTAGACCCGTTTAGGTGTTTTGCCTAGATTAAGTTCGATCTAGGATTGGGTTAGAAAAAATTCGATCTATGTTGATTAAGGGTAGAATAGATTAGTATAAAACTGGTTTATATTGGTGTTACACTCTTGATTTAATTAATTATAACCTAACCCAACCTAACCCAACCTAACCTAACCAAACCTAACCAAACCTAACCAAACCTAACCAAACCTAACCAAACCTAACCAAACCTAACCAAACCTAACCAAACCTAACCAAACCTAACCAAACCTAACCAAACCTACCCAAACCAAACCAAACCTAACCAAACCAAACCTAACCAAACCTAACCTAACCTAACCTAACCTAACCTACCCAAATCTTACTTTACCTAATTTGACCTGACGTAAAATAACCTTAACACAGTCTAATCTACTCTAACATAACGTAAACTAGATTAACCTAACCCAACCCAACGCAACCCAACCCAACCCAACCCAATCCAACCCAGCCCAGCC
>NC_134777.1:121260237-121262737 GCF_046742065.1 Oratosquilla oratoria
ACTCAAAGAGTCGATCGAGGGATAGAGGGGGGAGGGGTGGGAGGGGGAGGGGGAGAGGGGTAACGCCCCCCGCCCCCCTCCCTATCCCCAGCGCCCCCGAGGGTGAGAAGACCACCCACCCACCCACCCACCCACCCACCCCCTGACCTGATTTCCGCTGTGGCCATTAAGCCCCCCATGAATTCCATCCAGGGCGTGGGGCCCCCTCGCAAACTTACGCACTAAATCCGCCCCCCCCCTAACCGCTCCCCCAACCGCCCGCCATTTTACACACGGCCAGAGATGCTTGGTATTTTGACTTTCTATATATATATAGAGATTTTTTTTGTATGTTTTTCTCTCCCCACACCGATGACTCTCCTCCTCCTCCTCTTGCTTTTCTTATTCTTCTCCCTTTTATTTTTGTCTTCTTCTTCTTCTTCTTTTTCGTCTTCTTCTTCTTCTTCTTCTTCTTCTTCTTCTTCTTCTTCTTCTTCTTCTTCTTCTTCTTCTTCTTCTTCTTATTCTTCTTCTTCTTCTTCTTCTTCTTCTTCTTCTTCTTCTTCTTCTTCTTCTTCTTCTTCTTCTTCTTCTTCTTCTTCTTCTTCTTCTTCTTCTTCTTCTTCTTCTTCTTCTTCTCCTCCTTCTCCTTCTTCATAAAGACTAGTCACTCTTACATCTTTCGTTGAAGATTATTTTCTCTTTTATTTAATTTTAATATTTTTATTCTTCCTGCCATTATCTCTGGATGACCCCGCCTTTCCACCTAATTACGTTACCCATTCCTCCCACTTAATCTCCCCCATCTTCCTACCCATCCATTCAGCCCCCATCCCCCCATCCCCCCACACCCTCATACACAAATACTGGCAGACCAACGCTTAACACCTTTTCTTCCCTGCCCTCATATCCCCCTCTCCCCCCACTCTCTGTCCCCCCCTCTCTTCCTCTCACCCCTCTCTCTCTCTCTCCCACTCTCCCCTCTCTCTCTTCTCCCCTCTACCCCTCTCTCCTCCTCTCCCCCTCACCCCTCTCTTTCCCTCCTCTCTCTCTTCCTTCTCCCCCTCTCCCCTCCCTCTCTCTCCCCTCTCTATTCCTCTCTCCCCCTCTTTTCCTCTCCCACTATCTCTTTCTTCCTCTCTCCCCCTCTATCCCCTCTCCCCCTCTCCCCATCTCCCCATGTCCCCCCCTCTTCCTCGTCTTCCCCTCCCCTCCCCCCTCTCCCCCTTCCCACCACCTCAGATATGTCATTTTCTTTCCTTCCATCTTGGTCAACTCAATAATCACTCTTCGATTTTTATTTTTATTTTTTTGGGGGAGGGGGAAGGGGGGAGGGGGGGAGAGGAGGGAGACCTAACCCCGCATCCTCCCCCCCCCTTTTTTCATTTTCTGTGTCACTTTGAGGACCTGCACCTCCCTTCCCATCCTCTTCCCTTCCTCATTCCTTCCTCACTAATCACTCACTCCTTCCTCACCTCTTCCTTATTCCTTCCTCACCCATTACTCACTCCTTCCTCACTTCATCCTCATTCCTTCCTCACCCATTACTCACTCCTTCTTCACCCCTTCCTCATTCCTTCCTCACCCATTACTCACTTCTTCCTCACCCCTTCCTCATTCCTTCCTCACTCACCCTAAGGAGGCCTTCACCTAAGACGAGGAGGAGGAAGAGGAGGAGGAGGAAGAGGAGGAGGAGGAGGAAGAGGAGGAGGAAAAAAAGATAAAAAGCTTATGGGGCCCATGGGAGGCATTCCAGATGCTCCTCGCCCTCGCCTCCTCGCCTCTGTGACCACTCATCCTCCTCATCCTCCTCATCCTCCTCATCCTCATTCTCATCCTCAACCTCATCCTCATCCTCCTATTCCGCCTCCTCTTCCGCCTCTTCCTCCTATTCCTATTTTGCCTCTTCCTCCCCCTCCTATTCCTATTCCTCCTCCTCCTCCTCCTCCTCCTCCTATTCCTTAGTTCTCCTCCTCCTCCTCTTCCTATTCCTCCTCCTCCTATTCCTCCTCCTCCTATTCCTCCTCCTCCTCCTATTCCTCCTCCTATTCTGCCTCCTCCTATTCTTCTTCTTCTTCCTCCTCCTCCTCCTCCTCCTCCTCCTCCTCCAATCCTTCTCCTTCTACCCCTATTCCTATTCCTCCTCCTCCTCCTCCTCCTCCTCCTCCTCCTCCTCCTCCTCCTGCTATTCCTCCCCCTTCTATTCTGCCTCCTATTCTTCTTCCTCCTCCTCCTCCTCCTTCAATCCTTCTCCTCCTCCTCCTCCTATTCGGCCTCCTCCTATTCCTCCTCCTCCTCAACCAATCCTTCTCCTATTCCGCCTCCTCCTCCTTACCTTTTTCCTCCTCCTTCTCCTCCACCTCTTCTTTCTCTTCCTCCTTCTCCTGCTCCTCCTCCTCCTCCACCTCCTCCTCCGACGGGAGGAGGAGGTGGAGGAGGAGGGGTAGAGAGGAGAGAGGTATTGGAGAAGGATTAGTAAGGGAATTGATGGAGATGATGGGGGTGAGGGTAGGATAAAAAA
>NC_134777.1:121265237-121267737 GCF_046742065.1 Oratosquilla oratoria
TCTCCCCCCTCCTCGTTCCACCTCTCTCTCCCCCTAACCCCCCCCACCACCACCTTATCCACAATCCTGATCGGAATTCCTCCGATTTGACTTCCACCCACGATCCATTGCTCCTCCTCCTCCTCCTCCTCCTCCTCCTCCTCCTCCTCCTCCTCCTCCTCCTCTTCCTCCTCCTTCCTCCCCCTTCCCCTCCTTCTCCTGATTCTTCTCCTCCTCTCCCGCCTCTTCTTCCTACTTCCTCCTACTTGTTCTCCTTCTCTTCCTCATCTTCCTCCTCTTCTTCCTCGTCTTCCTCTTTCCTCCTCCTGGCTTTTCACCATCTCTTCCTCCTCTTCCGGCTCCTACTTCTAGACCTCCTATTCCTTGTCTTCGTCCTTGTCCTCTTCTTTCTCTTTTTCCTACTCCACCTCCTGCTTTTCCTCTTTCTGCTCCTCCTACTTCTCATTCTCAAGACCTCCTCCTCCTCCTCCTCCTCCTCCACCTCCTTCTCCTACGTCTTTTCTTTCTCCTCCTCCTACTCCTATTTTCACCTTTTTTTCCTTCTCCTTCTATGCCCTCCTCCTCCTCCTCCTCCTCCTCCTCCTCCTCCTCCTCCTCCTATGCCCTCCCCCTTCCTCCTCCCTCCTTCCTTCTCCTCCTAATCCTTCTATTTTTTGCCCTTTTTCCCCTTCTCCTCTTCTTCCTCCTCCTCCTCCTCCATCATAAAAACCGTAACAATCGACACCAACTCGACGTCCCTCTAATCAACTATTTGCAACACAGGTTCGACTTCATCTCCGATTGACTGACATCGACCTGATCGACCTACTCGACCTCTTGCGGGGACCGGTCGACCGACCTGGCACGGGGCCAAGATCGACAAAGAATCCAAGATTGGAATCTACGTACCGAAGGCCTCCGAGACGGACATCGACGAGAATCATCTCCCTCCCTCTCGTCTTCAAATTACTTTCTCCTCTACCTGGATGTGCTGCCCCAAGGGGTTGATGCTCGGTTCCCGGACCGAGCCCATACCAACTTCAAATGTATTTCTTCCACTTTTTCATACAAGGAGAGCTGATAATAAACAGCAACTACGAGTACTACCCTCCTCCTCTTCATCATCATCCTCTTCCTCTTCCTCTTCCTTCTATTCCTCCTTCTTCTCCTCCTCCTCCTCTTCCTCCTCTTCCTCTTCCTCCTATTCATCCACCTCCTCCTCTTCCTCCTCCTCCTTCTCTTCCTCCTCCTCTTCCTCCTCCTCCTCCTTCTCTTCCTCCTCCTCTTCCTCCTCCTCCTCCTCCTCCTCCTCCTCCTCCTCCTCCTCCTCCTCTTCCTCCCCCATACCTGCTACAATACATCGTTCACTCCTGAAAGATGTATGGGAAGGTCCAAGGACCGTTATCGGATGCTGTGAGGCTGTGGGTTTCCAGTCGGTGAAACTCGAGCTAGCAATGACCATATATAAGAAAGAGATTGTCCACAAGGCTAGAATCGCTGGTAAAATGTACCCCGCAACCAACGTGGTTAAACTTTTATTCCCTCAACCAAAAACAAACGTAGTTAGCCCTATTTTCTTAAACTACTGACTGACATTGCTAGCCTTTCCTCAGACAATTGACAAGCTATGTTAATCCCCTTTCCTCAGACTATGTACAGACTGTTAATCCTCTTCCCTTAGACCATGGACAGACCTTGTTAAGGGTTAACTTAACGGGCAAAGACACTAGAGAAGGTTAATCTTCTGTAAGTGGAACAAATGGCGCCCAATTACTGGACCAAACTTGATTTCTTCTGACCTCTCGAAAGGAGTTTCCTGAATTGGGCTGTTTAGTTCACCACCTGGTGGCGACCAGAGGGACCAAACCTTAACGACAGTATCCTTCTCTCGGCTGAATAAAGTCTTCTATTTTTTTTTTTTTTTTTTTTTTTTTTAGAATTAAAATGACCACAAAATGCATCCGTAACCCGACAGAGCAGGTGACCTCTTATGACTTCAACAAATCTTGCCAATACCGAACGATTTTATTCAGACGAGATTCAAACCCTGAGAGAATGAATTTGTTATCTCATAACCATCATGACCTGAAAGCTCCACTGCCGATTGCATTCTGTATTGTGTTTTATTATATTGCACAAATATTTTTTTAACAAGTGTTTTCTCTCTCCCTTACAGGACAGAAACTGGAAGGTCCAGGCTCCTTCCTGAAGGCGCCATGGAAGGCCGTGAGATCTGAGACCCTTACGGAGACCCCGTCAGGTCACAGCGTGAGGCCCAAGAGTGAGATCTGTTGATTGGTCAGCCTCAAGACGAGCACCCAAGTGTGACCTCAGTGCACAAATGCAACGTGAGTTCGAGAAGAGCTGATGCGAGTTCGAGTGAAGACCTTTTTCGTGGAGTCCTCCTTGAGGTCCAGGCTGAGGCCCAGGGGCTGCAGAACCGGTGGAGGTGGAGAGGGAGTCCAAAGACTTGGCAAAGGATCTTGAGAAAAGAAGGAAGGAAGGAAGAGACCAAAGATAC
>NC_134777.1:121290237-121292737 GCF_046742065.1 Oratosquilla oratoria
GACGACCTGCAAATATGACCTGGGGCAGATGACCTATACAGGTCATCTTACTAACGACATACAGAACCTGCAACCACTACGAAAACAATTCTGCAACCCCTCACCACTGCCCCTTCCTCACCCTCCACAAAGCAAGAGCAAGCGTTCACCAAAAATACATAAAAAGGTAAATAAATAAGTAAATAAATATATATAAATAAATGACTAAATAAATAAAATAGATCATAAAAGAATGATAAAAATAGATAAATAAGTAGATAAATAAAAGAAATCAATAAGAAGAAAATTAGTAGATAAACAAATAGATAAATATAAAAAACAAAAAAAGCGAAAGACAATATCCCAAATAAGAAATCATTCAACCTGCCAAGACAAGTCCAATAAAGGAGACTAGAGGCCTGAGATCCGCCGAATCGGAGCGGAAATAGCAACCAGGGATAGCGATTTAGCGCTAGATAGGACCAGGGCCCAGCCCTTGCCCAAAGACCAGTGACGTTCTGTGACGTTCTGTGACGTTTTGTGACGTCGTTGTACATTCTGTGATAGGGTGTGACGTTCTGTGATGTCGAGTGATGTTCTCTACGTCCATGTGACATTCTGTAATGTCGTGTGACGTTTTGTGACGGTGGGTGACGTCAGGTGCGTTTCTGTTATGTCATCTGATGTTTTGTGACTTCATACGGCGTTCTGTGACGTCATGTGACATTATGTAACATTATAAGACGTCTTAATGATGTCATGTGACGTTCATAAGACGTTCCTGTGATGTCATGAGATTTCTGTGCTGTAATGTAAAATTCTGTGACGTCATGTCACGTTCTCTGACGTCGTGTGGCGAACAGTGACGTCACGTGGACATTCTATGACGTCGTGTGTACGTCACATGCTTCCCAGATTTTTTGTTCTTTACTCTATCTGTGACCCGCCTCAGAGCAAAGGTAACCTTCCTCAGGTGAATGAAGTCGCTATTTGAGGTCATTTGAGGTCATTTGAGGTCACGCTTGACCCAAGGGCTCTTCCCTCGAGTGAATAAAATAATTTTAATAAAACAAAAGCATGTTATCGAGGTGACGACGACGACGACGATGATGATGATGATGATGATGATGATGATGATGATGATGATGACGATGATGATGATGATGATGATATGATGATGATGATGATGATGATGATGATTAAGATGATGAAGATGATGAAGATGAAGATGATGATGATGCTGATAATGATGGTGATGATTGAGGATGATGATGATGAATGATGATGATGATGGTATGATGATATGATGATATTATGAAAATGATGATGATGGTGGTGGTGGTGGTGTCGTGATGATGATGAGAAAGATGATGATGATGATGATGATGATGATGATTAAGATGATGATGATGATGATGATGATTATGATGATATGATGATGATGATGGTGGATGACAAAGATGATGATGATGACGATGATGATGATGATGATGATGATGATCGATGAAGATGATGATGATGATGATGATGATGATCAAGGTGATGATGAATGATGATGATGATGATGAGTGATGATGATGATTATGATGATTGAAGATTGTATGATGATGATGATGGAAGAATGATGATGACGACGACGACGACGACGACGATGATGATGATGATGATGAAGATGATGATGATGATGATGATGATGAAGATGATGATGATGATGATGATATGATGATGATGGTACATGATGATTGATGATTGATGATGACACTGATGATTATGATGATGATGATGATAACGATGATGATGAAGATGAAGATGATGAAGATGATGATGATGGTGGTGGTGGTGGTGGTGGTGACGACGACGACGATGACGATGACGATGACGATGATGATGATGATGATGATGATGATGATGATGATGAAGATGATGATGTATGATGATATGATGATGATGATGGTGATGCTGCATTCTGCTGCTGCAGATGATATGATGATGATGATGATGATGTATGATGATGATGATGATCATGAAGAAGATGAAGATGACGAAGACGACGACAACGACGACGACGATGACGATATGAACATGATGATGATGATGATTGAAGATGATGATGATGAAGATGATGATGATGATGATGATGATGAAGTAGATGATGACGATGACGATGAATGATGATGATGATGATGATGACACGATGATGATGATGATGATGATGAAGATGATAAGATGATGATGACGACCATGATGGCGATGATGACGACGACCATGACGACGACGATGATGATGATGATGATGATGATGATGATGATTTATGATTGATGATGATGATGGATGAAGATGATGATGAGGATGAAGACGTAGATGATGATGATGATGATGATGATGATGATGATGATGATGATGAGGATGATGAGGATGACGAGGATGATGATAATGATGATGATGACTAGAATGATAACGATGATGATGATGATGATGATGATGATGATTATGGATTATGATGATGATGATTATGGATGAT
>NC_134777.1:121297737-121303732 GCF_046742065.1 Oratosquilla oratoria
TATTAGGTTTGGTTATGTTTGGTTAGGATAGGTTAGGTTAGGTTAGGTTTGGGGTTAGGTTAGGATAGTGTTAAGTTAGGTTAGGCTAGGTTTGGTTATGTTAGTTTTGGTATAGGTTGTGTTCTGTCTACTTTAGGTTAGATTAGGTCTAGCGTAGGTTAGATTAGGTCATGTCCAAAATATAAATAAGGAAGTTGGGTCTTTGATCTTTTCTTGTCAAAACTTCAGGTAAAGCAAGTGTTCTTTCTAACTTAAACTGATTAAATTAGACTCGATCTGACTAAATCAATTCTCATCCTCCAAACATTTTCCCAAAACTAAGCATTTTTGATATCCTCTTACAGCTTACATTTTATAACCTACCCATTCTTAGTGGAACACAACTACACACACACTCACACACACCTACTCACACACACACACGCTCACACACACACACACACACTCACACACACACACACACACACACACACACACACACACACACACACACCCACACACACACACACACACACACACACACACACACACACACACACCATACGCACGCACACACACACACACACACACACACACACAGCGCACACACAAACACACACTCATTATATATAGGTTATGGATGAAATAGGGGGGTAATATATATTGAGTGGTATATACGTAGGGGGGGGGTAGGGGTATATATATATATATATATATATACTATATATATAGATTATATATATATACTATATATTTAATATCCATTCTCCTCTGTGGAGTCCTTAACTTTGTCTCTATCGCCTTCGTCATGTTTTCTGAGTCTCACACCCGTAGATTATTGCTGGCAGAATGCATTGATTTGTAAACTTTAAGTTTCAAACATAAAGGTAGAGAGCTCTTTTTACAGGATTTTGTTATACTTACCAAACACTTTTCCAACCCAATTGTAATACGTATTTTTATTATCATTGTTATTATATTTGGTCACTTTTTACAATTTGGCCTAAATAATTATAAGTTTTTCAGGTTCTTCAAGACACTCACCATCGATTTTAAATCTCTTTACTTTGAACTTTCGTACTGAACATTACCTTGGTTTTACTCATCAATCATTTTTAAACCTACTTTGAGACTTTCCTTGTTCAGATCACTCAGCATATATTGCAAATCATCTGTTTTTTCTGAAATAATAATAATTGTACTTCCTCGAATCTTACACAGTTGAAATATTCGCCATTAATCTTCAAAACTTACTTTTCCCAACTCATCCTTCAGAAAATCTTCTCCAAGCAAGACTGTAAATAATTTGGATGAAATTGTACACAGTCTTTCTCTATTTTATTTCTCAATTTTGATCTTTTCTAAATCTTTATTTAGTCGAAATTACAGCTGTACCTTTCGCATAAATATTTTCCCTAGAAAACCCTTACGATCTATTCGTTTGTACCATGATTGCGTACACGAGTTTAGTATTGCTATTTGTTCTACAGAGTCCAAACTCAATCTCGTTATTTATAAAAGCTAAACAAAGAGTACACAAAGTATTCTGTCGTTTTTCTCAATTAGTTTGGTTTCATCGCCTAGGCCGATGGGTCTAGAAGTCGAATATCCGCTTCTAAAGCCTGCCTGTATCTCTCAGTTGATTTCCATCTCAAACTTGACATGGTCTACACAAAGCTAATCGTTTTGTAATTACTAAGACACACACACACACACACACCTTTTTTATGAAAGTCAAAATCATTATATCATTGTCACCAGGATTCAGGAACGCTTTCCTTACGTAAGCACTGGGTGTACAACTGAGCTTAATTTAATATGAACTTCCTTTCCCTGCGTCTTTCAAAAGATCTAACACACACACCAATCTTCCCCAGGTGCTTTTCTTCGTTCCATATTTTGAGAGCAAATTTTGCTTCTTCCTTTGTAATCTCTGGAACACTACTAACGTCTACAGGTAATTTAAACTAACTCAACTACGGTCTTCGACAGAGTAAAGCTCTTGATAAAATTCTTCTACTCTTTTTTAGCCATTCTTGTCTCTGCCTTTAGTGATTCCTCATTTCTATCTTTCAAACATATCATTTGCCTGTCTTCCTAAAGCATGTCAGCGCTCGTTTTTTTTTATACTTTTACTTCTTGTAGGAGAGAGGCCAAACGCATAGTAATGGATCCAGTATATTTGACGTTTCGCCCAGCAGGGCTTCTTCAGAAATAACACAGTGGAGAAACAATTTACTCCCTATATAGCCCGAGCTTTGCGGGGAGAAACAAACATAAAAAGGAGTTTGTTATCTCCCCTCAAGCTCGGGCTATAAAAGGAGTAAAAATGATTCTCCACTGTGTTCTTTCTGAAGAAGCCCTGCTTGGCGAAACGTCAAATATATTGGATCGCATACTCTGCGTTTGGTCTCTCGACAATAAACAGTGCTTTAGTAGCAGTCGTTGCTGCTTTTTACTCCACTTATCACTTCTTGCCTTTCAACTTCTAATAAAAAATCTACTTTCGTTATTTGTTGATTCCATTTGGACTTTTCCAGGTCCATTTAACGACCTACATGCTTTTGGAAGAAAGTGTATCATTATTTTCATGTTGTAGTTCTCTGCAAAAATGACTAACAACTCGCCTCTGGTCCATTTCTTTCACCAACCTCTAAACTTCCCAATGCACGACTCATCACCCTTCTTCTTACTTCCCCACTTTAGTATTAAAGTCGCCTATTGCCAACATGTGCTTAACTTTTTCTTAATCCCTAACCTAAAGGACTTAAATTATCATAGAAAGACTCAATTTCATTGTCCTGAACTCTGTGAAGTTGATACACACAAGGCAATGCGGTTGGACCTTTAGGAGACGATAATCCCAACAGGAACGCCCGGTTTTTCTTTTGGTTGGGCAAATCAAGTTTTTTTTACGAAGAGAAAATTTTTGGCCAGTAATCTCACCTCCCTTCCAACAGGTTTCTGTATGATATATTACTTTGGTGCCACCTTATTCATTACATTCGGTGAAGCCCTATATATCTATAGGGTACCCACTGGTCCACGCCATCAATATGACGGTACCCCATAAAATCTATACATACATATATATATAAATATGTATATATATATATATATAATATAAATATATAACTATATATATATATATATAAGCGTAAAATAACCTCAAGGAAAAAGTAAAGCTAACGAAGCCAGAGCGCTTTCGATTAATTACATCTTCAGTGCGCTGAAGATTTTAATTACACAAAGCGCTCTGCTTTCCGTTAGTTTACTTTTTCCTATGTTATTAACGCATTTGGAACACACGCTTCCCCTAAGTGTTTTTATTGCATAATAATATATATATATATATACTAAAATATGCAAATATAACTAAAAATATATGTATATATATAATATGCTGGTATAGGGGGGAGATTAATATATGGTTAATATATTGGGAGTAGTGGATAGGGGGGTGGAGGGGGAACAATATATATATAAGTATGTACATGTGTGGTGTGTGACTGCATGGCCCCCATACCGGATGGAGTCCCCCCCCCCCCCCCCCCCCCCCCCACTTCCTAGTATGTAAGCATCCGATGTTGTTCTGAAGATTCCGAGGAGTCCGGTAATTTCCGTGGAGTCTGGTATGAGCCGGTGAAAAATAAAAAAAAAAAAAAGAAAAATAAAATAGAAAAATAAGAAAAAAAAAAAAAAAAAAAAAAAAAAAAACAAAATAAAAAAAAAATAAGAAAAAAAATCAAGAAATTATGTAGAATCCTAGTGGAATGCTAATAGATCCTGTTAAGTCCCGTAGATTCGGTGGATTCCGGTAGAACCGGTTGTAGCCCTTTAGATCCGATGAAATGTCCGGTAGATCCTGTGGAGTCCTGTAGATCCGATGAAGTCCGGTAGATTCAATTAAGTCCGGTAAATCCGGTGGAGTCCGTTAGATCCGATGAAATCTGAAAGATCCGGTGGAGTCTGGTAGAGCCGGTGGAGTCTGATAGAGCCGGTGGAGTCTGATAGATCCGGTGGATGTGGTGGAGTCTGGTATATCCGGTAGTGTCGTGTAGATCAGCCGAAACCCCTGCGAAGCACACACTGACCTCAGCCGGTGGCGCTCCGTATAATTTTATTCAATTTTATTTCACTAATTTTAATTTTTATTTTTATTGGTTTTTATATTTCAGTTTTATTTTCTTATTATTTTATTATTTTTGTTCTTATCTCATTTTTTGTTTTTCGTTTAATTATTTATTCCACAATTTTTTTAATTATTTTATATACATCTTGTTATAATTTCGTTTATTCAGTTTTCCTCTATTTCATTCTGTTTTCCATTTCATTTCACTTTTTAGCTTCTTTTTATTTTATTTCATTTCATCATTATTTATGTTATCTAGATTAAATTTTTATTGATTTCATCTTTTTCATTTTGTCCTATCTATTATATCTTATTCATTTCCTTCTATCTATTTGATCTTATTTTAGTCTATTTCAAATTATTTCATTTTATTTTATTTTAAATTTATTTATTCATTATTCATTTTTTTCTTTGTTTCAGTAAATCTAAATTAAAAAGAAGAAGAAAAAAAAGCTAATATTTCTCTCCGTTTTAGCACACCCTCAGTCGTATCTCCTCCGGGCAATGAAGAGGAACAAGACCTGTATGGTTCTGTGTCTTATGTTTTTTCCTGTTTACAATTAGTAATTGCCCTCTCGTCCCTTTACAGACACACGTTCTTCTCCATTGTCTCCTTCTCAATCACCGAAGAAACCAGAAGTGAACTGGTAATCCCCAGGGTTATGTTTTTCTGTTTAGAATACGTAAATGGTTTTTGTGAGGGAGGAAGGGGTGGATGGATGGAGAAGGGGGGTAGGGTTAATGTTTTTGTTTTGATGGGTCGAAGTTCGATTCTAGGACTCGTTCCGGGGTCTCGATCGAGAAGGATCATACTCAGGCCAATAATATAAACTTAAAAAAAAAAAATGAGCCTCTGTTCATGATGTCTCCCGAAATTATTTTTTTGTGGATAGATACACGTACACACAGACAAAAACACATTTTACACACACACACACACACACTACTACACAAACACACACACAACCCACACGACTCACACACAAACACACACGACCTCACACACAAACACACAACACACACACACACACACACACACACACACACACACACACACACAAACACGACACACACACACACACTACACACACAAACACCCACACACACACACACACACACACACACACACACACACACACACAGTGGAAGAGAAATAGAGAACGAAAGAGAAAAGAGACGAAAAGAAAGAGAGAAAGAGGGAAAAAGAAATAAAGAGTTAAAGAGAGGAAGCCGCACAAAAGAGTGAAAGAAAGAAAAAGAGTAAGGAACACAGAAAGAGAGAAAGAGAGGGAAAGAGCGAAAAAATTCCAGTAGTATGAACCCGCTCTCTAATATTCCCACTACCCAAACGCACGCTCACTCCTCGATCTCCTCTCACTCCATCTCGTCTCTCTCTCTCTCTCCTCTCTCTCCTCTCTCTCTCTCTCATCTCGTCTCTCTCTCCCCCTCTCTCTCTCTCTCTCTCTCTCTCTCTCTCTCTCTCTCTCTCGCTCTCTCATCCTCTCGCCTCTCTCCTCTCCAGCTCTTCTCTCGTCTCCTCTCTCTCATCCTCTCTCTCGATCTCTCTCTCATCTCTCTCATCCTCTCTCGGGGTCTCTCTCTCTCTCATCGTCCTCGTCTCTCTCTCTCACTCTCTTCGCTCTCATCTCGCTCATATCTCATCTCTCTCTCTCTCTCTCTCTCACTCTATCCTATCTATCTATCTTTCTCTCACTCTCACCACTCTCTCTCGATCGCCAGGTACGCGTGTATTCTCACTCTCCCCTTCAGATGCCCTCCAAACAAAACTGCAAGACTGTGCAAGCTCTCGCAATTGGAAAAAAGGAAAATGATGGAGCTTCCATTGCCGGATAATGAGGTGCTGGAGCACTGAGGGAGGAAGGG
>NC_134777.1:121304232-121309232 GCF_046742065.1 Oratosquilla oratoria
CAACTTGATGGCACGGTTGGTAGAGTTCCCGGCTGCTACTACGGTGGTCCGGGTTCGAATCCCAGGGCTGAAATAATTTCAAATTCAATATCGCTACGCTGCGAGTCGTTACTCCAGCTCTCGTGGGCAGGAAGTTGGGTGTGTGTGTGTGCGTGTAAGGTCACAACATTACTCATAGATCGGTCATACGAGCTCCGAGCTCTCATCCGGGAATGAAACAGCTGTCGATCACGAGTCCAATACACGTGATCCAAAGATCATGGTGAATCACACACACAAACACACACAGACACACACACACACACACACACACACACACACACACACACACACACACACACTGTCGTCGGGTAGTTCCTGTATATTTGGACCTCCTTACCTCCTGAGGGGCACCTCCCTCAAGGGCGACCCAGTTCGGCGAGGCCGACGTCAGGTGGGGTGACTCGCATACCACCTGAGGAGGACCACCTGCCTCAGGAGGCCATATACATGCATGAAGAACTCCGTGTGTAAGCTCACTTACTTGATTGCCCATTGTGTCCCTCTGAGATAAGCAGTCGAGGTTGAATAGGACATTGGAAAGGGACCCTGGAGAAGGAATCGATAGGCCTCGTCGCATACACGCACACACACACACACACACACACACACACACACACACACACACACACACACACACACACACACACACACACACACACACACGCACGCAAGCAAGGGAACAGCTGGCTTTACTTGTAGGTACTACAGGGGATGGTATCTTCGTCTAAGGCGATGATGGAGGTCTCCATATCCTTGGGTCGTAGGATTAAGATGTGAGTTGGTAGTATTTGGCATTTGATTAAAGAAATTAGTGTTGTATATATAGGCTGAACAAAAATTACTCGTATATTGTTCCTGTGTATAGGATGGTAAAAAATGAAGGAAGTAAAGGTATGTAGAGAAAATGAAGAGGGCGAAGAATAAAGGAAAATATAGGTCAATATATATATATATATATATATATATATGTGTGTGTGTGTGTGTGTGTGTGTATGTATATATATATGGAAGCTCGCTGGGCGAACGGGTTAGGTCGCCGTTACTTGCGACAAAGGTCGAGGGGATGGCGGTTCGGACCCTGCCACCGGCGAAGTTGAACCAAGGGCATTATGGTCCATGAAATTCCACGCTGCAAAATCGTCTGTAAGGGGCACCGTCCTAGCCTCTTGATAAAGGGGAGTTTGTGACGTTAAGCAATATTATATGTATATATATATATATATATATATATATATATATACATATATATATGTGTATATATATATATTTATATATATGTATGTATATATATATATATATATGTTGCAAAAATAATCACAATAACGCGTGACGAAAAAATATTGCAGAAACCACAGGGAAATTAAAGTCGGAATACTGAACGTTTTCGTCTATTACGACATCCTCAGAGTATATATTACGACTCTGAGGATGTCGTAATAGACGAAAACGTTCAGTATTCCTGCTTTAATTTCCCTGTGGTTTCTGCAATATGTATATATGTATGTATATATATATGTATATATATATGTATATATATATATGTGTATATATATATATACAGGTTGACATTAAAAAATCCGGCAACCTCGGGACCTGAGGACTGCCGGATTTTTGAAAATGCCGGATTTTTGAAGTTTATAATTTTGTATGGTGTACCCCGTATATATCTAAAGAAAATTATCACCTGTACAGTCGTTTAATGGGAAAAATAAACACTAAGTGAAAAGCAAATTAAATTTTATTATTCACGAACTAAATAAAACACAGTAAAGATAGTTATACAGAATTTTAATTCAATTTTAATAAAACATATAAAACTGATCCTCCGAAGAATTTTAATTAAACTCAATAAAATACTCCGTACTGTACTTCTTAGGAAAGAAGCTAAATAGCAGATGGGCTTTTTACACATAATGTCGTATGTTTCACAAATGGTTCACACAGACACATTGTTACCAAGTTTTTTTTTTATTTCCACTTTCTCAGCGATCGATAACGCATGATGTTTGCGTTTTATGCCACATTTCTTCTTTGTTGATTCCATATTGGGGCTATACAACAACAAATAAATGCTATACTGAGGAGAATAATGAGGAAAATGAGCAAGATAATTGTTAGCAGGTGGAAGCATGAACCGGCTGATTCTGGCTTAAACGGCAGCTCCAGAAGAACAGTGGCGCACCAACGCGTGAAATATGAAAATCAAAATGTGCTCCCGAAATCTGTCCCGGATTTCTGAAGGTTCCGGATTTATGGTTGCCGGATTTTTTAATGTCAACCTGTATTTATATATATATATATATATATATATATATATTATATGGATTTGTACGATGTATATTTTGTATCTCTTAAAAAGACAGGATGGGGTTCTTCCACCGCTGGCCTGGTGCCAATGACCGAGAGTGCTGCGGTACTTTGCGGCGCCTCAGCCTGGCCTGCGGCGCCCGCAGCCTTGATGCGGCTCGGAAGGGACAAGTAATGACCGTGAGCGCACTCTCACACTCCTCTCTCATACTCCATTCTTGCACTCCACTATCACTCCTTTACCCTTGTTGAGGTGGAGTATGAACGCTTGCATTGCGTAGTCTTTTGGTAAAGTATTTTGGGGAGTTTTACATTATGTCTTTTGTGTGTGTGTGATTATTCACGGTCTTGGATCACGCGTTGGGCTCGTGATCGACAGTTATTACCTTCCCTGATGAGAACTCAGAGCTTGTATATGGCCCTATGTATGGGTAATGTTGTGACCCTACAAACACACACACTCGTGGCACAGTTGGTAGAGTTCCCGGCTGCCATTACAGCGGTCCGGGTCACAGCATTATCCATAGATCGGTCATATATGAGCTTTGAGCTCTCTACCGCAAGGGAAATAGCTGTCAATCACGAGTCCAACACGTGATCCAAGACCATGGTGAATCACACACACACACACGCGCGCGCGGTTGGTAGAGCGCTGGACTGGGAAGTACGGTGGTGCTCGCAGTAGCTGGTTCGAATCCTGCCCAGGGCCAAAATTATTTCGGTATCGCTGCGCTTCGGGTCGTTACTCTGACTCTCATGGGCGGGTAGTTGGGTGTGTGTGTGTGAAAGGTCATAGCATTACCCATAGATCGGTCATACGAGCTCTGAGCTCTCTTCCGGGAGGGAAATAGCTGTCGATAACGATTCCAACACGTGATCCAAAGACCAAGGTGAAGACCAAGGTGAATACACACACACACGCACACACACACACACACACACACACACACACACACACACACACACACACACACACACACACACACACACACATACTGTGAGTGTGTGTGTGTGTGTGTGTGTGCACTCACAAATGGCAGCAATTGTGAAAGTGTTTATCCTTCATTGTCCACTGCAGGACCGCCGGTCTATGTGCAGTCATACACTGCAGGAAGGTTACCGTGTCGCCACCGGAGACAAATCTTTCTCATTTCGAGATCGTCCTCACGGACTTCTTCTGTAGAGGGCGCTGTAGGCAGCGTGGGCGTTGCTATGGTTACCACGATGCTAGCTGTGGTGGTGCGGGGGAGGAAGAGGAGGTGGTGGGGAGAAGGGCTCGATGGAATTACTGAATTCATCAGTCGCTAATACTGGCCATATTCGTTTTTCCTCCAACCAATCATGAGCCGTCCTGGCGTGACGTCATCAGAGGGGTGGAGTCCTTAATGACTAAGTACTTTGATCTTTGTTATTAAACTGTTAGGGAGTGAGAGACGGCGGGGGGGGGGAGACGACAAGGAGGGAGCTCTAGAATAATGGGGAATTATTCTAGATTATGTATGATAAATCTAGATATCGTTGTGTAATACCTGACTAGACTAGTATGCTAGCGAACGATCTAATGTTAAACATCTAGGATAGTTTGCTAGTTAACATCTATGCCTCGTTAGCTTAGTGAATATAGCTTAGTATCTAGAGTAGTCATTGGGACGGTAATGTGTTCAATTTTTTATATTATATTTAATTTATTAATTTATTTATTCTTAATTTTATTTTATCTATTTAATGATTTTATTTTTAATTCATTATTTCATTTATTTGCTAATTGATTTTGTTTATAACTTCCTATTCATTTGTTTATTTTTGTTTTGAAGAAATCTGTTATTTCCAACGAAGTACTTCTCAATAACACGGAAACAAATATTAATAGCGCTATTGATTTTTTGATTAATAGAATCCATATGTCATTCGCTGTTAATTGTCAGACGGTAATCATTTTCCCGTTTTTTTTTTCTAAAGTGATTATTCTTTATAAAAATCATTCGGAAGAAAAAAAGCGATATTTAATGTTTTAGAATAAAAAGCTAAAAACTTACAAGTGTGCCATTTCATTTATTTATCAATTTGCCAGTAGATTTATTTATTTATTCTAGTCTTATTTTTTACTTATTCATTTATATATATATATATATATATATATATATATGTGTGTGTGTGTGTGTGTGTGTGTGTGTGTATGTATGTATATATACACATGTATATATATATATATATATATATATATAAATATATACACATATATATGTATATATACATACATACATACTCTTGCAGGCTGTACAGTACATTAATATTCGGCAGAGTTCCCATTGTCTCGAGAGGCGGCGGCCACGGCCGGGGATTAGTCACCATGTTCCAAGGGCTCCTCTCCACCACTCTCTCTCTCTCCCTCTCTCCCCTCCCTCTCTCTCTCTCTCTCTCTCTCTCTCTCTCTCTCTCTCTCTCTCTCTCTCTCTCTCTCTCTCTCTCTCTCTCTCTCTCTCTCTCTCTCTCTCTCTCTCTCTCTCTCTCTCTCTCTCTCTCTCTCTCCTCTCTCTCTCTCTCTCTCTCTCTCTCTCTCTCTCTCTCTCTCTCTCTCTCTCTCTCTCTCTCTCTCTCTCTCTCTCTCTCTCTCTCTCTCTCTCTCTCTCTCTCTCTCTCTCTCTCTCTCT
>NC_134777.1:121311732-121316732 GCF_046742065.1 Oratosquilla oratoria
TACAATTACCTACAAAAAGAAATTGAGAGGAAAATATGGCTTAGGGTTGGATACGATTAAAGGGACGTCCATATCTCGACTTTGATTTTGGATTTTTTTTTCCCGACGAGAATGACAGATTAGCGTGAGCGTGTTTAAAGTGTTTGTAGCCGGCACTGAAAAACACTTGACGGTGTGTTTTTCAGTCTTCTCTCCCGTTTTTCTGCCCCCCCCGCCTCCTCATCCCCTCCTCCTCTTCCTCCTCCTTCTCCTCTTCCTCCCCCTCCTCTTTCTCCTTCTCTTCCTCCTCCTCCTCTTCCACCTCCACCCCCTCCTCCTCCTCCTCCACCCCCTCCTCTTCCTCCTCCACCCCCTCCTCTTCCTCCTCCTCCTCTTTTTCCTTCTCTTCCTCCTCCTCCTCCTCCTTCACTTCCTCCTCCTCTTTCACCACCACCCCCTCCTCCTCCTCCTCCTTTTAGTGCCCCACCTCCACCTTCCCCGCCTCACCCCCTCCTCCCCTTCCCCCCTCCACCTCCTCCTCCTTACCTTACCTCCTTTCCCTTTGTCTCCCTTCTCTTCCTTTCCTTTTCCCTACTACTCTCTCCACCCAGCCTTCACCTTCCCTCATTCCTTCCCTTCCCTTCCCTTCCCTTCCTTTCCCCTCCTTTCCCCTCCCCCTACCTCCCTTCCCTTCCTTACCCTTCCCCACTTCCTCTCCTTTTTCCCTTTCCTTTCCCTCCCTTTTCCCTTCCCGTCTCCTCTCGTTTCCTTCCTTTTCCTTTCTTTTCCTTTGCTCATTTTACCTAAGCGTAGGTTAAGGTTTTAGATTGGAGTACTAGCGCGCGCGCACACACACACACACACACACACACACACACACACACACACACACTGTACCACGATACTGTATGTAAACATTGTTACAAAGTATATTGTATGAATTGTTATTGAAGTTTTGTTTATACAGTCAGTTGATTGAAGATCAAAGGGGTTATAGAAGGGTGAAAAAATCATGCGATTCATACATACATATATATATATATATATATATATATATATATATGTATGTATGTATGTATGGATGTATGTATGTATGTATATATATATATATATATATATATATATATATATATATATATATATATATATATATATATATATATATATATATAAAAAACAAAAACACACACACACACACACACACACACACACACACACACACACACACACACACACACACACACACACACATGTTTTTGTCCTGTTTGTCAAAGACCAATTGGTCACTTTTGCTGTATCACTCTCACAATGTGTTACTTATTCTATCATATATATATACAAACCCAAGGTAGTGCTGTCATTTTGTGCGGCTTTGTGTACAAGATTCGTACCAGAAACGGTTCATTGGGCGCCTGGCAAATAATGTCCGTAATGAAGCCAGACAATTGAGCGTTATGAACCAACAAATTAGCATTGTACCTCTGCCATTGAAAGGCAATTCACTTTGAAATTAGAAACCAGGTATTATGTACATATATGTTATATGTTTTATTTAATTGATTTTGTTTTATTTTATTTACTTATTTTGTTTTGTTTTATGTTATGTATTTTATTTTTTATTTTATTTATTTATTTATTTATTTATTTATTCATTTATTTATTTATTTCTGGTCGTTGACGAGTGTGACTAGGCTGGTTCTTGAACATTAGGAATCACGTGATTTTTTTTTTTTTTGCTTATGCTTAGAGTAGGTTAAGGTTTGAAAATCTTCCTTAGACATTACTATGATTGGTAATGGGAGTTAGTGATATGAAAATATTTGATTGGCCTGCGAGAAAGGGGGCAGGATGGATACAAGAGAGACCAGTTGGTCTGTTTCGGGGGCATACTCACGAGAGGTAGAGACCCCATCCACGTCACGATGTATGTTCTGGTTTTGGCTTGTCAGAGCGACACACACGATCCAATCTGGTCGGATCCAACCTGGCCTGTCCGGTGGATTGAAGACCAGACGGTGTCGTGGATAGGCAGGGTGAGTCCTTCATTGGCACACAGTCACCTGGCGTTTGACCAGAATAGAATGAGCAAAGACGTTACTGTCGCCGTCACACATGCATTAGGCATAGGCCGGTTTTATAACGGTTTTTAACGAATTTCTAACGGTTTTTAACGGTATTCTACCGGTACCTTGGTGGTTATTCGGTGGTTTTCTCACTGCTTCGCCGGTTCCATGTCAGTGTCTTAGTGGTATACAACCGGGGCCTAGGCGGTATGCTAACAATGTCTGACCTGTTTCCATGCTTGTGCCTTGCCGGTATCCTAACTGAGCCCCAAACCTGTTTCTTGCCGGTTGCCCTGCCGCTGTCTCGCCAGTTTCTTACCGGGCAGTGCCGGCTGGCTGCGGGTCATTTGTCCCGCCACGCCGTAACCTCCACATTTCGGCCCAAAAACATTTTTAAGACATTTTCCACTTGGGGAAGCACGCCCGGTCGAGGATGGGGAAGGGGATGGCTGGGGACGGGGGTGGAGGAGGTGGAGGTCGGGATGGGATGGGTGGAGAGGAGGTGGAGGCCAAGAGGGGACGGGTGGGGAGGAGGAGGAGATGGAGGCCAGGAGGGGACGGGTGGGGGAAGAGGAGGAGGTGGAGGCCAGGAGGGGACGGGTGGGAAGGAGGAGGTGGAGGCTGGGAGGGGAGGGGTGGGGACAGGGAAGGTGGAGGTCAGGAGGGGATGGGTGGGGAGTAGGAGGTGGAGGTCGGGAGGGGACGGAGGGAGAGGAGGGGAGGGGACCAGTGGGGTGGGGGGGAGGTGGAGAGGGGAGGAGGAGGCCTGGAGAAGACGGGAGGGGAGGGGGAGGGGGAGGTAGGGGCTAGAAGAGCACGAGTGGATAGGAGGAAGTTGAGGCTGAGAAGGGGAGGGCGGGGTGGTGGAAGTGTGGATTGGGACGGGTGGGGAGGAGTATGTGGAGGCAGGGATAGGACAGGTGTGGAGAAGGTGGAGGACAGGTTGGGACAGTACATAATAGGGTAAAGGTAAAGTCTTCGGCTGCAGTTATGTGCCTCCTGGCGTATGGTCTTCATGTTCATCCGAAAAAGAAATTGTCTAGTATTGTCTGCTGCTGTTATTGTTGTTGTTGGTCTTGATGCCAATTATGACAATTTAGGAAAGCGACCGACCTGTTGGGCTTCAGACAGAGCTCCTCCATCCCAGGTAGGTTATGTTTATATATTCTTATATCTACTCAAGGATAAATGGTTCCTAATCTTCAAACATTTCACGGCCTTTCGTGCCGCTTCCGACAAGATCATCAACCGCGTGGATTAAATCTACGGTACCGTCTGCTCTCGTTTTGTTTGACAGGACATTATCTCGCAAGTGTGACACACTGACTGACTAACCGATAGCTTTCGTGTTATGTTTGTATACTTTGATGACGTCACTGCGATGGTGACATCAACGCTTTGGGACGAAATGTCTCCGGTTCTGGTCTGACGATTTCTAGCTTGGCGCCAAAACCGGCGCCAAGACGGCCGGCGCCAGAGATCTGGCAAATGAACCAAAACTCGTGAATGTGCGATAGGCATCTCTGATGTGACGTGATGAGAGATGTGATTTGTGTGGCGCCAAAAAAAATAAATAAATAAATAAATAAATAAATAAAAAATATATAGATAAAAAGCCTGGCTCGAAATGTTGTATGGTCTTCTAGTTAAGTTTACAAAGGCTTGCCAAGGAAAATACCGACTGGAGACCTTTTGGTTCATAACTAGGTCGGATGCTTACTGGATCATCTATAAAATCTAATGGTAATTTCCGTAAGTATAGTTCACCTAGTAAAATTCTATATTTTAATGATAGAAATCTTTGGTCAGGGCTAGGTAAAGTTTTTAAAGTACCATTCCCCTTATTGTCTCAAAAGCTAAATGAAGAAACATCTGTTCTGATTGTTTTCATTGCTTCTTGAAAAGGCGGAGCTTGTGTTGAGAGGGGCGGAGCTTAGTGACGTCATATCGTCTTTCTTCCAATCCCAAGTCTGAACCCGACGTGACGTCATGTCGAATCTGATAACACGTTTAGAAAACTTGGAACAGATTGTGAACGGTATAAATATAACTTTAAGAATTAAATTTTTTGCACCAGGAGGCCAATAACAGCTGTCTAGGTTCTCTGTGCTCCGGATACCTGGGCAAGTGGCCATCACCGACCTCCAGTGGGAATCGAATCCGAGCTTTTGTAATCACAGCGTAGGACCGAAGGCGAACACCTTTTTTAATGGGAAGGAAATTTATAGTATTTAATTTTTTCTCTGCTGCTGTATATATACATATATATATATATATATATATATATATATATGTGTGTGTGTGTGTGTGTGTGTGTGTGTGTGTGTGTGTGTGTGTGTGTGTGTGTAGGCACGGAAGATAAAGATTTGTCGCATTTCGCATAAATCATCCCTGCATCGTATTAAAGTTTGAAGATTATTTTATTTTCATATGAAACTCATTCGCTTCCTTTACGAGTCTGAGAATGCTCTCGGAATCGTCCATTGGACGATATTTCACGAGACTCCTGCCTCGGTGGTATTATCATCGGAGACAACTTTCTTCATCTTTTTTTTCTTTAGTATAGATATCTTGCTGTCGACGGAGAAGTTTCTAAATGTATTTACATGTGCTTATTTATATATATATATATATATATATATATATATATGTATATATATGTATATATATATATATATATATATATGTGTGTGTGTGTGTGTATATATATATATATATGTATATATATATATATATATATATATATATATATATATATATAATGGATTGGCCACTTTTTTTTTTTTTTTACCCAGATCGTTTGACCAGGTTCGGCCTATTAGTTTGTTAAGCGTTGTTGTAGTTGTCAGCCCGGTTCATGTTTTTCGCTGATTTGATTCACTCTGGGTCTTAAGAACCAATGACATCGTTGCGCGGAGGCCCCGCCCCCTATCACGCATGTGATTGGTCAGTTGCAGG
>NC_134777.1:121331732-121341732 GCF_046742065.1 Oratosquilla oratoria
AATGACAATAATAATAATAATAATAGTAATAATAATCACAATAATAATGATGACAATGATAATGATGACAATAATAATGATGGTAATAATAATAATAATAACAATAATAATAATAATAATAATAATAATTGATAATAATAACTAATGATAACAATAATGATAATAATAATAATAATAATATCTTTTTCATCAATCCTTGACTTTGTTTCACGGCGACATTGACTTCGCAGACATTCTTGCAGGCTCCCGAGGGACGGTGACCGCAATAAGCTTCTGGAAGATCCTGCAAGATTCTGCTCCTCAGCAGTGACTCTTATGTTCTTCCCATTGCAATGCAGAGGGTCTGTCAACACACACACACACACACACACACACACACACACACACACACACACACACACACACACACACACACACACACAAAATCAGAGAGAGAGAGAGGGGGGAGGGAAAATATTCCTGGAACCAGCAATCTGGAATACCTAAAAAAAAAAAAAAAAAAAAAAATCCCCCTCCCATCCCCCTCCCTTCTTCCTCCTCCCCTCATCCTCCTCCCTCCCTCTCCCCCTCCTACCATTTCCTCTCCTTCCTTCTTATTCCCCTCGAAACTGTTTCATGAGCTCTTCGATTTTCATAATTTCTTTATTCATTCCTCTGCTTATTTTGTCGATTTTTACTATTTATTCACTTATCTATTTATTTATATTATTATTGTTATTATTATTATGTATTAATTTAATTTTGTTCTTTATTTTCTTGCCGGGTGCCTGCTAGTTTGAACTCTGATTTCGTGATTTTATGTAAATTCTTAGTTGCTCCTCCGTATTGAAGCGGCCAACTCGATTATCAACAAAAGAAAACAAATCTGTGTAGGTATACCATCAATTCTGTGACGAACTTGATTATTTCTATTATGTTAAATGATCGACGATTCTCTTCAGCTTTGGGTTGTCCTCTATACGGTCTGAAAAGGGTCACGACCCCTGGAATCCACGTTCAAGCTGGAAGACCCCGAAACTGAACGAAACCGTCTGACGGTTGTATCATTTTGTTTCGTCGCTTTATTGAAGGTATTACCTATTACCGTGGTAATTTTTTTTACCATTACCGTTACCATGGGTAACATTGAAAATGACTTAATTTAGTAACTGGGTCGGCCGCTTAGTAATGTTGTCTTGTACGCGCAGTCCGACGCGGTAATGAACGGGTTTAGTCAAGGTTAATGAAGTTGTAATCAGGTATTCATCTGGCAAAAGTAAAAAAATAGAAATGAAAATAAAAGAAATGAAAGCGGACGACTTTTTTTTTCTTCTCGAAACTACGATGAGCGAAAACTTGAGCATAACAGGGAAGGGGGGAATTGTGGGGGGGAGGGGGGCGATGATGATGGTGTGGGGAGCCAGGCCATTCAGTGCAGCTGGTGCTGGGAATACCTAGGCTTTATTCTCTCTCTCTCTCTCTCTCCCCTCCCCTTCCTCCATCACTCTTTCTCTCCCCCCATATCTCTCTCTCTCTCTCTCTCTCTCTCTCTCTCTCTCTCTTTCTCTCTCTCCCCCTCCCCTCCCCTCCCCTTCCCTTCCTCCATCACTCTTTCTCTCCTCCCCCCTTTCTCTCTCTTTCTCCTCCATCACTTTTTTCTTCTCTCTCTCTCGCCTTTCTCTCTTTTTACTTTCTCTCGCCTTTCTCTCCTTTTTTCTCTCCCTCTTTTCTCTCATTTCTCTCTCCCCCTTTTCTCCTCTTTCTCTCTCCTTCCTTTGTCTCTCTCTCTATCTCTCTCTCTCTCTCATCTCTGTATCTCTCTATCTCTCTCGTCTTTGTATCTCTATCTCTCTTTCGCTCTCTCTCTGCCTTTCTATCCCTCTCGCCTCTATCTCTCTCGCTCTCTCTCTTTCGCTCTCTCTCTCTCTCTTTCGCTCTCTCTCTCTCTATCTTTCTCTCTCTCTCTCTCTATCTTCCCATCTTTTCTCCCTATTCCCTCCCTCTCCCTCCCTCTTATTCTTCCCCTGCCACTCCTGTTCCTCCTCCACTCCCCTCTACTCCCATACTCTCTTCTCACTTCTTCCCCTACCCTCCACTCCCTTCCTCTCTTTTCCTCTCCTCTCCCCCTCGCTCCCACTCCCCTTGCCTTCCACATCCCTCTTCTCCACCTTGACTTCCCTCCACTTCCCTCCCCTCCTCTCCCCTTCCCCCTCCTCTCCCCTCCTCTCCCCTTCCCCCTCCTCTCCCCTCCTCTCCCCTTCCCCCTCCTCTCCCCTTCCCCCTCCTCTCCCCTCCTCTCCCCTTCCCCCTCCTCTCCCCTCCTCTCCCCTTCCCCCTCCTCTCCCCTTCCCCCTCCCCTCCGCTGCAGTTCCGGACCGTCCTGGGTCCTTTTTTTTTTTTTTTTTTTTTTTTTTCTCTCGTCATTCCTCGTTTGAGATCAAGGGCACTTTTTCGGACTGTACCCTTAAATTATTTTTTTAAAGTGCTCTTTTTCAAGGTCTTTCTATCTATTTCTCTCTGTGTCTCTGTCTCTCTTTTCTCTCTCTCACTCTCTGCCTACCTGTTTCTCTTTCCCCCTCCCTCCTTCCCTCTTTCAAACCTAATCTTTCCCTGTGTGTGTGTGTGTGTGTGTGTGTGTGTATGTGTGTGTGTGTGTGTGTGTGTACACATGTGTGTGTACATGTGTGTAGGTGTCTCTACATTTAACAAGCTTGTGCATTCTGTTCTTTTCCTCTCCTCGCATCTATTCGTTTTTCATAATTATTTATCTGTTATCAACAAGGAATGAACATTCTCTCGCCTTTTACTTTCCGCTCGCAGCGTTTTTCATTTTCTATTTTTTTTTTTTTTTTTCAATTTCTTTAAGAAAATTTTGTTTCTTGGCGCTTGTGTCGAGGTAGAGGAAACTCTTTCGAAAGGCAACCTACATCCAACTTCCCTACCGCTTTCTTACCTTTTCCTTCTCTTCCTCCTCCTCCTACGCCTCCTCTTCCTCCTCCTCCTCCTCTTATGTCTCTTCCTCCTCCTCCTCCTCCTCGTACGCCGCCTCTTCTTCCTCCTCCTCCTCTTCTTCCTCCTCGTCCACTTCCTCCTCCTCCTCCTACGCCTCCTCTTCCTCCTATGCCTCCTTCTCCTACTACGCCTCCTTTTCCTCCTCCTACGCCTCCTCCTCCTACTCCTCCTGCTCCTCCTCCTCTTCCTCCTGCCTCTCTTCTTTTGAAAAAAAAGGAAATGTGTGTGTGATAAGAAGCTTGTTCTCTGTTCTTTGTTCACCTTATATATTTTTTCAGTTAATAACACTTGTTCAGTTTTACCTGTGGCCGTGTATAACAATAGGAACTTCACTCTTAATGTCGTCAGGTGATTTTATTCAAGTTGGGTTGTTTCATTGAGCCCATTCAGGCGTTATTACACTGGGCAATTTTTCCTCCGATTGTTGGAGCAGATCTGCAACCAGCAGCTCTCGGGAAGGAGTCTGATATGCTGGAGGTAAATCAATTTCCACCAGCATGTCGGATGACATTCTATGTAAATTGTTGAGGAAACAAAATAGTTGGCCATAGTGATTTTACGGCGGAAAAAGTTCTGGAGGTAGGCGGTACCACCGATTAATCGGAGGTTGGAGGTAAAGTAGCTTAGTGTGATAACCCCTGAAGACTCACTTGTGACCTTCAGATATTTAATTCTGGTCAACGCCAGACCGTTTGATTCATCTAAGAGTCGACTTCGGAAGGAATGGAGGTAAAGTAACCTGCTTTGTCGCCAATCGCCAGCGGAGATGCCAAGGTTGTCGCCAGGCGATTTAAATCAGCTGTTTTCTATTTATCCCTTTCGATCCTGTGACGCGCTCTTCAGGGTTTATTCTGGCTAATCCTCTTCCTCCTCCATTTTCTCTTCCTCTTCCTTCTGTTCCTGTTCCTCCTCCTCCTCCTCCTCTCCCTTTTCTTTGTCCCCCCAGTTCTCTTACCCTCTTAGTCCCCATCATCTTCATCTTCCTCCTCCTCCTCCTCCTCCTCCTCTTCCTCTTCTTCCTCCATTTTCCTTTTCCTTCTTTCTCCTACCTCCACGTCTCTTTCATCTCAATATTCTCTTCCTCATCTTCTTCCTTCTTCTTCTTCCTTTCTTCTTACTTCCTCCTTCCTTCACAGCTCTTACATCTCAATGTCCTCCTCTTCCTCTTCCTCCTCCTATTTTTGTTCCTCCTCTTCGTGGTCCTCCTTCTTACTCATCCTTCATCCTTCTCCTTCTTACTTCCTCCTCCCTCCACAGCTCTTAAATCTCAATATCCTCCTCTTCCTCTTCCTCCTCCTCTTCTTGTTCCTCCTTACTCATCCTTCTTGCTCATCCTTCTTCATATTTCCTTATTCTTCCTTCCTCCACAGCTCTTTCATCTCAGTATCTAATCATCTTCCTCCTCGTCTTCCACCTATTCTTGCCATACCTCTCACCTTCTTCCCTTCGTTGCGTTTCTCCGTCGCATTCTTCCATTCCTGATCGTCTTACCCAAGGCCTCAATGATCTTCCTCCTCTTCTCCTCCACTCCTCCTCCTCCTCTTCCTCTTCTCCTTTCTCTCACCCTCTCCACCTCACCCTCCTTTTCTCCTCTACTCCTCCTCCTCTCCTCCTCCAATCTTCCTTTCCTCCCTTCCTCTTCCATCGACTTCCTCTTCCTCCTCCCTCTCCCCTTCTGCACCTTCTTCTCCTCCTTTTCACCTCTCCTCCATCTTTCCTCCATCCTCCTCTTCTGCATCCTCCTCTTCTCCCTCATTCCCTCCTACCTCCCACTTCTTCCCTTTCTCTGTTCCCTATTTGTACTCTCGTTGCTTGTACAGACTCGATGCAATCGTTGCTTTTGATTTTCACTTCTTTGAGATAATGGCGTGTGTGCGTGCGTGTGTGTGTGTGTGCGCGCGCGTGTGTGTGTATGTGTGTATGTGTACAGTATGTGTCTGTGCATGTATAGAAGTGGAAGGAGTAGGACAGGTGGGAGTGGAGCTGGAATGGATTAGGGTAGTGGGAGGAGTTTGAAAAATATGGATACTATAACTCATAGATAGAGGGAGAACGGGCACCGCATGTTGAAATAAATCATCTGGCGGCAGGGGGAAGGGGGGAGTTGGGGGTGGGGGAGTAGGAGTTGTGGGAGATGGGAGAATGAGTGGGGGAGATTCGGGTGTAGAGGTTTGGTGTAAATGGGAGGCGGTTGGAGAGTGGTTGGAGGGGCAGGAGGAGGGTTGGAGGGGGAAGGGGGAGGATTTCCGGGAATCTGTTTCGTTTTGTTCTTCAAGATGTCTTCACTCGTCGTGGTGTAGGCGATGTCTTCTGAAGGGCTCTTGGCCGGAAAGGTTTTGTCATAAAATCCGTTAATTTTCGAACTAGAGCGTGTAACGGTCTCTAACGGTTTTAACAGCTGGATGCAGGTGGTATATACATATTATATATATATATATATATATATATATATATATATATATATATATATATTTTTACATAAACACACACACACACACACACACACACACACACACACACACACACACACACACACACACACACATATATATATGTGTATATATATATATATACATACATACATACATACATACATACATATATATGGGGGTTAAATAATTGTCGCAATATAAGTTATACGAGAACTTCACCCAGAAAACTCAAATCTCCAACGGTTTTAACGGTCAAGCACGGTCGTTGCTTATAGGATCACTCTTGGCCTCAAATAAGTCTTGTCACAAGATGCGTTAAACTTCGGTCAGAGCGTCCCCAGTGGTCTTCAACAGTCAATATTCTCAGAACTCTGACAAGACTTATTTTGGCTTTTGGTGCCATCGACTCGGATGAGCTTTCAGGACGCGGTCGAGCGTCCTTCTCCCCCTACCCCTACTCCTTCTTCTTCTCCTCTTCCCACTCCTTCTCCTCCTCCTCCTACTCCTTTTACTACTCCTCTTTCTCCTCCTCTTCCTTCTCCTCCTCCTCCGTCTCCTCTTTTTCCTTCCCCTCCTCCTTTTCCTTTTCCTTCTACTCCTTCACATCCTTCTTTTCCTTCTCCTCCTCTTCCTCCTCTTTCTTATCCTCCTATTCTTCCTCCTCCTCCTTCTTCTTCCTCATCTCGCTCAAATTGACGATGTTTTTTATTTTCCCCTTTCCTCCTTCCCATCCCCCCACCTTCACTTCTTCCTCCTCCTCCTCCTCCTAATATTTTTCTTTCTCTTCCACTTACTCCACCGCTTCTTCATCCTCCTGCTCTTTCTCCTTTTCTCCTCTTCTTCCCCTTCTTAATCTTCCTCTTTTTCCTCTCCTCTTTCTCCTCCTCCTCCTCCTTCACTTCCCCTTGCACTTCCTCCTCCTCTCCTACCTCCTATTCCTCTGTCATCCCCTTCCTCATCATTCCTCTTCCTCTTCCTGCTTTGTCTTTGACGAATGTCTTCTGGTTCCCTGGATTCCTTTCGCATGTTGCGTCTCGCCTTTCTTTGCGTGTTAACGCCGCCTGGACGGAGGCCGCAGGAGGAGGAGAAGGAGGAGTTAGGAGGAAGACGAGGGGTAGAAGGAGGACAGGAGGAGGCCTCTCTCTCTCTCTCTCTCTCTCTCTCTCTCTCTCTCTCTCTCTCTCTCTCTCTCTCTCTCTCTCTCTCTCTCTCTCTCTCTCTCTCTCTCTCTCTCTATTTCCCTCTCTCTCCCGTGCATCAAATTCTTCGTCATCTTGAGTTCGATGCATCTCGAGGCAGTGAGGAGGTGGAGGGGACGGGTGGGGAGGAAGGTGGTGGCAGTGGCGGTCGATGGTGGGCGTTGGTGGTGTTGGTGATAGTGGTGGGGAGACCCGGTAGTGATGATAGAGGTGGTAATAGTGGACACACACACACACACACACACACACACACACACACACACACACACACACACACACACACACACACACACATATGAGGGTATGGCCGAGTTAGAGAATAAAGCACGCCATACACATTAAAATTATTTGATTATACAATAAATTTATTGTTTTTCCAGCGTAGTAAGGGTTTCATCATCCATACTGGCCTCGATGCAAAGGGTTTGCCCGTCCCAGGGTTTTCAGGGAAAAAAAAAAAAAAAAAAAAAAAAAAAATATATATATATATATATATATATACATACATATATATATATATATATATATATATATACATTATATATTATATATTATATACATATATATACATAGTCTTGTCGGCTTTTGCCATTGTGATTCATATATATATATATATATATATATATATATATATATATATATATATATATATACAGTATATTGTCACCGTTGTAGACCTGATGGCGGCCAGAGGGAGGGGGCAACCACTTGAAAGAGACTCGAAGTCCCACTCGAAGTAATGGCGAGAAAGGGGGGAGGGGGGCGACCTGGAACGGCAGGAGGGTGGGAGTAGGGGGTAGGGGTGGGGGAACGTCGGTATCACTGTTGGGAGGGGTTGGGTGGGGTGGGAGGAGGAGGAGGTGACTTGGGGACTTGCCTTTTCTTTTCTGCAGTAGGCCAGTTCCTTCGTTTCAGTGATGTCATAGTATTAAGTTTGAGTGACGTAATGGTCTATTGAATTGCTTTGATGACGTCATTTGTAGAGGAGTGACGTCATAGGAACACATTCCCACATGACCCTGACGTGGTTTGGGTCGACCATAGGGCTTTCGATTGAAAATGTTTATGGTCGTCCTTGGTTTGTTCTCGAGGTTGTCTTTGTGCTTCTCAAGGCTGACTTCTTGAGGATGAGCAGTTCATATGTTCCTCAAGTTGCATATCAAAGTGAGGTGTCACCAGAGGCCCCGCCCCTTTACCTACACGTCAGCCAATCACTTGAGATGGAAGCGGAACTTCTTCCTTTAACAGCCAACCAGAATACTCGGTATTATTATAAGCTCCACCTTCTGTTACACACCAGCCAATCACGTTAGATCGGGGCGGAGCTTCTTCCGTTAACAGCCAATCAGAATACTCGGTGTTATTATAAGCTCCTCCCTCTGTGACACACTAGCCAATCGAATGAAATGAAGAGGTATGGGGGCGGAGCTTGTATTGAAGATTACGTATATGTGTCAGTAGAACCCCACCTTCTTTCGCCACACCCGCACACCAACCGATCACATGAAGCGGAAGCAGATATCAATAAAGAATATGTGGAGAGGGGAGAGGAGAAAGGTGGAAAGGGGGGGAGGGGTGGGAGAGAGGGGAGAAATGGACGAGAGAGTGTTGTCGTACTCTAGTCCTTTGTTTCTCTTTTCCACCACTTCTCTCTCTCTCTATGTCTCTTTCCTTCCCTCCTCTCCCTCCTTCTCTTCTCCCTCCTCCCTTCTCCCTCCTCCCTTCTCCCTCCTCCCCATCCTTATCTTCATATTATCCCCATTTTTTCCTCACTGCGTCTTTTCTTGCTGTTCTCCCCTCTTCTCCTCTTTCTCCTTCTTTTGCTCTCCCCTTTTCTCTCTCCCCCAGTTCACTTGTTCCCCCTTCTCTCTCCTCTGCTCCCCCTATCCCCCTTCTTCTTTCCTCTCCCTTCTCTTTTCCTCCTTACTCCCGCTTGCTGTCTCTCATTTTTTAATTCTTTCTCTACTCCTCCCACCACTCCCCTCTCACTCCTTGTCACTCCTTTCACCTTCCCTTCCACTCTTTCTAAATCTCTCCCACGTTCCTTTTTCTCCCCTCTTCTACTCCTCCTCTCTCCCCACCTTCCCCTCTCTCCCTTCTCTATCGTTTCTCCCATCTCTTCCCTCTCCCCCTTCTCTACCCTCCTCCCCCTCTTCCCCCTCTTCCCTCTCTCCCCTCTCTCCCCTCTCTCCCCTCTCCTATCTCCCCTCCTTGAGGTCAGCAACCAGAGGGCCCTTGTGGCGGGTTTTAAAGGTTCGACCAACAGCTCGACTCGCCGACAGCCTAACTCGTCGACAGCCCAACTTGTCGACAGCCCAACTCGTCGACAGCTGGACTCGCCGACAGCTCGACTCGCCGGCAGCTCGACTCGCCGACAGCCTAACTCGTCGACAGCCCAACTTGTCGACAGCCCAGCTCTTCGACAGCTGGACTCGTCGACAGCTTGACTCACCGACAGCTCAACTCGCCGACAGCTCGACTCGCCGACGGCCCAACTCGCCGACAGCCCAACTCGTCGACAGCCCAACTCGTCTACAGCCCGACTTACAATTCGACTGACAACTCGAGAGACAGACTGGTCAACAAACTGAACATGTTTGACCTAATGACTGCCTGACTGGCTGGTTGACTAGCAGAGAGCCTAGATCAGTGCTGGCAAGGTCGTTAACTGACTTACAATTAACTAATTGATTTAGGTAACAGTGTGACAAGTTGTCAGATTGACCTATCTACCAAACTAACTGACCGATTGACTGGCTGGTTGACTGAAAAATTGACCATGAGTATGGTAGACCCATATCACGATGTGCATGGAGGCTCTGGAGGGAAGTGAAAACAACATTACGTCACGGGGAGTGAGTGCAAAGATGCTACCCGCGCCCCGTTTTGTATTATCTTAATTTTCCTTATCGGAAACCACTGTTTGGGGAAGATGGGTCTTTGTTAGGACTCAAGAGGACGCCATTTTGTATTTTGAGTGATGAGGAGGGACATTTAGTGGGCAGTCGGTGACACTAAAGAATTATCACACTGGGCTATTTTTCCTCCAAGCTCCGATTAATTGGCGGTACCGCCCAGCTCCAGCAAATTTTTCCCCGCACGATCACTACGGCAAACTATTTTGTTTTCTCAACAATTTGCATAGAATGTAATCTGATATGCTGGAGGTAAGTTATTTTCCTCCAGCGTATCACATTCCTTCCCGAAAGCTGCGGCTGCAAGTCTGCTACAACAGTCGAAGGAAAAATGTCCCAGTGTGATAACATCTTCAGAGGGGGGTGGTCGCTTCTTAGTGTTTTATAATGAACGTAAGTACAGTCGTGACATGAAGATCTGAATCTACAGAAAAAAAAACACGTTCTTGTCCAGAGGTTCTCG
>NC_134777.1:121346732-121354232 GCF_046742065.1 Oratosquilla oratoria
GTGGTAGGGATGCAGGTGATAGACAATGGCGCTGGTACTGGTGGTGTTGGTGATGGTGGTAGTGATGCTGGTGATATACAATGGCGCTGGTACTGGTGGTGCTGGTGATGGTGGTAGGGATGCTGGTGATAGACAATAGCTATGGTACTGGTGGTGTTGGTGATGGTGGTAGTGATGCTGGTGATAGACAATGGGTATGGTACTGGTGGTGTTGGCGATGGTGGTAGTGATGCTGGTGATAGACAATGGCTATGGTACTGGTGGTGTTGGTGATGGTGGTAGTGATGCTGGTGATAGACAATGGCGATGGTAATGGTGGTGTTGGTGGTAATGATGCTGGTGATGGACAATGGCGATGGCACTGGTGGTGTTGGTGATGGTGGTAGTGATGCTGGTGATAGACAATAGCTATGGTACTGGTGGTGTTGGTGATAATGGTGGTGGAGATGAGGGAGATGTTGGTGAAGAGTACTCTCAGTGGAGGAATGATCTTTTAAGACGTTGGCATTTGGCATCGGAGAGCGTCGATGCCATTTGACGGCACTGCGAGCAGGAATGACCTTTTCCCTTGGCGACGCTTGGCATTTGGCGCCAGAGGGGGGAGGGGGAGGGGGAGGGGGGGAGAGGACCGCTGTCCGCCCTCTGCTACTCACTCTCTCAGTCACGAAGTCCATCGATCTCCGGAATGAACGAGTATCTCTCTCTCTCTCTCTCTCTCTCTCTCTCTCTCTCTCTCTCTCTCTCTCTCTCTCTCTCTCTCTCTTTTTTCTCTTTTTTTTGTGTTTGTATGGAATATCCCCTACATTGGAAAGCTGTATATGTCAATGCCAGGGAAGCACTCAGCCAATCATTTGACCACAATATCGTATACGCACACACACACACACACACACACACACACACACACACACACACACACACACACACACACACACACACACACACACACACACACACACACACACACACACACACACACACACACACACACACACACACACACACACAAACACACACACACTTACACACACACACACACGCACACACATGCACACACGACTCGGTGGGGCGGTTGATAGAGTCCCTGACTGTCACCACGGCGGTCCGGGTTCGAATCCTGCCCAGGGCTGAAATAATTTCAGTATCGCTGCGCTTCGAGTCGTTACTCCGACTCTCGTGGGCGGGGAGTTAGGGTGTGTATGCGTGTAAGGTCACAGCATTACCCTTAGATCGGTCATACGAGCTCTGAGCTCTCTTCCGGGAGGGAAATAGCTATCGATCACGAGTCCAGCACGTGATCCAAAAACCAAGGTGAATACACACACACACATACGTACACACACACACACACACACACACACACACACACACACACACACACACACACACACACACACACACACAATCCATCACATCTTTATTCAGATAATAACCCCACATTCATAATAACCCAAAAATAACTTGTCCTCACTCCTACTCCAGAAATAACTCCACCTCTGTCTTCATATGAAAATAACTTCTCATCTTTCGTTTCCCCAAAAATAACTCCAGAATAAGAAGGACAGAGAGAAAGTGAACCCATGATTAGTGTCTTGGTGTGTGTGTGGGGGGGGGGGTGAAGGGGGAAGGTGTAGATGGGAGGGGGGGAATAGATGGGGGAGTAAAGGGGGGCTAGGTCACCCGTGGGGAGGAATGGGAAGAAATGAGGCTGTCTGGTCAGGAGGGATGAACAGAGAGAGAGGAGGGGGAGGAGTGGGAGGGGGAGGAAGAAGTGGGAGTGGAGTGTGGGGGGAAGGTATTGGTGAAGGGGATGAAAGTTGGAGAGGAGGAGGAGGAGTAGTGAGGAGGAGGAGGAAGAGGAGGGGAGGTGAGGAGATGGAGAGGTGGAGGGAGAAGTTAGAGAGCTGTGAGGAGAGGAACCGAAAGAGGAGGCAGGAGGAGGAGGGGGAAGAGAAAGAAGAAGAAGAGGAGGAGGAGGAGGAGGGATGTAGAACAAGGGAGAGGTAGTGAGAGGTAGACTTGTGAGAGTCTGTGAGGAAGCGAAAGAGAAACCAGGTTGAAGAATTGGTACTGTTGAGGGAAGAGGTAAGGAGAGGAGGAGGTAGAGGAGTGGTGAAGAGGCAGAGGAGAAGGTAGATACAAAAGTAATTCGGAAGAGAGAGTGAGAGAGTGAGAAAGAGGATGAGAGAGAGAGAGGATGAGAGAGAGAGTTTATTACTGTGATTACCTCTATCAAGGAGGTTATGATTTCGGTCGTGTTTGTTTGTTAGCAGTTTTACGGTAAAAGCTATGAACGGTATTGATGATAACTTATTTATCTATTTATTTATTTTATTTACGTATTTATTTATTTGTTTATTTTATGAAGTAACTCCATTAGATATTGGTGATTCGAATAAAAACGATGGTTTTTGCCTCTGGAACCCCCCCCCTCTCTCTCCTCTCTCTCTCTCTCTCTCTCTCTCTCATCTCTCTCTCTACCTCTCTCTCTCATCTCTCAACCTCTCTTTCATTCTCATCTCTATCTCTACCTCTCTCTCTCATCTCTCAACCTCTCTTTCATTCTCATCTCTATCTCTCTCTCTCGCTCTCTCTCTCCCCCCCCTCTCTCTCTCTCTCTCTCTCTCTCTCTCTCATCTCTCTCTCTACCTCTCTCTTTCTCATCTCTCTCTCTCTCTATCTATCTATCTACCCCTCTCTTATCTCTATCTCTCTCATCTCTCTCTAACTCTCATCTCTCTCTCAACCTCTCTCTCATCTCTATCTCTCTAATTCTCTCTCACTAACTCCCTCTCTCATCTCTCTCTCTCTCTCTCTCTCTCTCTCTCTCTCTCTCTGTCTCTATCTCTGTCTATCTTCTTTCTTCTTTCTTTCTTCACTCCTTTCCCTCATCCTCTCTCCACATCTTCCTTTTCCTCCTCCTCCTCCTCTTTCTCATCTTCCCTCTCCTCTTCCTTTTCCTCCCCTCCTATTCCTCCTTCCTCTTCCTCTTCTTCCTCCCCCCTCTTCCTTCTTTCCTTTCTTACTCCTTCTGTCCTCCTCCTCCCTCCTCCCTCCTTATCCTCCTTCCTCCCTCCTTCCCCCTCTTCACTTCATCTTCTCACATCCTGTCCTGCTTCCCCCCCTTTCCCCCCTTCCCCCCTTCCCTCTTCCGCCTCCCCCCTCTTCCGCAGCATCTTCATGTTTCCCTTTAAAGGGTCGTACATCCACCATAAATCTTTACTCTTTCCTGGGACCTCTCCCGTTACACGTATCTTCCCTTCCTCCTCCTCCTCCTCCTCCTACTCCTCCTCCTCCTCCTCCTGCTCGTCCTCATTCGGCTCCTCATTGTCGTCCTCTTCTTCTTCGTCCTCGTTCTTCTCCTTGTCCCCTCTTTGACCTTCTCCTCCTCGTCCTCCTCCTTCTCCTCCAACTCCTTTTCGTTCTCTTCTTCCACTTCTTCCTCCTCTTTTGCCTACCTCCAAATCCTCTCCCTCCTCCTCTTCCTCTTCCTATACTTCATACTGCACCTCCCCTTTCCCCTCTCCTCCCCTTTCCCCCTTTCCCCCTCTCCTTACCCTGCCTTCCTTTCCCCCTCTCCCCTCTCTCCCTTTCCCCTCTCCCCTTTCCCCCCTGTCCTTCCCCTGCCTTCCTCTCCCCCATTCCCCTTTCCCCCCTTTCCCCTTTCCCCCTTTCCTTCCCCTACCTTCCTCTCCCCTCTCCCCCTCAAATGGAGGGGAGCAGATTCGACCACAGCACACATGGAGACGAAAAGTCAACATTGGCCTCCATGTCCATTCTTCGTGTCTCTGTCCTTCTTGTCTTTCTCGAACTTACACCCCCATCCCCCCAATCCCCCCATCCCCCCAATCCACCATCCCCCATCTCCCTTCTCCCATACGCGCCCCCCTCGAGTGTACTGGATTTGCCACTAGTGCGCGTTTGTCCTTAGGGACTGAGTGCGGATGGGTGGGTGGGTGGAGGGGGGCATAGAAGAGCCATAAAAGGTGGAGGTTCGTGTAAAAGGCTGAAGGGGGCATAAACGAGGTGGAAGAGGGCATAGATAGGGTAGGGGGAAGGCATAGATAGGGCTTGGGCACATACAGTACATACATACATACATATACCAAAGGCTTTTCCCCCTTACAAGGGAGGTAGAAAAAAAAAAAAAAAGGCATAAAAACAACTCCCACCCATTCCATCCCCAACTGGTAATTCCACAAACTCTTGTACAAGAGGTATTAATGTTACTTCATGACAGTGATTGTAGTTCACATCCAGGAAAGGATAAAACGTATAGAACATAAGAACATAAGAAATAAAGGAGACTGCAAAAGACCATAAGGCCTACACTAGGCAGCTCCGTATCCATCACCACCTGTCGTCCCCACCCATAAAGTTGTCTAATCGTTTTTTAAAACAACTGATAGTTTCAGCGCTTACTACGTGGTTACTAAGTTTATTCCATTCATCGACCACCCTATTTGTAAACCAATTCTTGCCTATTTCCTTCTTAAATCTAAATTTGTCCAGTTTATACCCATTACTGCTAGTCCTGCCCTGTTGTTTTATTATGATGACCTTGTTTGCATCACCCTTGTTATAGCCTTTGATCCACTTGAACACTTCTATTAGATCACCCCGCACTCTGCGTCTTTCCAGAGAGTGTAAGTTTAGGTGCCTAAGCCTCTCTTCGTAAGGCAAATATCCGAGTCCTTGTATCATTTTGGTCATTCTTCTCTGTACTGATTCTAGTGAATTTATGTCCATTCTGTAGGACGGAGACCAAAACTGTACCGCATAGTCAAGGATGGGTCTAACTATCGCTAGATAGAGTTTAATAATTACCTCTGCACTTCTATTCGTTACCGTCCTAGCAATGAAGCCTAATGCGCTGTTTGCTTTATTTCTGGCGCTAATGCACTGCTTCCTGGTTTTAAGGTCCGGACTCACCAGAACTCCCAAGTCCCTCTCGCACTCAGATTTTTCTAAAAACGTGTCATCTAAGTTGTATCTATTTTCGGGGTTGTGTAGCCCTACGTTTAACACGCTACACTTAGAGATATTGAGACAAACACAAATACTTTTGGCCAGGTATGAGAAAAGATATATATATAATTATGTAGAAAGTTGCTCGAAATGTGCTGAGATAAAAATAAATACACCTAAAATTGCTTCTATGCTATCGTATCCCTTTCCCGCAGAAACCTTGGGAAAGAGTTCACACAGATACACTGGAGTTACCTGTGTCTGAAAATGGATAGAAATATGTATTTGTTGCTGTCGTTTACCATTCAATATTTTGTATTTTACAACCCAAACCAAATAAGAGAGCTGAAGCAACTACTTCACTAATCTATGATCAGATAATCTGTAATTTCACTACTCCAAGATCCTAAGGTTTCAATGGTATTGAATTTGATGATAAAATCTTGGAAGAATTATGTAGGTTATTTAAGGTAAACAAAGTAAAGGTTCTGGTGAATCATTAGCAGAGGAATGGAGTTGTAGAGAGATTAAATAAGAAAATGATTACATCTTAGAGGTCTGATAAGCCCACATAGTATAACTTGCTTTATGGATCTGAAATATAGACGCTGACGAACAAAACAAAGAGCTCGTAGTTTTATCCATTTTGAGCGAGCCTGATTTTGGGGGCATTTGTCCTTAAACGGGATGTAAATATGAATCATCTTAGTAAGCGTATTTTGAAGTATTTCCCAAATCTGATCTACAGGTCTTTCGCTTAATTTTGCCTCCCAATCTGTAAGCTGAAGCTTCTGACGTAATCCTATGAAATGAACTTTACTGAAATCGGATATTTTAGATACACAAGTATCTATTCTATTTTTTTTTTAGCAGTTTGATTCTAAGTTGTGGTCACTACTTGCAATGGTTTCACCAACTTCTACATCGGATACCATGCTTTCGCGGCTAGTGATCAATAGATCGAGTAAGTTTCCATGTCTTGTGGGCTCTTTTACATGCTGAAATAAGTAATTGTCACCTAGAAAATCTGTCAAGCGACTACCTATATGGCCATGTTCAAGGGTCATCCAACCAATGTCAGTAAAATTGAAATCACCCATTATCAATAATTCCAGGTTACAGAAACTAGAGTTCTTGAAACAACAGCTTGTCGTCTGCTAATGCTAATGTCTTTGGCCTATATATTACACCTATATCCATCTTTTGTCTATTCGTTTGATTTAGTTCTACCCACAAACTATCATATGCATCCTGTTTCACTTTCTCTAAAGCACAGGCATGGACATTGATTTTAACGTACAACAGAACACCCCCACCTTTCTTGTGGTTTCTATCCTGATAAAAATGTTTAAGTCCCTCAGTATTAAATTCAGCTTCAAACTCTTTACCATTTATCCACGTCTCGGTTATTCGTATCACATCATATACACACACACGCACACACACTGATACACACACACGTATGCACTCACACACACACATGTAGGCTACACTCATACATACATAAAGACTCTCTCTCTCTCTCTCTCTCTCTCTCTCTCTCTCTCTCTCTCTCTCTCTCTCTCTCTCTCTCTCTCACACACACACACACACACACACACACACACACACACACGCATACATGCACTTACACACACACACACACACACACACACACTCTTTCAATAATCCTGAATAGACCGCAGAGTCTATTTTAGCTAAGAATGAAGGATCTTACTCAATGGGAGGATTGTACAAATGCCGATGGTGTAAGGAGACGTGTTGGGAATTGGTCCAGACTCTCTGGACATCGTGGTTCCCCCCGGAATTGCAGTTTAGCTTGACACCAAAACCTGTGGCTGGAATGAGGGAAGAATATATTTGAACTGGTAAAAGTACGATTTTTTTTTTTTAAAGCCCGATACAACAAGGGTGCCCTGGATTGCCATATTTCTATAAACAAAATCCCTTGGTATGAGAAAAAAATGTATTTAATTTTTGTGAAATTTGTGCTCTAGGTACCAAGTTAGTGCCCTTTTTTGGTCACTTCCCTGGATTTATTTTATTTATTTATTTATTTATTTATTTATCTTATATTTATTTTTTTTTTCCTTTTCTTTTTTGCAACGGAAAGAAAAGCGTCCAAGTCTTGGAAAAAATCGGCCGAAATCAAGTGAACTTTAACAAATTTTGACAGAATCCGACAGACTGAAAGACTTCGAATATTTCAAACGTCGGTGGATTTCGAAAGACTTGACCAGTTTCTAAAAGACTTCAACAGACTGACAGACTTTGACAGTCAGAGGTGGAGAAGTAGATTACGACGGACTAACTCAGGTTCTGAGAGACTTCGATATATCCTGACAGACTCATTTTGATTCTGAAAGGACTTGACAGATTTCGGCAGACTGAGACACACAGAACTCTTGAAGACTCCGAGTCTGACTGACTCCGACAGACTCTGACAGAAAGCAGAGTGTGACATTCTTACGGACAAAGACGGAGGATTAGGTGTCCTGGAGTGTTCCACAGAAAATCCTGATTAAAGAATCG
>NC_134777.1:121359232-121361732 GCF_046742065.1 Oratosquilla oratoria
AGAAAGGGTAAGGAGGGAAAAGAGGGAGAGGAAGAGGAAGAGAAATAAAGAGAAGCAGAGGGGAACATTGAGGGAAAGGGAGGAAAGAGAGGTAGAAGAGAGAAGGAGAGGAAGAGGAGGGAAGGAGATGGAAAGAGAGAAAGGAAGGGAAAGAGAAGGAAAGGAGGGAAGAGGGAGAGGAGAGAAGGAAAGGGAAGAGAGAGATGGGGTGATGGTACAATGCTTCCGGAAGAGAAGGAGGAGGAGGAGGAGGAGGAGAAGTAAAGTGGCCGGCATCCCGGACTCAAATTTTATTAGTTTCCGGTTGGCTGCCGGTTGGTCTGGCCAGGAGTCTGGTTCTGGAATGACCGGGAGATGGATTGCCGCATCTATTCCCGGTTCCGGGAACACCCATTCCGAGTTTCGGGGATATATCCGTTCCGGTTTTCGGGAACGCATTCCCGGTACCGGGAAGAAGTTTCGTGGTTTATCAGTCGGAGCGTGGATTCCGCGTCTCTCTCTCTCTCTCTCTCTCTCTCTCTCTCTCTCTCTCTCTCTCTCTCTCTCTCTCTCTCTCTCTCTCTCTCTCTCTCTCTCTCTCTCTCTCTCTCTCTCTCTCTCTCTCTCTCTCTCCCCTTTCTCTTTCTCACTCTATCTTTCCCTCTCTTGCCTTTCTATATATATCTGTCTCTCTCTCGCTCTCACTCTCCTTCTCTTTCGCCTCTCTTTCCTCTCTCCACTCTCTCTCTCTCTCTCTCTCTCTCTCTCTCTCTCTCTCTCTCTCTCTCTCTCTATCACACACACACACACACACACACACACACACACACTGCTTTTCTCTCCCCTCTCTCTCTCTCTCTCTCTCTCTCTCTCTCTCTCTCTCTCTCTCTCTCTCTCTCTCTCTCTCTCTCTCTCTCTCTCTCTCTCTCTCTCTCTGTCTGTCTCTCACTCACTCACTGGATAAGTCATTAAAACTGACGGAAACCATGTCCGCCGAGTTTGTCCAACTCCCGGACACTTTGTACAACTCAACTGCTCGATAAGCTCTGGGCTTCTTCGCCCTTCCAGCCTCACAGTGACCGCCACGTGCCCTGGCAGTCTGAGAACGTGGAGGCCAAGATGGCTGCTTATATATTTCTTGTTCAGTTTTTGTTCAGCTGAAGTGGGACTCTGGGACCTCGAGGGAGATTCGCGTATGGAGCTTACGTCACCGCCACATGACGTCACCGCCACATGACGTCACTGCGCGCAATGTGGTGAGTTTTAGAGGTCTCCAGCGCAGACTTCATCTCAAGTGTCTTAGGGCTCGCAAAGGTTCTTCTAGAAACTCAGCGCATGTATTCTTGATCTTGGTGTCATGTTCGAACTGGGTGATCGCTGGAGTTCGATGACAGTCGAACTGGAGGCCACTCGTGCACTGCAGAAGTCACTCGAACTGAAGGTGGGAGCACACTAGGCTAGCATGCTACTTTCTTTTGCTATTTCGTTTGAGTAGAAACGACTTCGGTCACAATATTCTAGACTTCGGTAAGAACATCTCGACAATGTGTCTAACATTCGTATCTTAGATTTCACTTCTCTTAGTTCCTTCTTCAGCTTCTCATTATGTGACGCAAGAGTAATTTGACATTTGGAGATTTGAAAAAAACAACAGATCGTCAGCGAAGTCGTTTCTACTCAAACGGAGTAGCAAAAGCAAGTAGCATGCTAGTGAGAAATACCCAGTGTGTCGCCACTTAAAGAGGTCTTTTGAAGTCAAGGTCAAGAGGACTGAAGGTCACACTTAATCGAGGTCAATCCAGCGGAAGATTTCACGAAATGGAAATCACTCGAACTTCGAGTCACACTCGATATAGTTCGTCCTTGAGGTTCGAGCGGATCTTTATGAAAAGTGGAAGACGATTTCAGAATACACAACATAGAGACGAATTGAAATCTTTGGAAGAAAAAAATTCAAAAGCGTCGAATGGTTTCGAATTAGTTTATAACGTTTTACAGTAATGTTAACTATAACACTTGCCAGGGATAGACGCTCACGTAACAGGTCGTGTTAATAGAACTCCTAGGAGCAAGTGAGATATATGTGTATGTATGTATGCATGCATGTATGTGTGTGCGTATTTAATGTTTAATCCCGTATCTAGGGGATTGATAGTATCATAATTCTATGTGTCTTGCTGTGGCTTGCTGCATTGCTTCTGGGCGGGATACAGTAGTGATCCATCATCCACGAGAAGCTAAGATAAGAGGGAGGAAAGGGTGGTGGATGGGAGTTGATTGGGTGGGAGTGAAACGGTTGGGAATGGTAACGTGCCTTTTGATTTGGCTACCTCTCTTATAAAGGGGAAAAGCCCTTGGTATATTGATAAATAGATCAATCTATTATGTATCCACCTTTAAACCCTGACACATCTAAAGAAAAACGTTTGTGAGCACAATGTTAATGAGATTTTCTTCTTCTCTTACAGGTAAGCGAATTGTTCTTCGCATCAGTCTTTCGACGGGAGCCCTAAGGTCGTCA
>NC_134777.1:121366732-121371732 GCF_046742065.1 Oratosquilla oratoria
ATTTATCAGTGTATTTATTATTTATCTAGTTTTTTTTTTACTATTTTTCTTACTTGCTGACCAACTTTAATTTCTTCTTTAACACCTCAATGGCTCCTCTTCTTCGGCTCGATGGCATGATGTCCCTTTAGGACAGAAGCGCTGGTTAAATCCCGTAAAATATAAGACTTTTTCCTCCTCTTCCTCCTCTTCCTCCTCTTCGTTTTCCTCCTCCTCTTCATCTTCTCCCGCTCTATCCTCTCCCTCCCTATCGCTATCTACTCTGTCGCTCTCCCCTCATCTCTCCTTCTCACTCTCACTGCCTCTCTCCCTCCTTTTCCCCTCCCCCATCCAATTCTCCCTTCCCCACTCCCTGTCTTCCCCATCTACCTCACGTCCCCTCTCCCCATCTTCCTACCTTTCTCCCTCCTCCTCCTCTTCCCTTCTCCCCGTCCCCTCCCATCCGTTTCTCCTCCCCTTCTTCTTTATTTCCTACTCTCCTCCTCCTCTCTTTCTTCCCCACTCTCCTCCCTCTCTCTTCCCTTTCCCCTCCCCTTCTTCTCTATTCCCTCCCCACTCCCTGTCCTCTTCCTCTTCCTCTTCCTCTTCCCTTGTCTACATTTCCTTCCCGCTCCCCATTTCCCTTCACCTTCCCCCTCCCCTCCCCCTCTCTCTCTCTTCCCCCCTCTCCCCCTTTCCCCCTCTCCCCTGAAATGGGTGGGAGCAGATTCGACCACAGTACACAAGGAGACGAAAAGTCAACAGCGTCATCGATCCTGTCAGCCAATCAGGACTCGTCCTGCAAAAGTGACAACCAATAGGGGACAAGGGAAGGACGGGAGGAGAGCAGAGAGAGAAAGTCACGTCTTGGAATAACTCTCTCTCTCTCTCTCTCTCTCTCTCTCTCTCTCTCTCTCTCTCTCTCTCTCTCTCTCTCTCTCTCTCTCTCTCTCTCTCTCTCTCTCTTTCTTCCTTCTATCTCTCTCACAATCTCTGAAGTTCACTCTATCAGTGCACACGCGCATGAACACACACACGTACACACGCGCGCGCACACACACACACACACACACACACACACACACACACACACACACACACACACACACACACACACACACACACACACACACACAGACTTTTAGACATTCTGTAGTTCTGGTACGGTGTACTGATTACCCTCCTCATTTTCTTCAGACTCCCATTTTACCTCCTCTTCCTCCTCGTCCTCCTCCTCCTCCTCTTCCTCCACCTCCTCCTCTCCCTGATCTGTTCCTCTCGTTCAACTCCTCTCCCAGCGTGATCTCTCTCTCTCTTCCCTCACTTTCTATTTACCTCTTCCTCCCTTTAACTTTCCTCTTCAGTTTCCCTTTTCCCTTTTCTTCTTTTTCTTCCTTTTTACTCCCTCATCCTTTTCTGTCTCCCACTCCCATTCCCCTTCTCCCTCCCTATCCCCCTCCCTTCTCCCTCCCCTTCTTCCTCTCTTTCTCCCCTTTTCCCTCCCCTTCCCCTTCATCTTCCCCTCCGCCCTCCCCTTTCTCCCTCTCTCTATCTCCTCTTCCCTCCCCTTCCCCTTTTCCCTCCCCTTTCCCCTCTACCTCCCCATCTTCCTCTCTCTATCTGCCCTTCCCTCCTCCACCCTTCCCCTCTTTTTCTTTACCCTCTCCCTCTTCGCCGTCTTCCTCCTCCTCCTTCTTCTACTTCCCTACCTTCTCTTCTCCTCTTCCTCTTGTCCTCCATTTCCCTCCCTCTCCCCGTCCCCCTCATTCCCTCCTACTCTTCCTTCTTCCTTTCTGCCTTCCACCTCTCTCTTCCATTCCCGTCCCTTCTTGCTTCTCCCCATTCCTCTTCTTCCTCATTTCCTCTCCCACTCCCCCAGACTCCATCCCTCTCCTCTTTCATCTTTCCTCACCCATTCCCCTCACTTTCCCTTCCCATTCCCTCTACCTCCCCCCCCCCCGTTTCTTGTTCTCTCTTCATTCCCTTTTCGCTCTCCGATCTCCTTCCTCCAGTCAATTCTCCTCCACTATTCCACCTCCTTTCCTCTTCCTTTCCTCTTCCATTCCTCCTTCGTCCTCTAGTCACTTCACTTTTCCTTCTACATTCCCCTCCTTTCCTCCTCCTTTCCTGCTCTTTTTCTCCTCTTTTCCTCCTTTGTCCTCCATTCCCTCCTCTTTTTCTCCATCAGTCCGTGAAGAGAACTCAAATTAAGACGATGTGAGAGAAATCATTGGGAGATGAGAGCGACACCAAATACCGTTAAAGACCGTTACAGACCGTTAAAAATCCAAAACCGTTAGTGGTGATAGTTTTTATTCTTCTTTTTTCTTTCTTCTTTTTTATGGCAGACAGACTCCAAAGGTCTTTTTTTCTTTTCTTTTCTTTTTTGACATACGATACTGGCAGATGATATCGTTGGTGTCAGGTTTTGTGGGGACAGTTATATCCAAAAAGAGATAGAGAGAAGGGTAGAGAGGTATATTTAAAGGTAAAGAGCTAGAGGGCAAGAAAGCATTTTGGAAAAACTCTTAAAGAAATATACATCAGAAAAGCGACAAGATTTTGAAGACCGTTAAAAGGAGAGCGAAAGGGAGAGAGAGAGAGAGAGAGAGAGAGAGAGAGAGAGAGAGAGAGAGAGAGAGAGAGAAACGTTCAAGGAGCTCTCGAACAAGTCCGAAGACGACGACCTTCGCACAGGTCGTCTTTAACCACAAGGTTCGAACAAGTTCCTGAAGGAGAAGGACGAGGAACTCTTCAAAGAGTCTCGAGTTCGGTCCTGCGACGCGAAAGGAACGCTTTAACTCTTCAGAAGAAGAGGTCCACCCCTTCTCCCGCCCTCCACCTCGTCTGGATAAAGTCACCTGACGCCAGCCAGAAGGAAATATACGAAAGCGATCACTACCAACTTCGGCTCAACCTTGGGTTCTCCTCTTAGATGAAGAGAATCGTTTGACGACAAGAAAATACACAAGATGGATTTCTTTCGGTTTTGGGAAAAGGGGAGGGGTTGCCTCAACTGAATAAAATTACCCGACGGCAGCCAGAAGGAATGATGTGATGTTCACCTAGTACGGAATAAGTATATACACTATGATATATATATATATATATATACATGTATATACAAATATACACACACACACATACATATTATACACATACACACACACACACACACACACACACACACACACACACACACACACACACATAATATATATATATATATATATATATATATATATATATATATATATATATATTCTTTGGTGACCTGAGGTGTCCTAATAAGGTAAATGAAATCTTCTGGCTTTAGCCAGCATAAAATCTCAAAACATAACATTGACGGGGGCTGTGGGAGGCGGGGGGGGGGAGGTGACCCAGGAATGAGTGTGACCTCTATCGACCGTGACCCCGCGTGGCCTTCGGCTTGAGAGAGAGAAAGAGAAAGAGTAAAAGAGAGTCATGGGGACGCATTGTCCGCTTCTAAAGAGGAGGAGGCAAAGGCGAGGCCTAAATGTAAAAGAAAAAGAAAAATTCTCAACAATGCAGAAAGTCAAGCTAAGTGAATTACATACTCATAAGCTTGTCTGCTCATTGTTCAAGCCCCCCTCTCACCCTCACCCTCCTCCCCCTCCCCCTCCCCCTCTCCCCCCCCTCTCTCTCTCTCTCTCTCTCTCTCTCTCTCTCTCTCTCTCTCTCAATCTTTTTCTCTTTCTATCTGTCCCTCACTCATTCCTCTCTTCCTTCCTCCCTCTCTCTTTCTCACTCACTCCTCTCCTTCCTTCCCTCCTTCTCTCCTCTCACTTCTTCCGGCATTCCTCTCTCATTGCCTTTCCTTTCTCCTCCCTTTACTCTCCCTCTCCTTCACTCTTACCCTCGTTCCTCTCTTCTTCCTTTCTTTATTTCTTCCCTCACTCTTCTTTCCTTCTTCTCTTTCTCCTCTCCTTCCCTTCCTCTTTACTTTCTCCTTTCTCACGCCCCTCTTTCCTTCCCTCCCCCCATTTACACTCTCTTCCTCTTTCCCTGACTCCTACTCTCCACGTCTCTTTCTCTCTCTTCCTCTCTTTCCCTCTCTCTTCTTTATCTCCTTTCTTTCCTCTTTATTCCCTCTTATTCGTTTTTCTCTCCCGTCCCTCCTTCCTTTCCTCCCTCCCTTATTCCTTCTCTTTTTCCCTTCCTACATCCCTCCCTCCCTCTCACTCCTTCCTTCCTCCCCTCTTCCCTCCCTCCCTCCCTCCTTCTCTCCTTCCTTCTCTTCCTCCGTCTCTCCCTACATCCCTCCCTCCCTCTCTCACTCCTTCTTCCCTCCCTCCCTCCCTCCTTCCCTCCCCCTCCTCTCCTTCTTTTCTTCCTCCCTCTCTGTCTACATCCCTTCCTCCCTCCCTCCCTCTCTCACTCATTCCCTCCTTACTTCTTCCCTCCTTCTCTCCTTCTCCCCTTCCTTCTCTTCCTCCCTCTCTCCGTATATCCCTCCCTCCCTCTCACTCCTTTCCTCCTTCCTTCCCCTTCTCTCTCCTTTCTTCTCTTCCTCCCTCTCTCACTCCTCCCTTCCCTCCCTCTCTCCTCCCTTCCTTCCCTCCCTCCCTCCATTTCCGCACTGTTCGTCTGTTTCTGTATTCTCTTGGAGAACAATTCTTCTTCGAATTGATACTGAGTGTCGAGAGCTCAGGTCAGAGCAGGTCAGGGGAAAAAGATGAAAAAAAAAGAGCAAAGGAGAGCAGGGGGATCAGGGTAGAACAACAGAGAAGAATATAACACAGCACAGGGGAGGGCTGAAGAGAGGAGAACAGGTGGCACGAGAATAGAAGAACATAAAAATGAGAACAGAACAGGGTGGGCCTGGGGGGGCTGAAACGAGCAAAATGGAACATAACAGAGAATAACATGGAGGAGATGAACAGGGTTATGTTGAACAGAAACTTACTATGATTAATGGTACACACACACACACACACACACACACACACACACACATACACACACACACACACACACACACACACACATATATATATATA
>NC_134777.1:121381732-121399232 GCF_046742065.1 Oratosquilla oratoria
TACGTCATCGCGCCGTTCCGGGAGACGGATGTCCATCGGAACGTTCCGAGCGTCTGGGTTACGAGTCGTCGTAAAATCAACGGCTCATTCCGGGCACAGACTCGACGTGTTGGTATAAAATCTTTATGAGCCATTTGTCAACGTAGGGCGATTCCTGAATCCAACAACCCTTTTCCCCCCTCCCCTACCCCCCACCTCTCCCCCCCTGACCCCCTCCTCACCCCTCCTCTCCCCCTTCCCACCTCCCTCCCCCCCTCCCTGTCCTGCCAGCTTGTTAGCTTGAACATTGCGATGGCTGTCTTTCTTTGTGAACGCAGTGGGATTTTGTCCGGCTTTAATCCCCGGTTCCCATTGGAAGGAGTGAGGGGGGCCGTGGCAAGAGATGAATAAAATCACCTGGCGACACCCACGATCAGAGGAATAGTGTCACCCAGTACGGAAGCAGGAACGAGCGAGAAAAGCTTTCGCTAATGCAGGGGATGAAGTGACCGGATACGAACTGCGATGACCTGGTTACTGGATACATGCCGGACAGATTGCCACAAATATGGGCAGTAAGTGACGTAAACTGCCCATATCCGGGAGATGTATGATGTAAACACACCGGGTAGTTTTGTGCGATCCGGTTTCCGCCCCGGATGATTGTTGTATGTCCGGTAAAGTGATGTGGGACTCCAGTATCGGTCCTCGTGTATGTATGTATATTATATATATATATACTGTATATATATGTATATATATATATATATATGTATATATATATATATATATATATAATATATACATTTATATAAATGTGTATATATATATGTGTATATATATATATATATATATATATATATACTGTATATATATGTATATATATATATATATATGTATATATATATATATATATATATATATTTGTATATCAAATGACGTAGATGTAGTAGCACATGAGTAAAATAAAACTTAGACCCACTCTCGGAGAAAGATAAGCTGAGATACAGAGTAAACCATATATTTCGACCACTGAAAAGGATCACAGTCAGTGGTTGAAATATACGTTTTCCTCTGTATCTCAGCGTATCTTTCTCCGAGAGTGGGTCTAATATATATATATATATATATATATATATATATATATATATATATATATATATATATATATATATACACATATATATACATACATATACAGTATATGTATATATTTAATGTAAGAATAGATGAACAGTTGGGGAGAGTGATGTAGAGAAAATCCAGGATGTCGAAGAAGTTTTTTTTTATTTTCTTACATTTCGACAATAATACAGGCAAGTTATCAGACAGCATATATATCCTCATGTGGGGGCACCCTGTCGAACCCTTTGCTAAAATCAAGGTAGATAACATCGTAATTACCATTGTTATCTGTAGACAGTAGTATAAAAGGATAAAAGATTAGTTACACATAACCTACCTAATCAAATTATGTCTCTCGATGTGATCTCTGATTCTGTCAGCCATTATTGATTACAGCATTTTATCTATAACCGACTAATTGTCCTGTAGTTGTGCATGGACGATTTATCATCCTTTCTGAAAGCGAGAACAACGTTTGTCTGCTCCCAAGAAACAGGTATGAATCTATTGTCTACCGACTTACTAAATACTTCTGTCAACTGGCCGTAGATTTCAAAATTACACTCTGAGATCTCTCGAAAAAATTCGTCTGGACCCGGAGGTTTTGTAGCTTTAAGTCTATCAATCTGTTTGACTACTTCTTCCTTGCTAAAGCTGATGCTTGTTAGTCTACCTCCAACATTCTCACTGAAGATCGAGTTCCAGTTATCATATTGTCCTTTGTAAGACACAAGAGGAAGTGTTCGTTAAAGGTCTCGCTCATTTTCTCCTTTGAATCTAACAAGACCTCCTCGTCGGATTGAATTGGGCACATTCTTGCCTTATTTCTAGTTCTGTAGAGATGAAAGAAGCCCTTTGGGTTGGATGCCACTTGTCTCGCAACCTTAATTTCGTAGTTCTGTTTCGCTTTGCGCGTGTTATATATGTGTGTGCGTGTGTATATATATATATATATACATATATATATATATATATATATATATATATATATATGTGTAAACACATAAAAAAACGCTCCACTTCAGAGACCTTGCTCGAACAAAAGTGAATTGTCTCTGAAACAATGTTGCTGTGTTTACGCGTTTCCGGGATGCCTCGAGACTGTTTCCGGATTGTCTTGGAAAGATCCGGAAAAGTTGCTTCATAAATGTTCTTAGATTGTGTGTGTGTGTGTGTGTGTGTGTGTGTGTGTGTGTGTGTATGTGTGTGCGCGTCTTTACTTAATGATATTATACTGAAAAGTAGCTACACTCGTGGGGGACAGTGTACATTGGTCAAAATCTTGAATTTGCTTATGGTTTGAGACTGAAGTGTTCCCTCTTACAGACTACTCCACAAGTAGACGCATCTGTACTGAATACCGCGTCTGTTAGTATTCCTAAGGTATTCTTCAGGACTTCTATTCTTTCGTCGTTCTGTCCCGTGGCCTCGTGACGTCATGGGTGACGTCATCACCTGTCTGTCTGTCTGTCTCTGTCTGTCTTTTCTTTTGTCAGTGGCAAACCTGATATTTCTCATCGCTCCTTGCATGGTTTTTATAATTGCTTGGCTTTGTGTGTGTGTGTGTGTGTGTGTGTGTGTGTGTTTGTGTGTGGGGGTAAGAGAGAGAGAAAAGAGAGAGAGAGAGAGAGTATGTGAGAGACAGATTTTGTATGTGTGAGAAAGAAAGAGGAAGAGAATATTCTATATTTACATACGCGTTTTCATTTGCGAATATAATTATACCCTTCATTCCTCTCCTGCAACTGCAAATTTGCAGCGAGTCGGCCCACTGGCCATCACCAGTTCCGACTCGTTTGGAGGACTTGATGGTGCGAGCTGCAAGACATAAGCCCGCCACTCGGCTCTTTTATCATGTCATCAGCGCATAATCTCCAACTCGGAGCAACTCCCCAAAGTACTCCAAGGGTTCATACTCCATGAAGACTCGCTTGATGCGGCGCTTTTGCTCCTCCTCCTCTTCCTCCTCCTCCTTCTCCTCCTCCTCCTCCTCCTTCTCCTCCTCCTCCTCTTCCTCCTCTTCCTCCTCCTCTTCCTCCTGGCTATTATTCACATTTTGTGTGTGATGTCATTCCATGGTACTTGTGAGTGGTATTGGTGTTTGTTGAACAATGCGTATGCGAAATGTGGGTATTTGTGTTTTATTTTTATTTTTTTTCGTACTCTTCGTCAGCCCTTTTTTTCTTCCTCCTTTTCTTCTTTTTTCACTTTTCTTCCTCTTACTTTTCTTTTTCGTCTTCATCTTCTTTCTCTTCTACTTCGTATTCTTCTTCCTCCTCTTCGTTTTCGTCCTCACCTTCTTTCTCTTTTTCTCTTTCTTTTTCTTCTTCTTTTTCTTTCTCATCTTCCTCTCTTCTTCTTTTTCATACTCTTCTTCCTCTTCTTTTTCGTATTCTTCTTATGTTTTACGTCTTTTTTTGTCTTCATCTTCTTTCTTTTCTTTTTCCTCATCTTCTGGTTCGTATTATTCTTCTTCCTCTTCTTTTTCGTCTTCATCTTTCTTTTCTTTTCCTTTATATTCTTCTTCATCCTCTTTCCTTTATATCTTCATCTTGTTTCTCTTCTTCCTTTTTCCCCTCCTTCCTCCTCACTCTCGTCCTCTTTATTTTCTTTCTCTTGTTCCTCTTCTTTTGCTTCCTCTTCTTTTCAATCTTCCTTATCTTCTTTACCTTCTTTCTCTTCTTCCTCTTTTTTTTTCTTCTTTTTCGTTTTCTTCATCTTCTTTCTCTTCTTCCTTTTCTTCCTAATGCTCTTCTTTTTCTTCTTCCTGCTCTTCTTTTTCCTCTTCCTCTTTTTTTCGTCTTCATCTTCTTCCCTTTATTCCGTTTCTTCTTCTTCATCCTCTTCCCTTTCTTATTCATACGTGCCATTCCTGCTCTTATCAAAATGTCCGACGGCGAGGATTGAAATGTGACAAGTACTTTAAACAGCGAAGCGCTTGTTAGCAAGACGCAATAATACTTGAAATCATAATATATTCAATATATTTGAATATATATATATATATATATATATATATATATATATATATATATATATATATATATTATATATATATGGGTGGGGAAGGGCAAACGAAGATGTGTTAGGAATAGAGTTTATTGCCCTAACGTTGCGACCAACTTGGTCTTCTTCAGAGGACTACAGCATTACAGACGGATCACAATTCTTATATTCGTAGTGAGAGGGAACCCGCCAAGGTATGAGCGTCATGTTTTCCCTTTGGCTAACGATTTAATTATTAGGACACTTGCTGCTTTCGAGAGGCATTTAAATCCGTCTCTGTCGTTGTTGTTCTTGTTGGTGGCGATATGTGCAGCTTCCACAGTTTTTCTCATTTTCTTCTTAGATCCCTCGTGTATAATTTCTGTGTTGTTCCAATCAGGTAGATGTCCACATTTGTCCAGGTGACGAACCAGGGAGTTAGATGTTCTATGAGCCCTGAGATCGTTTTTGTGCTCACTCAAGCGTTTATTGATCCCTCGACCTGACTCACCGAAGTAAGATGATGGACAACCATTGCATGGAATACGGTAAACGACACTGAGATTATTACGAATATTATTATGTTTCTTAAATATTTTTCCTATTTTATTGGAAGATATTTTTGCTACATTTATTCCACCTTTTAACAAATAATCATCAATAGCTATGGTGTTTATAGAATTAGGGACAGAAATAAAATGAGACTTATCCTTTCCCGGGGTCCGGACGTTTGAGCCATCGTAGATCTTCTTGGCTTTCCTCATTGTCCTGGTGATCAAACCTCCGGGGTATTTCAGCTTCCTAAAGGTATTCTTGATGTAAGTAAGTTCATCCTCTAGGAGTTCTTCACTGCAGATACGAAAAGCTGTGTGCTGAAAAATAATGGACAAAGTCGTCCCTATTGGTGGGTTTCCTGTACACCGAGAAACTTACCTGTTGAGAACCTCTGTGTATCAACGTGTCTAAAAATGGTAATTTACACTCTTTTTCTAGTTCAACTGTGAATTGAATGTCTTTATTCACAGCGTTGAGTCTTCTCAACTTATTTTCTATATTAGTTCCTTTTGGCATCACCACGATTATGTCATCCACGTACCTTAACCAAGTGGTACCTCTTCCCATGATGTCCGATCTTTTGAATGATGAATCAACATACGAAAGACAACCGGCCGGCAACGCTGATATAGAATCTGCAAGATTCAACACAGAAGCGAGAAAAATCTTACGCAAATCAACCAGGGGAAAAAAGTTGTTAGGATTACTAGAAGAAGCTCCAAAACCCCCGTTATTGCACGGTCTACCTAAAGTACATAAGGTAAATATCCCCATGAGGCCCATAACTTCAGGAATTGGTAGCGCTCCGCACAGACTAGCAAAATGTCTGGCAAAACCCCTTTCCAACGTCATCGGTTCCATCAGCGGGGCCCATTTTAGAAATTCTTCCGACCTGATCCAGAGACTTAAAGATCTAAATGTAAGTGATAAAAAGTTGGCAAGCTTCGATATAACAGCGTTATTCACAAATGTTTCTATTTTTGATGCCCTAGAAGCAGTGAAGAAAGTAACAACAGATATCGATGATGATATCCTTCCAGTCCCAAGATCTGATTATATAAAACTTATTTCCATGTGTGTCAAATTTGGATATTTTATGTTTAACAACATTGAATTTAAACAGATTAGAGGTCTCGCAATGGGGAGTCCATTACCTGTTGTCATGGCATGTTTATTCATGGAAGTATTAGAAATGGACAAATACATCGACATCATGGGAAGAGGTACCACTTGGTTAAGGTACGTGGATGACATAATCGTGGTGATGCCAAAAGGAACTAATATAGAAAATAAGTTGAGAAGACTCAACGCTGTGAATAAAGACATTCAATTCACAGTTGAACTAGAAAAAGAGTGTAAATTACCATTTTTAGACACGTTGATACACAGAGGTTCTCAACAGGTAAGTTTCTCGGTGTACAAGAAACCCACCAATAGGGACGACTTTGTCCATTACTTTTCAGCACATAGCAGACGTGTTAAAACGGGTGTTCTAATAGGTTTCTTTCTCAGAGCTTTTCGTATCTGCAGTGAAGAACTCCTAGAGGATGAACTTACTTACATCAAGAATACCTTTAGGAAGCTGAAATACCCCGGAGGTTTGATCACCAGGACAATGAGGAAAGCCAAGAAGATCTACGATGGCTCAAACGTCCGGACCCCGGGAAAGGATAAGTCTCATTTTATTTCTGTCCCTAATTCTATAAACACCATAGCTATTGATGATTATTTGTTAAAAGGTGGAATAAATGTAGCAAAAATATCTTCCAATAAAATAGGAAAAATATTTAAGAAACAATAATATTCGTAATAATCTCAGTGTCGTTTACCGTATTCCATGCAACGGTTGTCCATCATCTTACTTGGGTGAGTCAGGTCGAGGGATCAATAAACGCTTGAGTGAGCACCTGGACAAATGTGGACATCTACCTGATTGGAACAACACAGAAATTATACACGAGGGATCTAAGAAGAAAATGAGAAAAACTGTGGAAGCTGCACATATCGCCACCAACAAGAACAACAACGACAGAGACGGATTTAAATGCCTCTCGAAAGCAGCAAGTGTCCTAATAATTAAATCGTTAGCCAAAGGGAAAACATGACGCTCATACCTTGGCGGGTTCCCTCTCACTACGAATATAAGAATTGTGATCCGTCTGTAATGCTGTAGTCCTCTGAAGAAGACCAAGTTGGTCGCAACGTTAGGGCAATAAACTCTATTCCTAACACATCTTCGTTTGCCCTTCCCCACCCACATTCTCTCTCATTTGTCTGAAATAATCTTAAATATATATATATGTATATATATATATATATATATATATGTATATATATATATGTATATATATATATATATATATATATATATATATATATATATATATATATATATATACCAATATTCTTTTATAAGGGAGGTAATCAAGTCATAGGCGCCCAACCACTCCCACTCATTCCACTCAAATCCACCACCCTGTCCCCCCTCTCATCTTAGCTCCTCATGGATGACGGGTCATCCGCGTATTTCGCCCACTACCCTGGGTCAGAAGCAACAATAACACAGTGTTTAAGAAGAGAGTCAAGCATAAGTACACGTAGGAGGGGGTTGTGGATAGAAAGGTGGTTGATGAGGCATGGACTATGTTGTGGTATCCAGGAAGAGAGTAGGAATATATATATATATATATATATATATATATATATATATATATATATATGTGTGTGTGTGTGTGTGTGCGTGTGTGTATCTTCCCTCATTTCTCCCTTTCTCTTACCTCCCCTGTTCCCTCTCCTTTCCTCTTTCCTCTCTCTTCCTCTTTTTCCCTTTCTCCTCTTCCTTCCTCTTCCCTCTCCCTTCCTCTTCTCTCTTCCTTCCTCTTTTCTCTTCCTCCTCCTTCCTTGCTTCCAGTTTCGTCTCCCTCCAAACCCGCCTCTTCTCGCTTTCTCCTCCTCCTCCTCCTCCTCCTCCTCCTCTTCTTTTTCTTCCTTCACCCATTTCTCCGCATCCCTAATCTCCTTTACATTCACGCCAACCAGCGCCACCATTACCGCAACCAGCACCTGTCGGCAGGCCTCTTCCAAGTCCATGAAATACATAAAACATGGAAAACACGAGGATGAATAATACATCCTATCAACCTTTAGCATACAGCTTGTATTCATACAGCATACATCGCTGGACGAGGTGAGGGTTTATGTACCTCAGTCCACAATCCCTGGGTCTCGAGTTCCATCCTAGCCCTCGGAATGGGTATTTATTTTGTGGTTTTCTTTCTCCGGTACTCTTTCTTTGAAAGTTCACGATTTGATCGATTCAACCATATATATATATATATATATATATATATATATATATATATATATATATATATATATATATATATATATGTGTGTGTGTGTGTGTGTGTGTGTGTGTGTGTGTGTGTGTGTATATGGGACTGGAAATTTTTTGTTCTTTTATTTATCTTGTGGATTTTTTTATTTAACGCTCTTCCCTAATTAGGAGATAGGTCGTTTGGCATACACACATTTACACGCACGCACACACACACACACACACACACACACACACACACACACACACACACACACACACACACACACACACAAACACACACACACACACACACAAACACATAAATACTAGATGGGACTGGAAATTTTTTGTTCTTTTATTTATCTTGTTGATTTTTTTTATTTAACGCTCTTCCCTAATTAGGAGATAGGTCGTTTGGCATACACACATTTACACGCACGCACACACACACACACACACACACACACACACACACACACACACACACACACACACACACACACACACACACACACAAACACATAAATACATGTATAATTTAGGTCAAATATGAAAATAGTTTGCCTGATGCCAGAGTGCTTATGTATGACTAAAAGTCCGGAATCGTTTATGCCGACGCGAGACTAATATGCCAAGGCGGCGGCCGACGCAGCGCGCCTCCTTTGCGGCAGTAAATACATATTAGGACTATGAAATATGGAAAAATATTTAGGCGCCATTAGGGTACGGGGGAGGGGGGATTCCGGGAGGAGTCTGGGAGGGGGATTCCGGGAGGAGTCTGGGAGGGGTCTGGGGAGGTTTGGGAGTATCTGCCAGGTCTGGGAGGGGTCCTGCGTTGGGAGTCCGGGGGGTTGTGGTTCCGGGAGGAGTCTGGGAGGGGGTCTGGTGAGGTTTTGGGAGTGTCTGGGAAGGGTTCTGGGTGGAGTGTCGGGGAGGGGGGGGGAGCCCGGGAAGGTCTGGGGGTTCCGGGGGGTCCGGGAGTCTGCAGCCTCTTCCGGACTCTGTCTCTGAGGAATTTATAGAGGCACTGTATTAAACTCGCCAGTGACATCTAGGCGTCTTCTTTAACTGAATGAAATTTAGATAAGACATATGAAGTAATTGTCGATGCTGTGTAAATGAATAAAATCATCTGACGGCAGCCAGGTTAGATGAAGACACACACACACACATCCAAAAGAAACGGGACCCAACGAGTGTTGCGCCTTTCCTGTTTACAACAATTAGGTAAATACAATTAGGTTAGCGCGCACTCTCTCTCTCTCTCTCTCTCTCTCTCTCTCTCTCTCTCTCTCTCTCTCTCTCTCTCTCTCTCTCTCTCTCTCTCACACACACACACACACACACACACACACACACACACACACACACACACACACACACCAAAGACCCCCCCCCACCTTATCAAGGAAATGACTAAGTCAGAGCACATCTCCACTTCTTACACAATCAAAACCCACGCACCCACCCTTCCAATCTCAGTAAGTCTTAGATGAGGGGTCATCCCATCTCCCCGCCACACCCCTCGGCTGAAGGACAATGCAGCGAGGCATAGTGTTTCCATAGGAGAGCGGTGGTGGTGGTGAAGGAGCTGGTGGTGATGGTGATGATGGTGGTAGTGGTGGAATTGGTGGTGGTGGTAGTGCTGGTGGCATCCTGAGGAAGTTGGCACCCTCTTTGGCACTGCAGTGGTGCCTTGGCCGGCGGAGTCGTGGGATTGCGGGTTGCCTACTACCATCGCAACGTGGCGTTATGGCTTCGTCATTAGATTTGCAAATGCGGACGAGGACTTGTAACCCGAGCACAACCACTAGTGGGCAACCCCCCCCCCCCCCACACACACACACACCTCGTCTTCCGCAGTAGGACCGGATGTCTGGCTGGCCGGCAGGGGTGCCCGGTATCTCCCGGACTAATAGAGAGAGAGAAAGAGAGAGAGAGAGAGAGAGAGAGAGAGAGAGGGGGGGGGGAGGGATTGAAGAGAGTGTACGTTTGCTTGTGTGTGTGTCTGTGTCTCTGTGTGTGTATTTACTTGTGTGTGTGTGGTGTGTTGTGTGTGATCGACAGCTATTTCCCTCCTGGAAGAGAGCTCAGAGCTCGTAGGTCCGATCTATGGGTAATGCTATGACCTTTCACACACACACACCCCCAACTCCCCGCCCCACGAGAGTCAGAGAGTAACGACCCGAAGCGCGCAGCTGTACCGAAATTAATTTCGGCCCTGGGCAGGATTCGAACCAAGCACTACGCGCACCACCATGCTAGTAGTTCATCGTTCTACCAACCGCGCCACCGAGTGTGTGTGTGTGTGTGTGTGTGTATGTGTGTGTGTGTGTGTGTGCATGTCTTACAGATACTTTTACACATAGCGCTCAACCATAGTATGTTCTTGTTATACCATGCATGCGCATGATGTGCGACATTGCTAGGCGGTGCTCCACTTCGAAGTGACTGACCTCACGGCGTTCTCACGGATGCAAAGGTCGCCCGGGAGTGATGAGTTTCTAAGATAGAAAAAAAAAAAAATCGATATATTGTTGTATTCAATGTTTTTTGCTTGTTTATTTGTTTCCCTATTTATTTATGTATTTGTTTATTTTTTGTTTATTTATCTATTCGTTTATTTATTCATTTTTATGATGACGTCACTTCTTCGACGCTCTTAGTGCGGGTTGGTCACGATGCCGCTCGTGAGGTGCATGCGGATGAGTGCTTAGGAGTTAAAAAAAAAAAAAAAGTCCTTCAGATGACATTAGGGGACGAATATTTTATGGTTCTCAGTGTGGTTAAGTGTGGTAGAATGTAATTGTGTGGGGTAAGCACATTTAAAGACGAAAGTTCTGTCGCCCCCGGGGTCCTGCCTATAAATGAATGAAATTGTCGTCTGATGGCATCCAGAAGAGAGCGTGCGATGATTGTTTTCATAACTAAAGAATTGAGGTAACTTAACCCCTGTAACCACTTCTGTCATGGTGACTTGTCTTAACATGAATATAATTTGACATTACAATGATATATATATATATATATATATATATATATATATATATATATACAGTATATATATATATATATATATATATATATATGTATATATATGTATATATATATATATATATATATATATATATATATATATAATATATGCACACACACATACATTACAAGAGACATTGATCTACTCCTGTACTAATATTTACCTCAATCTCATATGTTGTTATAAAGGGAAATTAATGAAATGAGGGAGAGACGGAGAGAGAGAGAGAGAGAGAGAGAGAGTAAAGGAGACAGAGAAACGAAAGAGAATATCGTGTGTGAGCGGAGGGTGCGGGTGGGGAGGGGGAGGTGTTATTGTGCTTAGAGGGGCTTAATTGCTCTCGGCCAGACTAATTGGAAGTAGTAGGGACTCGGCTCCAAAGAACAAGGGGCGATGGGCTGGGGCGATGGGGGAATGGGTGGGTGGGGTATGGGGGGAATGGGTGGGTGGGATATGGGGGGAATGGCTGGGCGGGTGGGGGGTGGGTGTGCTGGCACCAGACAAGCGACAGGAATCGTCTGGCGTCTTGGGGAGAAGGGGTTCATGGGCTTGGGGAAGATTTCTTGGAAATGGAGGTCCGTAGGGGTGCTGGGTTTGGTGGAAGAGAGGTTTCGGAAGCCTTGTATGGGTTTCGAAGTGTTGTTTGTAGATTTGGGATAGGGTGAGGAAATATTTATTTATTTATTTATATTATTATTATTGTTCATTTATTAATTTTAGTGTTTATTTATTGTTGTTATATGTTTAAAGTATATCATTTTTGTCGCTTAACTGAATCAAATTGCTTGGTGACAGCCAGGATATAAATTGATATGATTTGTGGAGTTCATAGACCTTCAAACTCTCTCTCTCTCTCTCTCTCTCTCTCTCTCTCTCTCTCTCTCTCTCTCTCTCTCTCTAAGATACACACGCAACAGCACACATACCCAGTCTCCCTCGATTTCTTTTAATGTTTTGTACTCCAGTTTTTCTCATCTCCTTTCCATCTTCCCTTCCCCTCTCACTCTCTCACTCTCTCACTCTCTCACACTCTCACCCCACCACCGCTGAAGACTTGTACTCCGACGCCGCTGTGTCTAAACACAGAATAATATCTGCAGAAGTCGTATTGTCTTACTTCAGAGGCAGTACCGTTCAGGCGTCTGGGAGAAGAAGAAGAGGAAGAAGAAGAAGAAGAAGAAGAAGAAGAAGAAGAAGAAGAAGAGGGTGAAGGGAGTGGGAAAAGGAGGAGGAGGAGGAGGCGGAATAGAATGAAGGGAGTAGGAAGAGGATGAGAGGGAAGACGGGAAAGAAGAGGATGAAGGGAGTGGGAAGGAGGAGGAGGAGGAGAGAAGGAGTTGAAGGAGGATAATGAGGGGAAAAGAAGAAAGAAGAGGAAGAGGAGGTTATGGTAGCTGAGGAAGAGGGGAGTAAGAAGAGTATTGGAAGGGTTTGTGGATGGAGGAGGAGTTGAAGGAAGAAAATAAGGGGAAAAGAAGAGAGAAGAGGAAAAGAAGCTGGTGGTAGTTGAGGAAGAGGATGAAGAAGATGAAGAGTAGGTGGTACTTGAGGAGGAGGAGTTGAAGGATAAAGAGAGGAAATAAGAAGAGGAAGAGGAATTGGTGGTGGTCGAGTAGTAGGAGAAAGAAGAGAAGGAAGAGGAGGAGGAGGAGTAGGAGGAGGAGAAGGAGGACGAGGATGTGGTGGTGAAGAGGTAAAAGGAAGAGGAGAAGCGTTTGGTGGTGACCTCAGAGGAGGAGGAGGAGAAGAAGGAGGTGGAGAAGAAGAAGGAGGAGGAGGAGAAGAAGGAGGAGGAGGAGGAGATACTGTACATAGACAGATAAGCAGATCTTTGGATGATGCATGTTGGTAGGTAAATAGATATGCAGATATCTGGTAGATTGGTAGACAGGGTAGATGGTAGACAGGGACAGGTGCGTCAGTAGCCAGGAAGGGTGGGGGGTTGGGTGATGAAAATTTAAGTAGTCGACCCGTGTGGAGGCTTCGATTTAGGCCTAAAATAGGCGTTGGGGGGGATTAGGGGAGAGCGCCCCTTGTTTACCTGGAGAGGGTGCACGGCAAGGGGGCTGTCCAAGAGCTTTTTGGGCTGGGGGGGGGGGGTTGTCGGGGTGCCTGGGGGACTGTCGAGGTGGCTGGGGGGCTGACTGGGGGGCTCGGGGGCTGTTGGGGTGGCTCTCGGGTTGGCTGAGGGGGCTCTTGGGGTGTCGGGGTGGCTGAATGGGCTCTTGAGGTGGCTCGGGGGCTGTTGGGTGGCTGGTAGGCTCTTGTGATGGCTGGGGCTGTCGGCGTAGGTTGGGGCTGTCCTGGTGGTTTGGGGGCTGTCGGGGTAGTCTGGGGGCTCTTGGGGTGGCTGGGGTGCACTTGGGGTGGCTGGGTTGCACTTGGGGTGGCTGGGGAGCTGTCGGGGTGGCTGGGAGGTTGACTGGTGTGTTCTTGAGGTGGCTGGTAGGCTTGGGAAATGTCAGAAATTAGTAAATGTCCAGCTTTGAGAGGTCAGTGCAGGTCCACCGGTCTGTCCCGTGACGGACGGTACAGCCCCAGTATCTCACCACGGTGTGGTAACCAGGCTAGGTAAGGTTGTCTCTGAAATGTTGGAAGGATTGGCTGTGTTTTGTTGTCAGTGAAATCAGAAACCATTGTACTCAGCTCGATCATACTGGTGAGATGACAACGCTGAGGTTGACCAAATGACAAGACATCTTGTCATCGGAGTTGAATGGGTTAAGTGGGATATTTCGGTTTGTTAAGTGGTAATGGGGCTGTTAACGCAAGGTTTGGTGGCTTTGATGTGGCTTTTGTGGTGGCTTGGTGGCTGTGGGTGGGCTGGACAATGTGTATGTCCTGTGTGTGTGTGTATGTGTACATGTGTGTGTGTGTGTGTGTGTGTGTGTTTACGTGTGTGTGTATGTGTTTATAATTGATGACCACACTTGCGTCAGTCCATCCATTCATCCATCCATCCATCAACTCATCCATCCATCTATACTCGGAAGACGTCAGTTCACCCTCCCCCATTACGGACACCCATTTCTGCGTTATGGGGGGTGATGGGGGAGAAGGGGTGGATGGGGAGAGGAGTGTGTATTGGGGAAGAGGGGGGATGATGGGGGAGAGGAGTGTGTATTGGGGAAGAGGGGGGATGATGGGGAGAGGAGTGTGTATTGGAGAAGAGGGGGGATGATGGGGGAGAAGGGGTGGATGGGGAGAGGAGTGTGTACTGGGAAAGAGGGGGGATGATGGGGGAGAAGGGGTGGATGGGGAGAGGAGTGTGTATTGAAGAGGGGGGATGGGGTGGATGTGGGAGAGGAGTGTGTATTGGAGAAGAGGGGGGATGATGGGGAGGAATGTGTATTGGAGAAGAGGGGGGAGGGGAGAAGGGGTGGGTGAGGGAGAGGAGTGTGCATTGGAGAAGAGGGGGGATGATGGGGGAGAAGAGGTGGATGGGGGAGAGGAGTGTAATATTGGAAAAAAGGGGGATAGGGGAGAAGGGGGATAGGGAGAAGGTTGTGGGAGTGTTGGGGAGGAGGGAGAAGGGAGGATAACGTTGGAAATGGGGGAGTGTATCAATGTCCACGTCCTGTTTTTCTCTTCGTTGTCATTATAGGTCACACGATTTATTGTATTTATTTTTCTATTGTATTGATTTATTTACGTATTTTTGATGTATTTATTAAAGAGAAAACTCTCGATCAGGTCTTGTGTCTTGTGCATAAGGACCTCCTCCTCTTCCTCCTCCTCCTCCTCCTCCTCCTCCTCCTCCTCCTCCTCCTCCTCCTCCTCCTCCTCCTCCTCCTCCTCTTTCCCCCCTTCCCCTCCTTCCTTCCCACCTTCCCTACCACCTCCTCTCCCGTCTCCTTTCTTCCCTGCTTCCCTCCCTCCCTCCCTCCCCCCTCTTCTCCCCCCTCTTTCCTCCCCACCCCCTCCCTTCCTCCCACCCCCAATGCCTTTTATCCTCCCTTCATCCGGGCACACCTGTGTGCCGCCCTGCTCCCATGGGAGCCCAAAAGACGAAGTTAGGGATTCTACAGTTAGACCTTTCTACAGCACATTCCCCTCTCCCCTTCCCTCCTCATCACTCCCCTCCCCTTCCCTCCCCTCCCCTCTTCTCCCTCCGTCCCCTCACTTTTGCCCCTCTCCTCTCGTCCCCTCTCTTCTCTCTTCCCTCCCCATCATTCCCTTCCCTCCCCTCCCCTTCCCTCTCGTGCCCTCACCTTTGTCCCTCTCCTCTCGTCCCCTCTCTTCTGCCTTCCCTCCTCTTCCCTTCCCTTCCCTTCTCTCACCTTCCCTCTGCTTCCCTTTCCTTTGCCTTTTTTTTTATTTCCTTCCCTTTCTTCTTCCTTCTTTTCTCTTCTCCCTTCTCCTCCCCTCCCATCTCCTCCTCTCCCCTTTCCTCCCCTTTCTTCTCCTCCCCTTTCTTCTCCTCCCCTCACTTCCCTTCCCTTCCCTTCCCTTCCCCTCCCCTTTCTTCTTCTCCCTTTTCTTCTCCCCTTTCTTCTCCTCTCCTCTCCTCTCTTCTCCTTCCCTTTCTTCTTCTCCCCTTTCTTCTCCCCTCACTTCTCCTCCCTTTCCTTCTCCTCCCTTCCCTTCTCCTCCCCTTTCTTCTCTTCCCTTCCCTTCTCCTCCTCTCCTCCTCCCTGCGTCCCTTATCTCCTCACCTCATCCTTCCTCTCCCTTTTCCCACATTACTTTTACCTTTCTCTCATTTCCGTTCTCTTCTCTTTCCATTTTCTTTTCTTGTTCTCTTTCCCTCCTTTCTCCCCCTCCCTCGTCACTCCCATTTCTCCTCCTATTTACGTCTGCCTCCCTCTCATCAATTTTCCCCTCTTCTTCGTCTCCCCTCTTCCATTTCTCCTCCCATTTTCTCTCCTCCTTCCTTTCCCCCCCTCTCTCCTCTCCTCTCTTCTCTTTCCTTTCCTTTCTTCCTCTTCCTTCCCACCTTTCCTCCCCCTTCCCCCTCTCCCCCTCTTACCTCTTTCCTTTTCTCCTTTCTACCCTCTTTTCCCTCCCGTAATCTCCCCTTTTTCGTCTCCCCTCTCTCCATATCTCCCCTCTTTCCTTTCCCACCTTTCCCCCAATCCCGTCCTCTATTCCTTTTCCCCCCTCACCTTTGCTATTCTCCCTTAGCCCCATACTCCTTCACTCCCTAACCCCCGTTCACTCCCCCACTCCCTCACCCCCATACTCCCCAAATCCCTCACTCCCTTACTTCCCCCCTTACTCTTCCATCCCTATCTTAGAGTTGACTTTCTTCATTCTCTACTCCATTCACCCACCCTTCACTCCCCATTCTCTCACTCAACTCCCACATCTCTCCCACCACATACTCCCCTCTTCCCACCTCTCTCCCTTCATTTACTCCCCTTTCCCACTCCTCTTCCACGAACGCTCCCATCCCTTCTCATATCCCTCTCCCACCCTTCTCCCACCAATGCTCTCACCTCGCCTCCCACCAACACTCCCACCCCGCCTCCCACCTTCCTCCCACCCACTCTCCCACCCCTCTTCCACCAACGCTCCCGCCCACTCTCCCACCCCGTCTCTCACCCCTCTCCCACTTCTCCCGCCAACTCTCCCACCCACACTCCCATCCCGTCTCCCACCCACACTCCCATCCCGTCTCCCACTCCCAGGGAAGTTGAGTCTGGACAAACTTTGTCTCCCAATTAGGTCGACCTCGTCAGGCAGGTCTTGGGCGGCGCTCGAGCTGGATCACGTTACGCTATGGACATGTCACGTTGTGGACACATATCACGTGATATTATATATATATATATACATATATATATATATATGTATATACATATATATGTATATATATACATATATATGTATATGTATACATACATACATATGTATATATATATATGTATGTATACATATATGTATGTATATATATATACATATTTATATATATATATATATATATATATATATATATATGTATATATATATATATACTCGCTCAGCCACAAATGAAAATTGTATCAAATGCCTAGTGATAAGCTGTAGTGTCTATGTGTGTGTGTGTGTGTGTGTGTGTGTGTGTGTGTGTGTGTGTGTCGGTGTGTTAGACAGACAGACAGAGAGAGAGAGAGACTGTAAATATATCATACAGTGTCTTAACTTTGAGAGTCGTGAGGGAGGGAGGGAGGCAGGCAGGTATGGTGAAGTCCGTAGAATGAGGGGAAAGTGACTTGTATCCGACCTTCAAATATTTACGTGACGAGGGGAGAGCCGCAGTTGTCGAGGAGAAGAGAGGGGGGGGGACCCGTCCATATTGCTTCCCTCGTACTTCCGTCTGTCTATCCCACCTTTTTCCTCTCTCTGTTTCTTTCTCTTCTCCCCAGACCCTCTCTCTCTCTCTTTTCCTCTCTCTTTGCCGTATACACACAAACACACACACGAGCACACACACACATACACACACACATACACACACACACACACACACGCACACACGAGTGCGCGCACACACACACACACACGAGCACACACAAACA
>NC_134777.1:121411732-121468627 GCF_046742065.1 Oratosquilla oratoria
TGCTATGTTTGTAACAAATTTGTTACGATTTATTCTGTGTGATGAATTTTCTTACGGTGTCATAAGTTCTTTCAGTTTACAACGTTTGATAAACGTTATTGAAATAATGTCAAACAAAATACTTTCAATACGTGAATGAACTCCACATTTAAGAATCTGTTATATTCCAAAAGTATGCTAAATGTTATGTATGTGTGTGTATGTACGCATGTATGTTTAAATATAACCCACTGTCGGAGAAACAAAGCAAAAGAAACAGACGCTCCGTATATTTCGACCACAACTGTGGTCCTCTTCGCTGAAGAGGATCACAGTTGTGGTCGAAATATACAGGTCGTCTGTTTCTTTTGCTTTGTTTCTCCGACAGTTGGTTATATTTAAACATTTTACAAATGTGCAACTACATTTTGGTTTTGTGTATGTATGTATGTATGTATGTACTAAATGTATGTATGTGACTCCTCCCAGTATGTCACAAATTCGTCCGTTGTCATCGTAAGCGCCAACAGGGGCACACAGGGTGCCATCAGCGGCAAGGTTGAGAAGTGGAGTGCTGAGGATGTGGAGGTGATGTGGAGGGAGGGAGTGGTAGGGTGACGTAAAACGAAGCTCAAGAACGTAAAACAAGGCTCTGACAGATGACTCTCCCCCCTCCTCTCCCCCTCCCCCTCCCCCCTTCCCCCCTGTAATGAATCTGCTTGAAAGGAAGTTTGATGAATGAGTGTTGCGGGGAATTGGGGGGAGGGGGAGGGGAGTGGGGGGAAGGAGGAAGGGGTAGGAGAAGGGGGAGGAGGTGGAAGGGAAGGGGGGGAGAACAGACTCACTCTCTTCCTCTTCTCTTTCTTTCTCATCTCTCCTTCCTTTCTTCTCTTATCTCCCTCCTTACGTCCTCACTTCCTCCTCTCTTTCTTCTCTACTTACCTACCTCCTTCCCCATCTCCCTCCCTCTTCCACCTTCCCCCATCTCCACTCTCTTCCTACACCTCTCTACCCCTCCCTTTCACTCTCTCCTCTCTCTCTCTCCCCATCTCTTTTTATCCCTCTCTCTCCCCTTCCCCCTCGCTCTCCCCTTCCCATCTCTCCCCCTCATCCTCTCTCCTCCTCTCTCCCTCTCCGTCTCTCTCTCCCTCTCACCCTCTCTCCCTGCCCCACCCCTCTTTTTGCCCCTCCCCTCTCTCTCTCCTCCTTCTCTCCCCCCTCCCCATCTCTCCCCTCACCCTCTCTCTTCCTCACCCTCTCACACTCTTTCCCTTTCTCCCTCTCTCCCTCCCCCCTAAACCTCCCCCTCTCTCTCTCCCACCCCCCTCCCTTTTAACCTCTTCTTTATCTCCCCTCTCAGCGTGTCCGCTGTTCTTTCAACATTCCCGGCCAGTTTATCACTTTCACCAATTCCATCTTCTCTATCTCCTCCTCCTCCTCCTCCTCCTCTTACTCCTACTCCTACTCCTCCTGCTCTTATCACTTCTCATCCTATCCTCACCCTCCCTCCTCCCCCTCCCCCTCACCCTCCTCCTACTCCTGCTCTTATCACTTCTCATCCTATCTTCCCCCTCCCCTTCCCTCCTCCCCCTCCCTCCTCCCCTTCCCCATGTACTGGTGTAGTTGCTACTCTAGTGGGAGTCTAGCCCTCCCCTCCCCTCCCCTCCTCTCCTCCCCCTCTCCTATTCTCCTCCCCCCATGTCCTCCTTCTTTCCGTCTCTTTCTCCCCTCTCTCTCCTTTCTCTCTCTGCTCTCTCCCCTTTTCGGCTACCTCTCCCCTCCTCTCTTTCTTTTCTCCCCTCCTTCCCCCTCCATCCTGATGGTCCTTCTCATATCTCTTCTTCCCACTCCCCTCTTTTATGTCCTCGTCTTCTTCCACTCTGTCTCCCTCTCTCTCTCTCCTCTCTCTCTCTCTCTCTCTCTCTCTCTCTCTCTCTCTCTCTCTCTCTCTCTCTCTCTCTTTCTACCTCTCTCCTTCCTACGTCCACTCCTTTACCTTCTCCTTTTCTTCATCCTCAACCCCCTATTCCATCTCTTCCTCTTCCTCTTCCTCTTCCTGCTTCTCCTCTTCCGAATCCTTCTCCTCTTCCTCCCTCTCCTCATCTTTCTTCTCCTTCTGGTCCTTCTCCTGCTCCTCCTCCGCCTCCTCCTGCTCCTCCTCCTCTTCCTATTCTTTCTCCTCTTCCTCCTTCTTCTCATCTTTGTTCTTCTCCTCCTCCTCCTCTTCCTATTCCTTCTTCTCTTCCTCCCTCTCCTTCTCATCTTTCTTCTCTTCCTCCTTCTCCTACTCCTTTTCGTATTCCCTCTCCTCTTCCTCCCTCTCTTTCTCATCTTTCTTTTCCTCCTCCTGCTCCTCCTCTTCCTCCTCCTCTTCCTCCTCCTCCTCCTCTTGCTCCTCCTGGTCCTCCTCCTCCTCCTCCTCCTCCTCCCCCTCTTCCTGTTCCTTCTCCTCTTCCTCCCTCTCCTCCTCCTTTTCCTCCTCCTCCTCCTCCTCCTCTTACATTTTCTCAATCCGTCACGAAGTGGCGGGAGGTGTTCTTCACGCGAATGAGTGTCACGGCGACAGCTGGAGAGAAAAAAACGTGAGAATGTCTGTCGTCGTATACGGAATGATGTGCGGTTGCCCCCTCCCCCTCCTCTCTCTCTCTCTCTTTCTCTTTCTCTATCCCCTTCTTCCCCTCTCTCTCCCTCCCTCTCTCCCTCAAGTACCTCCTCCCTCACCCACTCCCTCATTCAGTCTCTTACTCTCTTTCCCTTTTCCTTTCCTATTCCTCTTGCCTACCGACCTAATCCTTCCCCTCCTACTCCCCCATTCCCTCACTCCCTCCTTCACTCCCTCACTCCCTCCCATTGCTTCTCTTATTTTCTTTTCTTTCCCTTTCCACTCCCCTCCCCGGTCACTCTTCCACTCCCTCCCCCTACTCGCTCCCTCACTCTCCCTCATTGCCCCCCTCCCCCCTGTGTCCTTTCCCCCCTCATGTCCTCCCCCCCCACCCGTCTCCTTCTCCTCTCGACTAAGGCGAGGAAGCCCTCCAGCTCAGTTTCAAGTGCGGCGTTTCCTCCTCCTGACGTATCTGAAGAAGCTTCTTTCCTTTCGCCCTGAGGGTTGTCTGCTCTTCACGTGCACACACACACACACACACACACACACACACACACACACACACACACACACACACCTCGTGGCGCAGTGGTTAGAGTTCCCGGCTGCCACTACGGCGGTCCGGGTTCGAATCCTGCCCAGGGATAAAATAATTTCAGTATCGTTGCACTGCGAATCGTTACACCAACTCTCGTGGGCGGGGTGTTGGGTGTGTGTGTGTACGTGTAAGGTCATAGCATTATCCATAGATCGGTCATATATGAGTTCTCAGCTCTCTTCCTGGAGGGAAATAGCAATAGATCACGAATCCAACACGTAATCCAAGACCATGGTGAATCATACACACACGCACGCATACACAGACAAAAAAAAAAGAATAAATAAACAAAAATCAAACTACGTTTGTGTACATCTCAGCCCCTTCTCCTCCCCCCCCACCAAATGCCACAAGTAACCAACTTCTCAAATGTCAGCTTTCTCTCCCCCCCCCCAAGTTTCCTCCCCCCTCCCCCGCCCCCGTTCCCCAACAGATCACAAAAATATAAGCTCCCTACTCGTAGGCACGGACCAAGTTTCTGGCTAACCAGTCATAGCCGCACCCCCCCCTTCTCCCCCTCTCCCCCGCCTTTTCTCCATTTGGTGCCAAATGTCCACTTGGTGCCAACTGTCCTCTCATTGCCACTACGGCATTGGTCGTTCCTCCACTGCTATACATCTCACAACTCTTCCATTACCAAAAGACAATCCCTCTCTCTCTCTCTCTCTCTCTCTCTCTCTCTCTCTCTCTCTCTCTCCTCTCCTTTCTCTTCTCCTCTCTCTCCTCTCTCTCTCCTCTCTCTCTCCTCTCTCTCCCTTCTCTCTCTCCTCTCACTCTCTCTCTCCTCTCTCTCTCTCTCTCTCTCTCTCTCTCTCTCTCTCTCTCTCTCTCTCTCTCTCTCTCTCTCTCATAACGGCGGCGCTAGTTTGTCCAGGAGGATAGAAGCTACTGTACATGACTACAACTCTCTCTCTCTCTCTCGATTATTCAACGTTACCCAAATACAAGAAGTCCTCGGGGTGGGGGTGGGGGTTACCCTCTTGACGACCAGGATGTGGTTCCTTACTGCAAGAAACTTGCTCTACCTTCCTTCACAAGAACACTCGATGAAGAACTTACGGGTTCCCCTAAGTCTGCTCGTACCCTAACGAAAGCCTTGTGATTCTTCGCTTCCGAAGAGTCTGCGGTTCCCCGCTGACGAGGGGTCCCCACGGGGTACGTCCGGTTGCCTCCTCCCACGTGTGCGGTTGCCAACCCTCGACGTCTTCTTCAGGATCTCGATTAAGTTTTGTTGTTTTGTTTTTTTCAGGCTGCGAGGCGGTGGACGTCCATTTCGAGAACCCAGACAGTGGATTCTTCCTGAGGGCGCAGGATGGGACGCTGGGAATTGGGGGCGGCGGTGGCGGGGTCGGGGGTGTGGGCGTGGGCGTGGGCGTTGGCCGGGACGGCGGCGTCCTTGCGGTTGAGCGCTTCACCGTCCTCGACCCGACGAGAGCCGCCCTTATCCGGGCGACCTACGGTCCCTTCAGCACCAAGCAGACGATACCCGCTCGGTACATACTCCCGGATCTGGATGATGAACAACAGACGACGAATAGTTCCTCCGGGAAGGACTCTCCTGTCGGAGACGTTGCCGAAGGAGGCGGCGGCGGCGGTGGAGGGAGTAGTGGCGACGGAGGGAGTGGCGGTGGTAGTGCAAGCAACTCTTCGCCGAAGAACAACATTCCCCCAACGCCGTACCCAGGTCACCATCAACTCGAAGTCTCCGCTCACCTGGTGACTTCGGAAGTCTCCCGTGACCGGCCGGTGATCCGGGTCCTGGTTCACGGCGCCGGCGCCAGAGGGCACCACTCCCCGCACGTCTGCGTCACCGTCATGGCCCGTTGCGGCTCCGACGTCCTCTCCTCGTCGTGTACTCCGGGCGGAGAAGGGGAGACGGGCGGCGACGGGACCTGTCTGGCGGAGCTCCTGGTCCCCGCCAGGTGGTGGCCGCCCCACACGAGGAACACGATCAAACTGCCCCGGACCCTCGTCCAGGTCTCCTACCTGGTGGGGACGGCCGCGGGGCCGGACGTCTGCGGCCGGGATGGTGGTTCCACCAGGGAGGCCCTTGGGTCCACCCCGAGGGTGACCGTGCAACCGGAGACCCCTGTGGGAGAGGTCCTCCTCCACCTCGCCGCCGGTGGGTACGAGGAGCTCTCGCAGGACCCCCTCCTTCACCTGCTCGTGCCCCGCGCGCCCCTCTACCCTGCGTCCCTCGTCCACGTGCCCCTCTACCTGCAGCCAGCGGGCAACCAGCCGGCTCTCGTCTTCGTACAAAGGTCAGTGGTGTCATGACGTCGGTGGGGGTCTGTCTTACCCTGTTTCTGGTTTTCTTTATGGATTTTATTTTTAATTTTCTGTAAAGTATATTCTGTTATTCTTCCATCGAACTATTTGCATTGGTCAAAAAAAAAAGAAAAAAAAGAAGGGGGTTCGGAAATGAACGGGGTGGAACAATGTTTTAAAAATCTCCACCCTCTCCATGCTTCCTCCCCCCATGTGAAGCTTTGCCCCCCATCCGCTTAATGTGAGCCAAAAGCTCCCCTTCCCACCTGTTCTTAAAAAAAAAAAAAAAAAAAAAAAAAAAAAAAAAAAACGCCGAGGGAACCAGTGAGATCCATTGATATCCTTAACGCACCCTTACGGACCAGACTCACGCACGAATTCTTTGTGATTAAAAAATAATATCCACTCAGAAAAGAATTCTGATTGTTACTTTAACTTCCGCTGTGTCCCCTTTCTGGTTGCCTTCCTTAAACCGCCACAAATTCACCTGTTTGGATAGAAACGCTGGTTATTACCGACGAAGTGTTGAACTTTTCACTTCTCTCTATTAGTCTGTGTTCAAGACTTACGGTGGTATTCTTAAAAAAAAAATCCTTATATAAATCTTATATACATCCTTGAAAGGGAAATATTTATATAAGGAAAGATTTTTTTTAAGAATACCACTGTAAGATTCTTACGGTGGTATTCTTAAAAAAATTCTTTCTTTATGTAAATCTTTCCCTTCCAATGATTTATATAAGATTTATATAAAGATTTTTTTTTTTTTTTTTTTTTTTTTTTTTTTTTTTAAGAATACCATCGTTACTTTCTTCGTCTACCCTCCTCCCTCTCTCCTCTCCCCTCCTCCTCTCCCCTCCTCCTCTCCTACTCTCTTCTCTTCACCCCTCCTCTTCCCTCCACTCCCCTCCTTTCCCCTCTTTTCCCTCCTTTTCCCTCCTCTCCCACATTTCCCTTTATCTCCACTCCCTCCTTTCCCCTCATCTCCCTCCTTTTTCCTCCTCTCCCTTCTTTCCCCTCCTCTCCCCTCCCCTCATTTCCCCTCCTCTCCCCTCCTTTTCCCTCTGTTCTCCTTTCTCTACATCTGTTCTCTCCCTATCGTCTCTTCTTCCCTCTTCTTTTCCTTAGTCTTCCCCTCTTTCCTTCTTTCCTTTCCCCTCTATTTTTCAGTCTTCTCACCTTCCCCTCACTTCCCTTTCGTTCCCCACACTTCCCCCTTGCCCTTCTCTCCGTTACCTACCATTCCCCACCGCTCTCCCCTCTGATCCTCTCCCCACTCTCCCCCTCCCTTTCCCCTCTCCGTTCCCCGCACTTACCCTGCCCTCACCCCCTTCCGTTCCCCCTCCGTTCCCCTCCCTTCCCCTCCCCTCCATTTTGTTCCCCACGCTCCCCCTTCCCCTTCTTTCCCCTCGCCACCTCCCCCTCCCCTCCATTTTATTCCCCACACTCCCCCCTTCCCCTCCTTTCCCCTCCCCACCTCCCCCTCCCCTCCTCCATTTTATTTCCCACACTCCCCCCTTCCCCCCTTTCCCCTCCCCACCTCCTCCTCCCCTCCCCATCTCCTCCCCTCCCCTCCATTTTGTTCCCCACACACCCTCTTCTCCGTTCTCCTCCGTTCCCCTCACTCTCCCTCCCCTCCCCCTCCCCCTCCCCCTCCCCTCGTTCACCGCTTCCTTCCTTCCTTCCGGCCTTGATTGAGAGGCGCCAAAGAATTTTATTCGTAGCAGGGGCTAAGCGATGGTGCATAGATGGTGATAGTGATGATGGTGATGGTGCAACGATGGTGATAGTCATGATGGTGATAGTGATTCTGGGAGTAGGTTGGTGATAGTACAATTGGTGATGGTGGTGATAGTGATGGTGGGGATTCTGGGAATAGGTAATGGTGCAAATCGTAATGATGGTGATAGTGATGGCTGTGTTGGTGATGCCTATTGTGGGGATAGGATGGTGATAGTGCAAATAGTGGTACAAGCGGTAATGGCGATAGTGGCGATGGTGAAGGAGTTTTTATAGTAATGATAGTGCTGGTGATGTACATTTGTATAGAAGATAAATAGGTAGAGAGTACGTGTAATGTAATTCTCATCCACTTTTCTGTTTTTTCTTTCACTCTGTCATCCCCCACTGCAATATATATATATATATATATATATATATATATATATATATATATATATATATATGTATCTATCTATATCTATATATATATATATATATATATATATATATATATGTGTTTGTGTGTGTGTGTGTGTGAATATTTGTAGTCTTTACTTTCACATTTTGCTCTCCCTCACCTCTGGCCTCTACCTCTCACCCTCTTCCCCTCTTAACCCCTTCCTCTCTCTCACTCTTTTCCTCACACACTCTTCCCCTCTCACTCTCTCCCTTCTCCCCCAGTCACTTCTCGCCCAATCACCTCTCATCCTATTCCTTTCCCATACTCTTCCCCTCTCACACTCTCCCCCTCTCACACTCTCCCCCTCTCACACTCTTCCCCTCTCTTTCCCTTACCTCTCGCCACCTCACACTCTTCCCCTTTTCCCTCTTCTCACACCCTCTTTCCTTCTCACTCTTCCCGTCTCACTTTCTTCCCCTCTTCCCCTCTCTCCCCTTTATCCTCTCGCCTCTCTCCCTTCTCTCCCCGAGCCTCACAACACATGACTTGTTACCCGGTTGACCTAACCTCACCCATTAGTCCCCCCTCTCCCCTCCCCTCCCCCCCACCGCCACCTATTGACCCTCTTTCTTATCTCTTAGTTCCCCTCCCCCATCCTACTCTCCCCTCTTCTCCCCAATTCCTGATTCCTTCTTTGATTCCATCGTCTCCCCTCTTTCTCCCCTTCTCCCCTCCTCTTCCCCTCACTCCACTTCCTCTTCTCCTTCCTCCTTCCTCCTTCCTCCTTCCTTTGCCTCTTTTCTTCCACTTTCTTCGCATCCTTTTCGTCTCCTTTTCCATTCTCCTTCCTCCTTCCTTTATCCTTCCACTTGACCTGTTTCTCCTTTATCTCTTTCGACTTAAAAGCCTGGAACCTCTTTATTCTTTCTTTCATCCTCATTCTTCTCTTTCACCCCTTTCTTTTCCCACTCTTCCCTCTCATTCCTTCTCTCCTCCTCTTCCCCTTCATTTACTTCTCTCTCCCCTCTTTTCCTTTCCTTCCTTCTCTTCTCCACTTCCCTTTCTTTCCTTCTCTCCCCCTCTTCCCCTTTCCTTCCTTCTCTCCCTCTCTTCCCCTTTCCTTCCTTCTCTTCCCCACTCTTCCTCTTTCCTTTCTTCTCTCCACCTCTTCCCTTTCATTCCTTCTTTCCCCCACTCTTCCTCTTTCCTTCCTTCTCTTCCTCTCTCCTTCCTGTTCCCCTCTTCCCTTGCCTCCCTTCTCTCCCCCTTTTCCCCTTTCCTTCCTTCTCTTCCCCACCTTCCCTTTCCTTCTTTCTCTCCCCATCTTCCCTTTTCTTCCTTCTTTCCTTCACTCTTCCTCTTTCCTTCCTCCTCTCCCCACCTTCCCTTTCCTTCCTTCTCTCCCCCTCTTCTCTTTCTTTCCTTCTCTCCCCCTCTTCCTCTTTCCTTCCTCTCCCCACTTCCCTTTCCTCCCTTCTCTCCCCATCCTCCCCTTTCCTTCCCTCTCTCCCCCTCTTCCCTTTCCTTCCTTCTCTCCCCCTCTTCCCTTTCCTTCCTTCTTTCCCCCCCACTCTTCCTCTTTTTTTCTTTCTCCCACTCTTCCTCTTTCCTTCCTTCTCTCCCCTCTTTCCTTTCCTTCCTTCCTCTCCTTGTGGTCGCCTTTCACCATTGTTGCCGTCTCCATGTCCCGTCTTTCTTTCGTGATTTTACTTTCTTCTTTCCCTTCATTACTGTCTTTGTTACGAATGGTTAATCACTCACAGTTTTAGTCGGAAGGCACTGTGCTTCCGATCATCCGACTTAGTCAAGATCCAATTATTATATTTTATGTATAGGAGAGGTGTATATAAACGGTTGATATTTTCCCTTTATTTTCTTCACGAATTCTTCTACAACGTAATTCTCTTAGGTACACCAGAGGACTCCCGTCGGTAATACTCAATTTGGGTCCTATGTCAGTTCTGCATTGACGTCACGATTTCTTTGGTCCTTTCTTTAATTTCCTTCTCTCCTCTCTTCCCTTACCCTCCCTCTCTCCCCCTCTTCCTCTTTTTTTTTTCTTCTCTCCCCCTTTTCCCTTTCCTTCCTTTTCTCCCTTCCCTTACCCTCTTCTCTTCCATCTTCCTTCCCTTCTCCCTCTTCCCTTTCCTTCCTTCTCCTTTTCCTTTTCCCTCTCCCCCTCCCTTTCTTCTTCTTCCCTTCCCTTCCTTTATCTCCCTTCCCTTTCTCCTTTCCCTTCCTTTCTTCTTTTCCCCGCTCCCTCCTCCTTCTCACCCTTCCCCTCTTCTTCCCCCACTCTTCACCTATTCCATTTTCTCCCCTTCCTCCTCTCCTCCTCCTCTTACACACCTCTTCCACTTTTCTCTTCTTTGTATTCCTTCATATTTTCCTCTTTTTCCTCTTCTTCCTCACCTTTCTTACCTTCTCCGTAAGATTTCTTTTATTCCTCTTTAACTTCTTCCTCTCCTTCCTCCTCTTCCTCCTCTTCTTCCCTCTTCCCCTCTTCCCATTATTTCTCTGCTTCCTTCTCTTCCTCCTCTTCCTCTTCTCCCCTATTCCCATTTTTCCTCTCCTTCTTCCTCCTCTTCCTCCTTTTCCTCCTCTTCCCCTTCTTCCTTTTCTTCCTCCTCTTCCTCCTCTTCCTCCCCACTCCACTTCACCCTCTCCTCCCTTCTTACCTATCCTTCTCTTCCTCTGTCCTCCTCTGGCTAAGCTCCCTTCTTCTCATAATCCCCCCTCCCCCCATATGCAATTCCTTTCTCCCTCCGTATTACTATCCCCCCTTTCCCCCCTCTTCGCCCCCCTCCCTCCTCCCCCCGCGGTCTACCTTCTCCCTCACACAATAAGGTGCTTCATATATCAACATATATGTCTTGGTTTACCCTCTCTACCTGAATTGGTTTCCCTTCCTCCCCTTCTCCCCCTCCTCTCTCTCTCTCTCTCTCTCTCTCTCTCTCTCTCTCTCTCTCTCTCTCTCTCTCTCTCTCTCTCCCTCTCTCTCTCTCCCTCTCTCTCTCTCTCTCTTTCTCTCTCTCTTTTTCTCTCTCTCTTTCTCTCTCTCCCTTTCCACCTCCCTTTCCACTTTCTTTTCTCTCTCTCCCCTCTCACCCCTTCTCCCCTCTCACACCTTCTCCCTTCTTACTCTCCTCTCCCCACTTCTCCCCTCTCACCCTTTCTTCCCTCTCACCCTCCTCTCTTTTCTCTTCTCCCTCTCTCCTCTCTTTCCCCCCTACTCGCCCCCATAACCATCTTTCTGCCGTTCGCTTTCAAAACCCTCGCCTCCATCTACAGGTGCGATCCCAAGGGGCTGGCACTCGATCTCCTGAATGGGCCTAAGATCATTATTAACATGGAGCTATATTTCCACCTTTATACACATAAGGAGTATTGACAACCGGCGACTGATCGCTTCCTACTACTCTAAGCCGGTGACACCAGTCCAAAGTCTCTTCCCAGGGAGATCAATGGGAGGGGCACGTGGACCGTTGCCGGCTACTGTGGGGCTGTGGGTTTTTTACTCGAGGCAACAATTATTAATTATTCTCATTCTCCTTATATTCCTTTTCTTTCTCCCCCTCTTCCGCCTCTTCCAGCTTTTCCTCTCTCTCCTCTTCCTCCTCTTCTTCCTCCTCTTCCTCCTCCTTTTCTTCTTTCTCCTCCTCTTCCTTTTTCTCCTCTTCCTTCTCTTCTTCCTCTTCTTCCTCTTCCTCTTTTTCCTCCTTTTCCTCCTCCTCTTCCTCCTCCTCTTCTTCCTCCTCCTTTTCTTCTCCCTCCTCCTCTTCCTCTTCTTCCTCCTCTTCTTCCTCTTTATCCTTCTCCTCTTCCTCCTCCTCCATATATTTATCCTCTATCCTCTGCTGTTTCTTCCCTTGTTGCCTTTTGCTCATATTCTTCTTCTTCTTCCTTTTCTTCTTCTTCTTCTTCCGCGTCTCCTTCGTCATTATCATCTTGTTTCTCAAAAGTTTTTCCTTAGAAATAATTTTTCTCGTCTTTCTGCCTTTATTTTTTCCACCTCTTCTTTTCTCTCTCCTCCTCTTCCTCCTCCTCCTCCTCCTCCTCGCCCACCTTCTTCGTTATTTTCTCATTTTTTGAAGTTAATTTTTCGTCTCTGGGTCTTTTTCCTTTTCTTTAACTTTTTCAACTTCTTCGTTAATATCTTGTTTCTATTGCGTTGTTCTACTTTAGATGTTTTATTCTATTTATTTGTTTATTCAGAAATGTCCAACGCTACAAGGGTGATCATTTTGCCAGGATACTGAATGGGGGAAAACAAAGAAATGAAAGAAAAATAAATGAACAAGTGTATAAATGAATAAATAGATATATAAGTAAGTAGAATGAAAAATAAAAGACACTACTTGTTAGTATCATTCTTTACATTTAATTCTTACCAGACTTATGTAGTCTGATAAAAAAAAAAAAAAAATATATATATATATATATATATATATATATATATATATATATATATATATATTACTAATAATATTAATGATAATAATCGATAAATGAAGGCATTACTGCCGAACTGAGCAGTTCCCCTTAGGGCAGCAGGAAATAACTGTATAGTTTCGTTGGTATGGTGACGTCTTTGTATATTTTGTTTTGGTTCCTACCAGAGGATTTCGCGAAACTTGTTAAATGCCAAATATGGGGACCTTCCACCAGATGCTACTGTGTCCTCCTTTTCCTCCTCCTCCTCCTCCTCCTCGTCCTCCTCTTCCTTCTCTTCCTCCTCTTCCTTCTTCTCTTCTTCCTCTTCGTCTTACTACCCCCACTTCTCCCCTCCCTTCTCCTTCTCCTCTTCCTTCACCTCCTCCTCCTTCTCCATCTCTTACTCTTTCTCCTCCTCCTCCTCCACCATTTCCACCTCCACTTCCTCCTCCTCCTCCTCTTCGTCCTTCTTCTCCTTCAGTTCCAGTGTCAACCCTTTAGTGCCTGTGGCAGTCTCATCAGTGGCTCTCACTCTTCCTCCTCCTCCTCCTCCTCCTTCAGTGCCTTTGTCACTCTTGCAGTGCCAGTGGCACTCCTTCATCAGTGCCAGTGGCCGACCCTTGTTTGTGTTGTATTACACGGGGACGACGGGACCGCCCCGTTTGCTTTGCAGCCTGGCGCCGCCCGATCCATGACCAACCACCAAACCCTCAGGCTGACTCCCCCTCCTCTTCCTCCTCTTCTTCCTCCTCTTCCTTATCCTCTTTCTCATCTTGCCCCTCTTCGTCATCATCTTTCTCTTCTTTTTCCTTCTCCTCCTCTTCTTTCTCTTCCTCCTCATCTTCCTCTTCCTCCTTATCCTCCTTATCCTCTTTCTCATCTTGCTCCTCCTCCTCCTCCTTATCCTCTTCTTCCTCCTCCTCCTCCTCCTCCTTATTCTCTTTCTCATCTTGCTACTCCTCATCATCATATTTCCTCCTCTTCCTCCTCCTCCTCCTCCTTATCCTCTTTCTCATCTTGCTCCTCCTCCTCCTCCTCCTCCTCCTCCTCCTTATCCTTTTTCTCATCTTGCATATCCTCATTCTCATCATCATCATCTTTTCCCTTCTCCTCCTCCTCCTTATAATTTTTGTCATCTTGCTCCTTCTCATCCTCATCCTCTTCTTTTTCCTTCTTCTCCTCCTCCTTCTCGTCCTCTTCCTCCTCCTCTTCCTTATCCTCTTGTTCATCTTGTTCCTCCTCCTTATCATCATCTTCCTCCATCTTCCTCTTCTTTTTCCTTCTTCATCCTCCTGTTCTTCTTCCTCCTCCTCCTTCTCCTCCTTCTCCTCTTTCTCATGTTGCTCATCTTCATTCTCATCATCTTCTCTCTCCTCCTTCATCTCCTCCTCCTCCTCCTCCTCCTCCTCCTCCTCCACGTCCACTTCCTCCTGCTATTCCTTCTCGCTACTTCAGTGGCAATTCCACATATTACGCTATCGCTCTCCTTCTCTTTTCGTATTCCTCTCCTCCTCTTTCACTTTCACTGTCGCACTCTTTTTTTTTAATTCCACTCACTTTTACTCATTTTCTTCCTCTATCTCACTTTCACTCATTCCTTATCTCTCTCTTTGTCTCTCTCCCTTACCCACCCTCCCTCCTCTCTCCCTGTCTCTCACTTTGTCTCTCTCCCTCCCCCTGCTAACCCCTCTCTCTCTCTCTCTCTCTCTCTCTCTCTCTCTCTCTCTCTCTCTCTCTCTCTCATCCTCTGCCTCTCTCTCATTCTGTCTTTCATTCTCTCTCTCTCTGTCTCTCTCTCTCTCTCTCTCTCTCTCTCTCTCTCTCTCTCTCTCTCTCTCTCTCTCTCTCTCTCTCTCTCTATCCATGCACCTTTTCCTTTCCTTTCCCTTCCCTTCCCTTCCCCTACCTATTCTTTTCTCGATCCCCCTTTTTTCACATCTTTCTTCCAGTGAATTCTGTTTCATCTTTCTTTTTCCCCTTCCCTCTGTCTCTCTCTCTCTCTCACTCTCTTCCTCTCTCCCTCTTTTTTTCCTACTCTTCACCATTCCCTCTTTTTTCGTATACATATGTCTTCTTCTTCCTTTCATGTCCCCCCTCTCTCTCTCTTCCTCTCTCTCTCTCTCTCTCTCTCTCTCTCTCTCTCTCTCTCTCTCTCTCTCGCCCCTCTTGCAGCTCCTCCTCCTCCTCCTCCTCTCCCTCTTCCTCCTACCCCTCCCACTCTCCCTCCCCCTCCTGCCCTTCGTCCCTCCCTCCCTCCTTCTCCTGCCCCTCCTCCTCTTCCTCTTTCTTCGCCTCCCTCCTCCTCCCACCCCTCCTCCTCCCACCTCCTCCTCCTCCTCCTACTCCTCCTCCCACCCATGCACTCTCTCCCCCTCCCCCTCGTCTGTTTTTTATATCCATAGATTAGGCTTTGCCTACAGAGCGAGTACGTGAGTACGCCCTCCCCCTTCTCCCTTCCCCTCCCCCCTTCCCTCCCCCTTCCCCCTCCCTCCCCCTCGTCTTAGGAACATGAGCACCTCGGATCGATCCCTCATGGCTTAGTGTGACTGCCACCTGCTTTAGCTATCCTCGCACGAAGGGTAAAGGTGACGGCTACGGCCGTAGTTAACGCTCACCGCCTTAGTTTAACCTGTTCACAGTACTAAAGTTATCTGTCTCTCCCTCTCCCTTTCTATCTCTCTTTCTCTCTATCTCTCTCTCTCTCTCTCACACACACACACACACACACACACACACACACACACAGACACACACACACACACACACGCACACACTCTGTCTCTCTCCCTCCCCTCTCTCTCTGTCTCTTTCTCTTTCTCTCTCTATTTCTGTCTCTCTCGATCTGTCCTCTCTCTTTCTTCTCTTATTTTGGTCCTTTTCCATCCTTGTCCCTTCCCGTCTCCCATCTCCTTCCTCCTTCACTTTCCCTCTCCCCCTTTCTTCTCTGCCTTTCCCTCCCGTTCCCCTTTCCCCTTCCCCCTTCCCTTTCCTTCCCCCTCCCCTACCTTTCCCTCTCCCTTACTCTCACCTTTTCCCTCCCCCTTTTCCTCTCCCATCCTCCTCCCCCTCTCCCTCCCCTTACCCTCTCCCTCTCCCTCCCCTTACCCTCCCACTTTCTCTCCCCCTTTTCCTCTCCCTTTACTCTCCCCCTTTCCCTCCCTTTCCCCTCCCATTTTCACTTTCCCTCTCACTTTCCATTCCCCTCTCACATGCCTTTCCCCTCTCACTTCCCTTTCCCCTCCCAATTTCCCTTCCCCTCCCACTTCCCCAACCCCCTCCCCTTCCCCTCTCACTTCCCCTTTCCCTCCCACTGCCCCTTCCCCTCTCACTTCTCCTTCCCCTCCTACTTCCCCATCCCCTCTCACTTCCCCTTCCCCTCTCACTTCCCCTTCCCCTCCCACTTCCCCTTCCCCTCTCACTTCTCCTTCCCCTCCTACTTCCCCACCCCCTCTCACTTCCCCTTCCCCTCTCACTTCCCCTTCCCCTCCCAAATCCCCTTCCCCTCTCACTTCTCCTTCCCCTCCCACTTCCCTTTCCCCTCCCAATTTCCCTTCCCCTCCCACTTCCCCAACCCCTTCCCCTTCCCCTCTCACTTCCCCTTCCCCTCCCACTTCCCCTTCCCCTCCCACTTCCCCTTCCCCTCTCACTTCTCCTTCCCCTCCTACTTCCCCATCCCCTTCCCCTTCCCCTCTCACTTCTCCTTCCCCTCCTACTTCCCCATCCCCTTCCCCTTCCCCTCTCACTTCCCCTTCCCCTCTCACTTCCCCTTGCCATCCCACTTCCCCTTCCCCTCTCACTTCTCCTTCCCCTCCCACTTCCCCCTCCCCTCCCCTTCTCCTCTCACTTCCCCTTCCCTTCCCACTTCTTCTCCCCCTCCCTCTTCTCTTTCCCCGTCTCCTCTCCCTAACTCTCCTCTATATCCGCTTCCTCCCTTCTCCCATATTTTCTGGCTGAGAGGCGCTCCCTTTCCGGCCATTGAGAAACTTCTGTCTGAAACGCACGCGCGCACACACACACACACACACACACACACGAAACAAGTGACGTTGTGGGGCCAGTGATGGATCTCGGAGAACATCATCTCCCCCACTTGTCTTCAGATCCTTCACCTCTTCACCTTTAGTTGGAGGTGCAGCCCCAGGAGGCTGGCACTCGGTCTTTGAGCTGGGTCAGTCATCTCCTACAAGCCGCCAGTACGACAGTCCAAATTTCTTCCTGGAGGGAACTTTGTGAGAGGACAAGGATCGTGGGCGGCTACTGTGGGGCAGTGGGTTTTGAGTCGCTGCATATTGAATAAATGGAGGGTGTAGGCCAAGGGCATTCGAGGTCATGTTGGCTCAGGGAAAGGAACAAGAGGTCAGGTCAAAGTGCTAGTTTGGGGGCAGACCATTTATTGTATTTGACTTTTACTTTGTTTATTTATTTTTATTTATTTATTGTTGTGAAATCATCATCAGCAACATTATTATCAATAGTAGTAGTGGTAGTAATCTTGATAGTATTTGGCTATTTTGGTCAGTTGATTTCACTTAGTATTTGGAAAAGCCTTTCATTCCTTCGTATATTTTTATTTCAATACACTATATTATTTATTTATTAATGGTACATTTATTGATTTTTCTCTTTCTATTTAGTTTCACTCTATTTGATGTAATTTATATATTCATTATTTATCTATTTATTCATTTATTATGACTTGTCACGGGTCGCGAAAGGCGTAAACGTCCTCTATATACATCTGTGCTTAATTTGAAGTCTGTAAAATTGGCGGGGATGCCCCTCTGTTTCTGGACGCCCGGTATGAGGATGACCCGACTGCTTCGGCCACAGGCAAACGTTTCTGCACTTGCCCCCGTCCTTTTATCCCCTTCAAACTCTACCCCCTCACCCTTCCTCTCCTATCCTTCCCTTCCTTATTCTCTTTCCCTTCCTCCTCTTCCTCCTCTCATCCATTTTTCTTCTCCTCCTCTCATTCCCCCTTTTCCTTTTACTCTGCCCTAGCCCTCCTCCTCTTCCCTTTCCTTGCTCTTCTTCCCATTCCTCCTCCTACTCCTCCTCCAACTCCCCCTCCCCCTCTTTCTACTCCCCCTCCCCCTCCCCCACCCGTTGCAAACAAGTAACGCTTGCGTTACCCTGCCCCCGCTGCGTAGAGTAACATTGGATTACCCGCGTTGGTTACCCGCTGTTGACAACTTGGGGTCTTTCCTCCCTCGCCTAATACTCCTCCTTCAACTTTTTGATTGATTCCCTTGATGAAAAGGATCCCCCCAATTCTCCCTCCTCCCCCTCCCTCCTCCCTCATCTGAGCCCAGCGGGCACCTCCCCCCTCCATCTCCCCCCTTCCTCTCCTCCCCTTCCATCTCCCCCTTCCTCCTCCTCCCCCTCCATCTCCCCCTTCTTCCCCTCCTCCCACTCTTCGTTCACCGTCAACTATTAGATTCTTAGGAAACTTCTTCCACTTCATATCTCGCTCAGACTCTCCAAAATAACCTCTGTTTCCCAGCCAGCCGCCAGCAGCCCCCTCCCGCAGCCACCTCCGCCTCTCACACAGCCACCTCCGCCCCTCCACAGCCTCCTTTGCCTCTCACACAGCCACCTCCTCCCCTCCACAGCCTCCTCCGCCCCGACCCCTAGCATCCTCCGACCCTTCCACAGCCACCTCCGACCCTTCCACAGCCACCTCCGTCTCTCACACAGCCTCCTTCGCCCCTCCACAGCCTCCTCCATCCCCTCCACAGCCACCTCCCGTCTTTATCACAGCCACCTCCCTCCCTCCCTCCCTCCCTCAGCCACTTTCTTAACTCTGTGACATCCTTCCTCTTGGCGCATTCTTCTCATTTACCTCCTACTCCTCCTCTTACTCTTCCTCCACTTCCTTTCCTTTCCGTATTCTTCCTCCTCTTCCTACACCCCCTGCTCCTACCTTTCACCCTCTTCCACCCCTCTTCCTCCCCTCGTCCTCCCCTCTTCCTCCCCTCCCCTCCTCTTCTTTTATCTTTTTTCCCACCTCCTCCCTCCCCTCCTTCACGCTCCTCTTTTCCCTTCCCTCCCTCTACCATCTCTCTCCTCCCTGTCCTCCACCATCTTCTTCTTTCTGTCTTCCACTTCTTTCTTCCTTTTCTTCCCCCGTCTCTCCTCTCTCTCCCCCCTCCACTACTTCTCCTGCCTCTTCCCTCCCCTCCTCCCTCTCCTCTGTCTTCCTCCTCCCTTCCTCCCTATCCTCCCACTCCTCCCCGCCTACCCCTTTTATCACTCCCCTCTTCTTCCTCATCTCTTCCCATCTCCTACCATCCCTCTACCCCACTCCTCTCCCTCCTCCTTTCCCTCCCACTCTTCTTTCTCCTCCTCCTACTCCTCCACCTCCACTTGTCTTCTTCCCCCACCCTTTTCTCCCCTTGCTTTATCTATCCTTCGTCCTGTTCCTCCTTCACCTCCTCTTCCTTCTCCTCCTCTCCTCCTCTCCCTCCAGCTACCCCTTCTCCCCTTGTTCTACCTACCCTTCCTCCAACTCCTCCTTCTCCTTCTCCTTCTCCTCCTCCTCCTCCACCCCTTCTCCTCCCCTCCACTTATACCTTCTCTCCTTGCTCTACCTAAACGCTCCTCCTCCTCCTCTTCCTCCTCCTCTTCCTCCTCCTCCTCTCCATCGACCTACCCCTTCTCCCCTTGCTCTGTCCACCCTTCCTCCACCTCCCCCTTTCCTCCTCTTCCTCCTCCTCGTCCTCCTCCTCCTCTCCCTCCTCCTCTCCTCTCCCTTCATTACTCTTAGAACTTCATTTGGGCGGCAAAGTCTATTCTGCGCGACACTCTCCCGAGGTGATTAAAGCCTCAGTGGAGGTGGTGGAGGACCTCCCTCCTCCACATCCTCCACCTCCACCTCCACATCCTCCTCTTCCTCATCTTTCTCTTCCTTTTCCTCATTTTTCACCTCCTCCTCGTCCTCCTCCTCCTTCACTTCCTTCTCCTCTTCCTCTTATATCTCGTCCTCTTCCCCCTCCTCCCTCCTCCACTTCTTCTCCTCCCTTGTCCCCCCACCATCTTCGTCCTCCTCCTCCTCCTCCTCCTCCTCCTCCAAATCCTCTAATTCCTTCTCCCTCCTACTCCTCCTTCCTCTTCCCTCATTCTGCTCCTCCTCTTGCTCCTCCCTCGCCACATCACGGAGGAGGATACTCCTTTTACTCTGGTCTTTGCATGGAAGCCTTACTCCCTTGGAAAATATGGACAGGAAGTCACAAATATTCCTCTATCTCTTTAGAGAACTGAGATTACGTGCGTGGCTATACATACATAGATATGTATGTATATATGTATATATATATATATATATATATATATGTGTGTGTGTGTGTGTGTGTGTGTGTGTGTGTGTATGTATGTATATATATTTCTGTTAAATGCTAAAGCACAAGTGGCGTCAATTATTTTAAGAGAACATTTTTCTAACTCTGTATTTCCTTTTTTCTTCATAATTCAAACTCTATAGGAAATAGTGAAAGGCGTCAGAATAATGATCCATTTTACCGACAGCTATTTCAACCATTACAAATGGTCATCCTCATGGTAATACAATACATAAAGACAAACAAGGCAGGGAGAGGTAACTTGTAATGAGGGAATCTGTCTCCTCTAATAAGACGGAAAGACTTGTTTACGAGAAAGACTTTGCCCAAAACAGACATATATATACAAATATATTTATATATATATATATATATATATATATATATATATATATATATATGTGTGTGTATGTATGTATACACATATATATCATATGTATGTATATTTCCAAGGTCTTTTATTTATTTATTCTTTCGGCCTTGTTATGGACTGAAAGGTCGCCATTGGATAGAATCAACGCGCCGTTAGCCAGAATAGGCTATGTAAGTCCAGCCAACGACTCGCATTCAAATAGCGGTAGCCAAAATGAATAAGGAAACAAATAAATGAAGAGATGAATAACCTCTCATATGCCTCGTAAAGGTCAGGGTTCATATCCGGACCCAATGCTAATTTAAGCAAATGGTGCCAGACAAAGCAAACCTCGCTCAGCAGCAAGATAACAGTAAATACGTCTCTGTAACAGTTTCCGTGTCAAGGTCATCTACATATGTGTGACCTTGAGCGTGACCTCACAGGGTCAATCGAGGTTAAGTGAAAGCATATATACGACTTCCATTTGCTGATGACAGTAAATATTTTTTCCTGTTGCCATTTTCAAATTAAAGTTTTTCTTAAAATGGCTTAGAGTCTATGTAAGAAAAAGTATTTATTTATTTGGTATTATTTTTAGTATATGTGAAGTTATTATTATTATTATTATTATTATTATTATTATTATTATTTTATTATTTTTTTTAATGGTCCGTTCACTGTAGTCTGGCAGTTACGCCCCGCCTCCTTGATTATCGCCATGGTCTAATGTATAAACAAATCTGTGTACATTTCCATTCTTGTTAACATTATTATGCGATTATGTTTTTGATAATGTCCTAAGGAAGTGTATTATTATCAAGTTCATCTCAAGAAATGGGTGGGGCATAAAAAGTCTGAAGAGCTTCACAAGAAGTGGGTGGAGCATTATAAGTGGGAGGAACTTCATAAGAAGTGGGAGGAGCCTCATAAGAAATGGGAGGAGCACCATAAGAAATCGGAGGAGGTTCATGTGAAGTGGGAGGAGTATTAAAAGTGGGAGATGTATTATAATGGGAGCTTCATAGGAAATGGGAGGAGCCTTATAAGTAGTGGACGGAGCATTAAATGAAGTGGGAGGAGCATTATAAGAAGTGGGCGGAGCTCCATAATGCATGGGTGGAGTGTCATAAGAAGTGGGAGGAGCTTCACTATACATGTGTGGAGTTTCATAAGTGGAAGGAGCTTCATAATGCATGGGTGGGGTCTCATAAGAAGTGGGAGGGGCATTATAAGAAGTGGGAGGAGCTTCATAATGCATGGATGGGGTTTCATAAGAAGTGGGAGGAGTTTCATAATGCGTGGGTAGGGTTTCATCAGAAGTGGGAGAAGCTTCACAATATATAGGCGTGACTTGAGAGTCAGATTATCTCAAACGGTTTATCAATAGCGTTTCGTCTTGTCTGGCGCTAACGAGAATGGTACTAGTCCGAATAGTTGGCCATTATGCCCGGGGGGCATTACCAGTCATTAGCCGGCGCATTGGTCATTCCCGGGAATGGGAATCGGGAGCCGGAAAGCCGGAATGTCAACAGAGCTTCGCTGACGAAGGTGATTGCCAGCGTAAGTAGGGCATTAAACGTGGCGACGGGAGCAACGTTTGGCAGTCGTTAACGTTAAGGTACGAGTGTAAGAACGTTAGAAACGTTTGTGCTATTGTTAGGCGTGGCACGGAATTGTCTAGGTTCGATGTATGCGTGTGTGTGTGTGTGTGTGTGTGTGTGTGTGTGTGTGTGCGTGCGTGTATATATGTGTGTGTGCGTGTGTGTGTGTGTGTGTGTGCGTGCGTGTATATATGTGTGTGTGCGTAAGAATTGGGTCATCTGTGATAACGTTAGAGACGTTTGTGATATTGTTAGGCGTGGCACGGAATTGTCTAGGTTCGATGTGTGTGTGTGAGTGTGTGTGTGTGTGTGTGTGTGTGTGTGTGTGTGTGTGTGTGTGTGTACGTGTACATATGTGTGTGTGCGTAAGAATTGGTTCGTCAGTGATCCAGATCCGGTCAGGGAATTGGAACTGTTTCCACGGATTGGAATTGGAAAATAAAGAAACAGACTAAATTGGAACCGCACATAAATTTAAAGATAGGTACAATATATTGGCGAATAAAAGGCAGTGCCCCACGACTGTTACTCCTTTCCTGTCTATTACAATTGGGTTAATACACACACACACACAAACATACACACACACACACACACACACACACACACACACACACACACACACACACAACTCGTGGCGCAGTTGGTAGAGTTTCCGGCTGCCACTACGGAGGTCCGGGTTCGAATCCCGCCCAGGGCTGAAATAATTTCAGTATCGCTGCGCTACGGGTTGTTACTCCAACTCTCGTGGGCGGGGAGTTTGGGGTGTGTGCGTGTAAGGTCATAGCATTACCCATACATCGGTCATATACGAGCTCTGAGCTCTCTTCCGGGAGGGAAATGGCTGTCGATCACGAGTTCAACACGTGATTCAAAGACCAAGGTGAAAGATCATGGTGAATCGCACATACAAACACACACACATACACACACACACGCATACACACACACACACACACACACACACACACACACACACACACACACACACACACACACACACACACACGTACGCACACGATGAAGAATAGTTAAGAAACTTTGGATTAGAACTCTGTGAGAAAAAAAAAGAAAAAGAAAAAATCTCTACAAAGGTTATTAAGGCAACTTAATACGAAACGTAACCAAGGTCCCCAACAATGGGGGTAACAAGGACAGTAACAAGGCCAACAAAGGGACAAAAGACGTTCGTGTCTGGAAAGGAGAGTCGACGAAGTTTACCTCAGTGTTTTAATGACTGTCGGCACGTAATGCACACATACGCACACAGACGCACACTGGTGTACACGCACACAGGTAAACGTATATACGATGCAGGTGGACGTAAACGCATGTACGCACTTAGTGTATGCTCGCACACACGTACACACACACACACACACACACACACACACACACACACACACACACACACACACACACACACACACACACATACACACACACAGTCACACGCGCGCGCACTACAGACTGCACAGAGGCACGTGTGCTCAAAGACGCATGCATACAGACACATTCACACGCTCCGAGTCGTTACTCCAATTCTCGTGGGCGGGGAGTTGGGTGTGTGTGTGCGTGTAAGGTCAATATTACCCATAGATCGGTCATACATGAGCTCTGAGCTCTTCTCCGGGAGGATAATTGCTTTCGATCACGAGTACAACACGTGATCCAAGATCATGGTGAATCACACACACACACACACACACACACACACACACACACACACACACACACACACACACACACACGCACACACACACACATTTATGCACAGACAAATGCCCTCATAGATGTATGCATATAGACACGCGCAGACACATACGCATACGCTGTCACGCACATAAAGACACGTGCATACATATATAAACACATACACACACGCGCGCGCGCGCACGCGCATACACACAATGAACAAATGGACTAAAATGCACACGAGTAGTGTTTTCTTTAGTTCAAGCGTTCTTCCTGACCTTTCGTCCCGCCAGGTCACGTCAGGTCACCGGGGTCATCCCTCATCTGAATAACATCGTTTGTGGGCGAAACCAGAATAATAATATATAAGATGAACACCCGGGAGCATGTTAATGCAACGACAGAAAGATTTGAAGGAATGCGGAAGGAAGGAAGGAAGGAGTGGAGGAAAAAAGGAAGGGAGGTGGGGAAGAGGGGAGAGGAGGAGGAGGAATAAAGAAAGGGAGGTAGAGAGGAGGTAGAGGTGGAGAACTGAGGGGAGGGAAATGAGGAGGACGAATGTAGAAATGGAGGTGGAGAGAGGGATGAAAAATGGAGGTGGGGAAGAGGGGAGGAGGAGTGAAGAAGAGGAGGAGGAATAAAGAAAGGGAGGTAGAGAGGAAGTAGAGGTGGAGGACTGAGGAAAGGGAAATGAGGAGGACGAATGAAGAAATGGGGGTGGAGAGAAGGATGAAAAATGAAGGGAGGTGGGGAGGAGGAGGAGTTGGAGGGCAGAGGGTAGGGAAATGAGGAGGGATAAAGAAAGGGAGATGGAGAGAAGTTGGGAAGGAGGAGAGAGAGGGGTGAGGAGGTGGAGGAAGAGGAGGAGGGGGTGCAAAGGGAAAGAGGAAAAGGAAGCAAGGGAGGAGGAAGAGGAGGAGGAGGAGATAGGAAAAAGGAGAGGGAGAGGGAGAGTAGTAGTGGAAGAGAGAGCGAGAGTTAAAATGTCGGGGGAAATGGAGATGGTAGGAAAAATAAATTGTAAAGAAAACGGGAAGAGGGGTTTTGAGGAGAAAACGTAAGAGGAATAAATTGGGAATGGAGGAAAATTAGGGACAGAGAGAGAGTGGGGGAGAGGAAGTAGAGGTAGTTTGTGGGGAGGTGATATGCACAGAACAGCTTTCTCTGTTTGGAATATCTAGGTTAAGAAAATTTCCATTCAGAAGGAAATTAGAAAATACTTCATTCTAGGAACACTTTCTATGAATCTGGCATATTTTCGATTTTTTTTTTTTTCTTCATCTTCCTCTTCTTCTTTCTTCTTCTTTTTGGTTTTCTTCTTCTTCTTGTTCGTCTTCTTTCTTCATGGTCTGCTTCTTCATGTTCTTCATCTTCTTTTTCTTCTTCATCTTCTTTTTCTTCTTCTTTCTTCTTCTTCAGAAGTTCCCAATGGAGAGTATTACATGTTTATGGAATAGGGTACTAAAGAACGGAGGGATATTGGGTAGTGTCGCTTTGTTGAATAAAATCGCCTGGCGACACCCAAAACAAAACACCACCACTTAGGTGAAGAGCTTACTAGAACTACTTTCGAGCCCTTCCCCCCCTCCTTAGGTCAAGGAGACCACTAACCCCCCTTAACACCCCCCCCTAACCCCCCTCCCTATTCACAGACTAAAATCAGGTAGAGTGAAGTAGAACATGTTGTGTACTAAGCAAAGCTAAGTTGAAAGGAAGACGGGAGTGGAGGAATTAGGGTGGAAGGTGGGGGGAGGGGGGAAGGTGCATGGGGAGGTGGTAGACCTTGACAAGGGGGATGTCAATCAAGGAAGGGAAGTAGCCATGCATTATTAAGGTCGGAAAAGGACCAAGGTGTCCTTAGGAGGTGGTTAAGGGCTTTCGGGACCCGAGTGAAGATAAGGGCAAAGGTCACCCGAGGTCACAGGAGTGGCTTGCGAAGTCAGTGGTTGTAAAGGAAAGATGTAAGGAGGGAAAGTAGAACCTGTAAGTGGTCGGTGTTCTTATTTGAACGAAAATTAGTCTCCAGTCATTAAAGAAAGGGCGTGACCGTGGTCCTTAGGGGTGTCACCCAAGTCCCATGAAAATATTGACTGCATAGGCCCAGGTTCGAATCCAGCATCAACCGGCGACTGGTTCCTGGTGGTATGAACTCTTTTTTTTGAGTCGGACAGTGTGAAAATCTTTGAGTCACGTGGTTTGAAATATTTTTTGAGTCGTATAATACGGAAACCTTTGTGAGTCACGTATTGTGTCAAGACCTTTGTGAGTCATTTTGTACGACGTCCTTTTTAAGTCGTATGATACCGAAACCTTTGTGAGTCACGCGTGATGCGAAGACCTTTGTAAGTCATGTTGTACGAATTCCTTTTTGAGTCGTATTATACGGAAACCTTTGTGAGTCACGCATTGCGTCAAGTCCTTTGTGAGTCGGTGCGAGAGCGCTTTATGAGTAACGTAGAGGCGAAGACTTTGTGAGTTTTATGTGGCCTAGTTGCGGGAACTCAAAGACCATGAAACCGCGCGGGGATGAAGACTTGTGAGTTGAGGAGGAGGAGGAGGTAGAGGAGGAGGAGGAAGAGCAGGAGTAAGAAGAAGAAGCTGCCTGATGGGTTGAGAAAGGAGAGGGAAGAAAAAGGATAGAAGAACAACTTGTTAGTTGAGAAGAGGAAAAGGAGGATGTAGAGGAGGAGGAGGAGGAGGAAGAGCAGGAGGAAGAAGAAGAAGCTGTCTGATGGGATGAGAAAGAAGAGGGAGGAGGAAAAAGGATAGAGGAACTTTTTAGTTAAGAAGAGGAAGATGAGCAGGAAGAGGAGGAGGAGGAGGAAGAGGAGGAGCGGTTAGGACGAGGAAGAAGGCTGTTGAAGAGGAGAGAGGAAAAACGGTAAAAGAACAAAAAAAGATAGGAGGAAGAACACGAGAAGAGAGAATAGAAAGAGGAAGAAGAGGAGGAAGAGAAATAAAAGAGGCGAAAAGGGAAAGAGCGATTGCCCAATACCCATCCTCCATCGCCACCAAAGCCACTATCACTATCACCGTCACCTACATCTCCATCACCACCACCATTACCACCATCTCTTCCTTCTCCTCTCCTCCTCTTCCTCCTTTTCCTCCTCCTCCTCCTCCTTCTCTTCCTCCTCCTCCTCTTTCTCTTCCTTCTTTTCCTCCTCCTTTTCCTCCTCCTTCTTTTCCTACTTTTCCTCCTCTTCGTCCTCCTTCTCTTCCTCCTCCTTTTTCTTCTTTTCCTTCTCTTCCTCCTCCTTTTCCTTCTCTTCCTCCTCCTTTTCCTTCTCTTCCTCCTCCTCCTCCTCTTCTCTCCTCTTGGGCCACACAAAACCCGTCAGAGCCTACACCCTGACCTGCATACGAGAGTGTGCGGACTTAGCCACCGTATTTAAAGTATTTAAGCGTCGGCGGAGTCGTAACTGGAGGCTTGGAGGAGGAAGAAGAGGAGGAGGAGGAAGAGGAGGAGGAGGAGGAAGACGAGGAGGCAGTTGTGGTGGTAGTGATAGCAATGGTGGTGGTGATAATGTTGGTATGCGGTGACCAATTCATTTCGACAAAGACAATGATTCCAGACTCCCTTTTCCCCCAAGAATGTGTAAGAGGCTACCCCTCGCTTGGGGGGAAAGCTCAGCTGTAGTATATGTGTATACATATCACACACACGCACACACACACACACACACACGCACGCACGCACGCACGCACACACTCCTATCCCCCAGCAACACACAATATACATTGAAATACAGTACATAGACATTTACTGTAATGACGCAATGGCTGGCGAGCTCCATCGTTGTATCTCTCCCATGGCACGAAAGCAACAGTAACATTGCACATTTAAATGACAATGTTGCCTTCCGCTTGGCTCGAACAATAACCAGCTAATTTCAATAACAATGACGCAATGATTTCAATAATGCAATGGTTTTATTGTTCTATGATGGTCATAACACAGGCGGGCGTGAATAGGCTAGCCACCCCCCCCTCTCTACGCACTCCCCTCCTCTCCCCCTCCTCCCCCCCTTATCCTGCCTCTCTCCACCTCTCCCCCCCTCTCCCCTCTCCCCTCTCCCCTCTCCCCTCTCCCAATGGACTGTTCGCTTATTGTGGAGCAAAGTATATAAAGCCGTTATTTCAGTGATATCAGTGTAGCGTGTTTGAAGCTGCTTTGATGTGTGCTTTTGCATGGTGCTGTGCTATGCCGTGGTGTGGAATATTTGGTGTAAAAGAGGACCTGTAATAGGCGACCTTTTGGCCCATTGTCTCGCCGGGCAGGGTATGATGTACTAGGATAGGGCAAGACGACTCGAACCCTGGGGTTCTTAATTTCGTCTCGGGTGCATGTGGATCTCTTTTTTTTTTTTTTTTTCTAGATGAATTTTTTACTCCATTAAAATTGTTAAATCAACTTCAGTAAATAAACAAACAATTGAATAAATGACTAATAAGTAGATATTATTTTGTTTATCTAAACTTATAATTAAACTTATGCTAATCATAAATTATGCTAATCTTATGTTAATCTTACGTCATCCAGACTTAGGTTGATTAGTTCGAGGTCGTGCCCTGAGCCGAAATAAGATTCCTTGGCGATAGCTAGAATAGAATATGTAAGGTGTGTCATAGTTGACGCGCGCACACACACACACACACACACACACACACACACACACACACACACACGTTCGAATCCGCCCAGGGCTGAAATAATTTCAGTATTGCTGCGCTTGAATCGTTACTCCAACTTTCATGGGTGGGGAGTTGGGTGTGTGTGTGCGTGTAAGGTCACAGCATTACCCATAGATCGGTCATATATGAGCTCTGAGCTCTCTTCCGGAAGGGAACTAGCTGTCGATCACGAGTCCAACACGTTATCCAAAAAGACCATGGTGAATCACACACACACACACACACACACACACACACACACACACACACACACACACAAACACAGCATGACACACACACACACATATACACAGTATGACACACACACACAAACACACAAATACAGGGTGACACGCACACACACACACACACACACACACACACACACACACACACACACACACATACACACAGTAAGAAAGAGAAAAAGAGAGAGAGAATAAGGGTTAGAGAGAGTAAGAGAGAGAGAGAGAGAGTATGCATATTCAAATACATACGTCCGTGTACTTACGTAAATGCGCGGAGGAGTTAACGACTAAAGTTTTGTCGATGGAGTTGGAGTGACGCGGAGGGTGAGGTGGGGAGGGTGAGGTGGAAGACAGAGAGTAGAGAGTAGACGGATGAAGAAGAAGAAAAAAAGAGGGGAAGAGGTAGATGAGGAGGATCGTCATGTTGGTCGAGAGGAGAGGAAGAGAGGGAAAAAAGAGTAGTTTTGTATATATTAACCAGCGCTTCTATCGGAAGAAATGAGGTCACAGTGGAGGCCAAGGAGGGAGAGCAGAAAAATGAAAAATATTCGAAATCAAAATTTCGGAAAGAGAGGAGATAAATATTATCAAATAAATGAGAAGGAAAACATGAAAGGAAATGGTGTGGGGGTGGGTCTCCCTTTGAATAAAATCGCCTGGCGGCACCCAGAACAAAGTTTTGATTAATAAATTAATCAACAGCAGTGAAATGGATCAAGGGGGAGGGAGTGGAGGGGGGGGCAGAGGAAAGAGGGAACGAAAGGAGAAAAAAGAGAAAAGAGAAAGAATAAAAGGAATATGATCATTTTTCCACCCACTCCCCTCCCCTCCACACTCCTCCACTCCCCTTTATTTCCCTCAATTTCCCTTAACTCTCCTCCACATCCCCCATTCTCTTCGACTCCTCCACTCCCTTCCCTTCTTCTCATCCTCCTGTGTTCACTCCACTCCCCTCCATACCCCTCTACTCCCTTCAACTTCCCTCCATACCCCTCCACTCCCTTCCACTTCCCTCCACTCCCCTTTATTCCCCTCCACATCCCTCCACTTTCCTCGACTCCTCCACTTCCTTCTATTCCTTTCATCCTTCAATGTTCACCTCCACTCCCCCTCCACTCTCCGCATCTTCCTATGTTCCCCCTCCACTCCCCTCCAATCTCTTCCAATCCCCTCCTCATCCCTCCTTGTCCATCATGCTCCCTCTGCTTGCGTCTTTACCTCGTCTTTCTTTGTCTTCCCGATCTGCATCCTCCTTTGTCTTCCATCTCCTCCGCCTCGTCTCTCTTCTTCTACTTCTTCTCCTCCTTCTCCTCCTTCTTCGCCTTCTTCTTCTTCTTCTTCTTCTTCTTGTTTTTCTCCTCCTCTTCGTCTCTTTTCTTCTTCTTCTTCTAATTCTTCTTCTTCTCCTTTTCTTTTTCTTCTCCTCCTCCTCCTCCTCGTCTCTCTTCTTCTTCTTCTTCTTTCTTCTTTCTTTTTCTTCTTCTCCTCCTGCTCTTCTTCTTCTTCTCTTCTTCTTCTCCCTCCTCCTCCTCGTCTCTCTTCTTCTTCTCTTACTTCTTTTTCTTCTTTTTCTTCTTCTTTTTCTCCTATTTCTTTTCCTCCTCCTCGTCTCTCTTCTTCCTCTTCTTCTTTTCCTCCTCCTCCTCCTCGTGCCTCTTCTTCTCTTTCTTCTACTTCATCTCCTCTTCCTTCTTCTTATTCTCCTTCTTCTTCATCTTCTTATTCTCCTTCGTCTTCTTCTTTTAGTGCCTGCCTTCTTAGTCATGGACCAATGGGTCTCCTATCCGATTCTTTTTTCCTGTGCTTTCACCTCTGAGGAAACAACGGAAGAACGGACGTGAAGATTATCCTAAGAGAGGCGAAGGCGCCTCTTTTCGCGTTCAAAACAAAAGAAGAAAACATTGTTTGTGTAGACATGGAACTTTATGGACGTACGACTGTGTGTGTATTCATGTACGTATTGTATATCTCGGTACATGCGAACGTGTGTGTGTGTGTGTGTGTGTGTGTGTGTGTCCGGCAGGAGCACCTGACACGACACAAAGCGCCCGGATGATGCATCACCCACTGCAACGTCGACAACTCGCTAAGCCCAAGAGTGTTAGTTGGGCTTTAGATAATGTCCGGGCTTTCAGTATTGTCCGGGTTTCTGACAAGCTTTAGGCAGAGTCCGAGCTTCCGGCTGGGTCCGGCCTTTCGGCAAGGTCCGGACTTCCGACTGGGTCCCGGCTTCCAGTACAGTCCGGGCTTCCGGTAGAGTTCGGGCTTCCGGTAAGGTCCGGGCTGTCGGTAGAGTCCGGACTTCCGGTAGAGTACGGGCTTCCGGTAAGGTCCGGCTCCCGGTAAGGTCCTGGCTTTCGGTAAAACCCGGACTTTCGGCAAGGTTCGGGTATTGTATTATAAAATCTGTTAGCATTATGTATAATACAATACGGGGTTTTGGCTGGGTCCGGGCTTCCGGTAAGGTCCGGGCTTCCGGCCGGGTCTGGATTTCGTGCAAGGTCTAAGCCCAAAGTAAAGTCGGGCTTTATTACAAAATATTTTGGGATCTATTATTTTCTGGAAAATACCAGAAATCTAGGTTCCGGTTCCGGTAAAGTCCGGGCGTATGGGAAGATCAAGGCTTCCGGTAAGTTTTGGTTTTCGGGTGGAGGACTCCGGGCTTCAATCAAATACCGGGCTTTACGTAACTTGGTTCCCGGATGCAGTCCGGGCAGTTCCGGGGTCTGAGGATGCCCGGGCTTCTAAATTAGAACTTTGAGTAAATTCTGGGTCCGGTTGGAGTCCGAATTGGTAACCTATTCGGTGTTCCGGGAAGAGTCCGGAGTTCTGGTCAAGTACGGTTCCCCAGAAACCCTCTTCACCGGCAGATTTCGAGTGTCCACTTGAACCCGGTGACTGATGAAGTTTAGGCTTCTTTGTATAGCCTAGGTGTCCGGTAAAGTCCGGGTTGTGTCCGGTAAAGTCCGGATTATGTCCGAAATTGAGGCTTCCGGGCAATCCTGGCTTCTGGTAGCCTGGATCAAGGCTTGTCACGGATTCCAGACCTCAGGTTTAATTCGGGCTCCTAGTAATGTTTAGGCTTTTTGATATTCCCTGGGTTTCAGTGGAATCGAGGCTTTAAGTCAAGCCTGGGCTTGTGATGGATTCCGGGCTTCAAGGCAAATGCAGGCTTCCGGTGAAGTCTCGCTTTATTGAAAAATCCGGGCTGTAGTCCAAGCATAGGGATGATTCCGGGCTTCAGAATTTAGGCTTCAAGACGAAAGTAGGCTTTTAGTGTAACGCAGGCTTCTGGATAAATATGGAGTAGAGCGGTTTTTATTATAGCCTAGGCTTTTGTGTAAGCTGGGCTTATGGCTGGTGTAGGTATCTAAGTAAATCCGGCCAGCCTACATAATTTAGTCTTCTGAATAAATTCGGGCTCCCAACCGAGCCCTTATTTATTTGCCAATTAATTTACTCATTTATTTAATTGTTTATTTATTTAATTTCAGTCTCGGGGTTTATATTGACTTAAAGTTTTAAGATAGCCTAGGCTGCTGGGCAGCCTTGAGGCTCAGTATTTAGGGTTCTAGAAATAAACCTGGGCTTCTCCGATGAGGCTAAGGACCTCACCTCCGACGTGTGTCTTCACTTCGTCCATAACAGAAAACGGGAAGACGAAATTCCGGGGATTAAACTCGGGCCCGAAGCAAAGATGGCGTCGGTGTCTGGGCGAAGGAGAAACGTCCCAAGAATAATGATGGACGGGGAGGTGGAGGAGTGGGACGGATGAGGTGGACGGGGAGGTGGAGGAGTGGAACGGGTGAGGTGGACGGGGAAATGGAGTGAGAGGGAGGTGAGGGGTTGAATGTGAAGTATGTGGGAAGTCTTAAGCGGCCCATACATGATCAATTATATTGCGCAATTTCATTGTCAATACTCTGAGTTGACAATGAAATTGCGCAATATAATTGATCGTGTATGGGCCGCTTTAGGTCAGCGTTTTCGACCCTAGCATCCCCCTTGTAGTTAGGTCTAAGCGGCCCACCACCCCCTAACTAATCCATCGCTTCCCAGCACTCCCTAGAACTGATTCTAGCACCCTAGATTAGGGAATACTGTCTTTAGGAAAGGATGGAGTAGTGTTACGTGAAGGTTAGGAGTAAAATGAAGATTAGATTTAAGAAGATAATAGGCAAGAATTGGTCTACCAATAGAGTGATTAACGAATGTAATAGACTTAGTAAACATGTCATCAGCGCTGAAACTCTTGATTGTTTTAACCCATTAAACTCCGATGACAAGATTCCTTGTCATGGTCAAATAAAACAAAAAATCATAAAACACCAAAATGTTTGCTCAAACACCAGAAAAATATGACGTCAGTCCTCGCTTCGCTGCGAGCGAAGCGAGGATTGACGTCATATTTTTCTGGTGTTTGAGCAAACATTTTGGTGTTTTATGATTTTTTGTTTTATTTGACCAAATGACAAGAATTTTGTCATCGGAGTTTAATGGGTTAAGAGAAAGTTAGATAACTATATGGAATGGGATGTGTCTGGTGTAGGCCTTATGGTCTCTTGCAGTCCCCTCCATTCCTGCGTTCTTATGTTCTTTTGAAGGAAGGTCTTTTTCATCAGATATTTTGTTTTTGTTTTATCGAGACTCTTCTTTCTTCTGGAATTGGACTTGGAGGACCGGAAGACCTTTGTGGGAAAAGCGGCGGCGGGGGGGGGGGGAGTAAAAAGGGAAGGATAACATTGTTTTTACATGGACATGAGTCGGGTGTCTACCTGGGAGGCTGTCAGTGATAACCATCCCTCTCCACAGTGGGGTGGGAAGCATTTCCTTGTACTGCAATGGTATCTTTCTCTCTCTCTCTCTCTCTCTCTCTCTCTCTCTCTCTCTCACTCTCTCTCTCTCTCTCTCTCTCTCTCTCTCTCTCTCTCTCTCTCTCTCTCTCTCTCTCTCTCTCTCTCTCTCTGCCTTTCTTTCTCTCTTTCTCTCTCCCTTTCTCTCTCTGTCTTCCTCTCCCCACTTTTCCCCAATTGGTTATTTGGTTCGTGTAAAGTGATGGACAAAACAAGGGACGGTGGTGGAAGGATGTAGGTGGATGAGAGATGTTGGGATTTTTTTTTATTTTTAATAACCATCGCTTCTATCCCTGGGGAGACAATATCCCATTAAAGAGGTGGAGCCGTAGAACTGATTAAGAAAAGGTCAAAGAATGGTAGCACAGCGGTGGATAGTGTGATCACAAGTAATCACCATTCTTCCTTGAGTCGAGGTTAATCTCCACTCATATAGATATACTGTGTGGCTCTGGTCCGTGGGGGTGTCGCTCAAGTTCCCTAAAGTATTACCTGCGTTATGCGTTCAAGAAATACGGGGAGATATTGGGAAAAAGATGGAGGAGGAGGAGGAGGAGGGTAAGGAGGGAGTGGATGAGTAGGAGGAGGAGGAGGGTAAGGAGGGAGTGGATGAGTAGGCGGAGGAGGAGGGATAAGGATGGAGTGGATGAGTAGGAGGAGGAGGAGGGTAAGGAGGGAGTGGATGGGTAGGAGGAGGAGGAGGGTAAGGAGGGAGTAGATGAGTAGGAGGAGGAGGAGGAGGTTAAGGAGGGAGTGGATGAGTAGGAGGAAGAGGAGGAGGTTAAGGAGGGAGTGGATGAGTAGGAGGAGGAGGAGGAGGGTAAGGAGGGAGTGGATGTGTAGGAGGAGGAGGAGGGCGGAGTGGAGGGGGAAGGGAGGAGGGTGGAAGAAGGTCGTTCGGAACGGTGGGAAGATGTCCTCGGCTTCGGATTCAATTCTGCATCCGAAACCAAGTTTTCGCTTCAAGGAAAAAAAAATAAGGATCCGAGGAGGTGGGTAGCAGCGATGGATAGAGAGGATAGGAGGGGGAGAGGGTGATATAGGGATAGAAAAAGCGTCCTGTGGTGGATAGGAGGAGGCGGAGGAGGATTATTTCAGGGGTAACCAGCCCTTCTATCCTTTTTTTTTTTTTTCTCCAGAGTCATACAATAATACTGCGTGACTCTGGTCCGTAGGGAGTGCCACTATAATGTCGTTAGAATGTTAACTACAACTTTTGTTATTAATGTCCTATACCGGCTGGATAAGAAGGTAAGATGAAGATGATAAAGAAAGTGGAAGGAATTGAAAAACAAATTAAATATACATAAAGATATTTTATAAGTGGAATAGAATTCAAGGGTGGAATGTGTGGAGCGGCAGAAGTGGAGTGGAGATGTAAAGTGGAGGACTTCGAGTGGAGACGTGTCCGGAGGAATTTGAAGTGACGATGTAAAGTTGATACGAGGAGATAGAAATGTGGAGGAAGGCAGATGCAGATTGGAGATAGATTATGTATTGGATATGTATGTGTGTGTGTGTGTGTATGTACATGCGTGTGTGTTTGTGTGTGTGTGATTCACCATGGTCTTTGGATCACGTGTTGGATTCGTGATCGACAGCTATTTCCCTCCCGGAAAAGAGCTCAGAGCTCGTATGGCCGATCTATGGGTAATGCTGTGACCTTACACGCACACACACCCCGAACTCCCCGCCCACGAGAATTGGAGTAACGACTCAAAGCGCAGTGATACTGAGATTATTTCAGCCCTGTGCAGGATTCGAACCCGGACCGCCGTAGTGACAGTCGGGGACTCTACCAACCGCGCCACCAAGTGTGTGCGCGCGTGTGTGTTTGTGTGCGTGTGTGTATGTGTGTGTGTGTGTGTGTGTGTGTGTGTGTGTGTGTGTATGTGTTGGTGTGTACAGGTGTGTGTACATGCGTGTGTGTGTACGAGCGTCCGTGTGTGTGTGTGTGTGTGTATGCGTGTGTGTGTGTGGCTCTTGTGTATATTGTGAAGCGTATATATATATGTATTTATCACTCTTAATATGTACTATCCTCCGATGTTGTGCTGCCCTCTTTAAAATACTTCTTTAAGTCGCTGTGATCCGCCTTTTCGGTGAGTTATTGTTCTCAAGGATGGAAACCCTGGTTATTGCAGATAGACTCTCTCTCTCTCTCACTCTCTCTCTCTCTCTGTCTCTCTCTCTCTCTCTCTCTCTATATATATATATATATATATATATATATATGTGTGTGTGTGTGTGTGTGTGTGTGTGTGTGTGTGTGTGTGTGTGATTCACCATTGTCTTGGATCACGTGTTCAACTCGTGATCGACAGCTATTTCTCTCCCGGAAGAGAGCTCATATATGACCGATCTATGGGTCATATATGACCGATCTATGACCTTACATGCACACACACCCTCAACTCCCCGCCCAAGAGAGTTGGAATAACGACCCGCAACGCAGCGATACTGAAAGTGCGTGTGTGTGTGTGTATGTGTGTGTGTGTGTGTGTGTGCGTGTGTGTGTGTGTACGGGAATTCATAGTAGGGATTCAGAGTTGGAGATATGGAATAGGGGACGCAGGACGAGGCTCGGGGACAACATAGCGGAATTACTACGGAAATTGAATCTTGGCACGATCCAGGCAAGGGGGCTTCGGTGGGGGTGCTGGAAAAGAGGGGGGGGGGAGGGGCAGGGATAGAGTAAGGTTGATCTCGGGGCAAGGGGGGGGGCTACAGTAGTTTGAGTAGAGCCTGGAAAAGGGCAAAGTGGCCTTGCTATAGTATTGTGAGTACAGGCTGGAAGTGGTGGTGGGGAGCCAAGTTTGAGTACAGTGTATAGCTACAGGTAGATGAGAGACAGAGGGGCACGTACGAAGGACCACGGAGTTGTTCGTCCACTACGTTAGCGACGAAAGGGAAGAGAATAAAGATCTGTACCCGTTATTGATTAATGAATAAAGAAGTAAATAGATAGATAAATAACTAAATATATGAATAAAGATAAATACATATAAAATAGATAAGAATAAATAAACAAATAAGATAAATCTAATCACACTTCCGGGCTAGTGGCAACCACCGTTTAGCGTTGGGATTCGAACTCGGATCTTCTTAGTCGCGAGACGACCGGGATCGGAAACCAACGCTCCACAGCGGCGATGTGAGCACTTGTCATTGTTGAATCTCGCTCGTAATGATCCACTCGAATGCCTTTTTAACTCGTTTCTATACTCGTACGTTTGCTTATGAATATTATTGTTTGTGTACGAGCCTGCTTAAAGCTGGCGGCACACTAGGCATTTCTCGCTAGCATGCTACTTGCTTTTTGCTACTTGGTTTGAGTAGCAACAACTTCGGTGACAATTTTTTTTTTCCCTCTAAATGTCAAATGACTCTTCCGTTAAAGATTGAGAAGCCAAAGAATGAACTAAGAGAAGTTAAACCTAGAATACGAATGTTAGACACATTGCTCATGTTCTCACGGAAGTCTAGAATATTGTAACCGAAGTCGTTCCTACTCAAACGAGGTAGCAAAAGCAAGTAGCATGCTATCCTAGTGTGCCGTCACCCTAATGCACAGTCAGGGATGAAGAGAGTTGTGTTTTGAAGACGCTGTTCAGACCAGACATTAATTAAGCTTTTTTTTTTTTTTTTTTTAAATGAATAGGAAGTATTAATGGAGTTAGCAGGATGAGGAGGAGGAAGTGGAAGAGGAGGATGAAGGCGTATGTGGGAGTAATGGGGGAGGAAGGGTGAGTGGTGATGGGGGTGAGTAGGCTTGGGTTGGGGGGGAGTGGGGTGTGTAGTGAGGGTGGAGAGGGAAGGGAGGGGAGTTGGCGGGGGGTAGGGAAAGTGGTAGGGGTGGAGTTATTATGGGGAGGGAGTACATGGACGAGCTGTTTGTTACCAGCGCTTCAGTCCATGTGGACACTCTTGTGAGAAAAGGAAGGGGAGTGAAGGGAAGGGGGAAGGGGAGTGAAGGGAAGGGAAGGGGGAAGGGAAATGAATGGGAAGGGGAGGGAAAGGTGAAGGGGGAAGAGGAATGAAGGGAAGGGGAGGGAAAGGTGAAGGGAAATGAAGGGAAGGGGAAAGGAGAGTGAAGGGGGAATGAAGGGAAGGGAAGAGGAATGAAGGGAAAGGGGAAGGGCAATGAAGGGAAGGGGGAAGGGGAATGAAGGGAAGGGGAGTGAAGGGGGAAGGGGAAGGAAAGGTGAAGGGAAGAGAAGGGGAGGGAAAGGTGAAGGGGATGAAGGAAAGGAAAGGGGAGTGAAGGCGGGGATGGGTATTGCACCTACAGTCGGTTTCAAAAGTAATGTAACCGTGACACAGATGTATGTGATTGTCAAGAGTGCATCGTTGTGTATAAATCACTCGGAAGATTAATGGCGTAGTTATCGAATGTTTAGTAAAATAATTGTTTATTTCGTTGACTAAGGCACCTCGTCCACCGACGCAACCAGTTGCATGAAACCAGTTGCTTACGACGCAGCAACCAGTTGCATTGCGACTGGTACAATGGTTTCTTTAGAACTCCTCACATCGAGTCAACCGTGGTTTCAGTCGCTTCGATGTGAGGGGTTCTAAAGAAACCAATGTGTCAGTCGCAATGCAATTGGTTGTGGCGTCGCAAGCAACTGGTTTCATACAACTGGTTGCGTTGGTGTGCGAGCCGCGTAAGCCATAAGATAAGGTCTTCCTTGTTTTGTATGCGATGAGGGTTGCTGACTGAAACATTCCGTTTTCTGTCGTGTCATGGACGTAAAACGAAAATATGTGAAAGGGGGCCTGAAGGGATGGGTTCCGATGGAACAGGGGATGAGGGCAGATATGGTGGAACAGTGGACTTGTGGAACAGGGCGTAAGGGAAACGCAATGGGATGGAACGATCTTAGTCTGATATGGAACAGAATGGGAAGATTTGGCTGGGACAGGAACAGCTGTGATGGGAGGGGAGGGGGAGGAGTTGGAGGGACTAGGAAGAAATTTCGTGCGGAATGGAACAGGTATATGAAACTAGGAAGTGTATTGTGATGGGATGGGTTTGGATGGAAGATGATGGGGTGAGGTGGGAGGGATGGGGGCTAGAGTATACATACATACATACATATATATATATATATATATATATATATATATATATATATATATATATATATGTCTATTATGATTGTTATTATTATTATTACTATTATTATTATCATTATTATTATTATTATCATTATTATTATTATCATTATTATTAGTTATTATTACTATTATTATCATTATCTATTATTATCATTATCTATTATTATTATTATTATTGTTATTATTATTATTATTATTATTATTATTATTATTATATTATTATTATTATTATTAATATATTATTATTATTATTAATTATTGTTATTGTTATTGTTATTGTTATTGTTATTATTGTTGTTATTATTATTATTAATATTATTATTAATAATAATAATAATAATAATAATAATTAATTAATAATGATAATTAATTAATAATAATAATTAATTAATAATAATAATTAATAATTAATGATAATTAATAATAATTAATAATAATAATAATAATAATTAATAATAATAATTAATAATAATAATTAATAATAATAATTAATAATAATAATTAATAATAATAATTAATAATAATAATTAATAATAATAATTAATAATAATAATTAATAATAATAATTAATAATAATAATTAATAATAATAATTAATAATAATAATTAATAATAATTATAATTAATAATAATAATTAATAATAATAATAATTAATAATAATAATTAATAATAATAATTAATAATAATAATAATAATAATAATAATAATAATAATAATAATAATAAATAATAATAAATAATAATAAAATAATAATAATGAAATAATAATAATAATTAATAATTAATAATAATAATAATATAATAATAATAATTAATAATAATAATAATAATAATAATAATAATAATAATAATAATAATAATAATAATAATAATAGTAGTAGTAGTAGTAGTAGTAGTAGTAGTAGTAGTAGTAGTAGTAGTAGTAGTAGTAGTGTTCCCAACTTTGTTTTCCCTTAGTGGTCCTCCCACTTGACTATCGTTACCTTTCCTTGATCTGCCTTGCTACGCCTTGCCTTACCTTGACACAACTTGATTTTTCTTGCCTTTCCTTTCTTCCCTTTCCATCCTCCTCTCTCTCACCTTCCCTCCCCCCCCCTCTCTCTCTCTTTTTGTGTCTATTTATCTAGATCTATCTTTCAGAAAAGTGGCTCTTTTAGAGCGGGCATCTGGGGTGAGGAGGAGACGAGGAGGAGGCAGAGGGGGGGAGGGGAGGGGAGAGGGGTGAGGGGAGGGGAGAGGGTAAGGGACGGGGGAAAGTCGCCCCGGAGACGGGGTCAATGGAGTTGACACAAAAGCTATACTTCACACCGACCCCTCCAACGGCGACAAATTTTTCGCTGCCACCTCGTATATATAGTATATATATACAGTTTATATATATATATATATATATGTGTGTGTGTGTGTGTTTGTGTGCACACATGTATGTATGGTATGTAAACTGACAACACATGAGTCATAAAGTTCAGTGTTTTGAATATGTATTTATTAAGAAATATACACTGTATATATGATAAAAATGATAAGTACACGATAAAACAGAATTGGAAACAAACGACAAAAAACAGAAGAATTCACGCAACGTAGGACGCGTCGCGTGCGCCATACCGAAGTACTCCATTCCGAGGGAGTCTGGGAAAATGGGAGTCCGGAATTACACCCGGGAGATGATACGACTCCATTACAAAAAATGGACGACCCTGCTGATGTTCTGGAAATTGTCCGACGTGAGATTCTCACGCGCGTGTGTGTGTGTGTGTGTGTGTGTGTGTGTGTGTTTGTACATGCGTGTACACACGTTCGATGGTGTAGTGGTATCGTGCTCGGTCGGTAATTCAGTGATCCGAGTTTGATTACCGTCCAGGGCTGAATATTTCAGCATCGCTATACTGCGAGGCGGTACTCTAGCTCTGGTGGGCAAGAAGTCAAGTAAGTGTGTGTGTGTGTGTGTGTGTGTGTGTGTGTGTGTGTGTAAACAAATAAACAGATAATATAAAATAAATGAGATGCAATTTAATCTGTGTCTCCTGTGGCTCACGATTTCATTCAGCAACGAAAGGGACAAATTTAGAGGGTAGCGGAGTTCTCGTAGCTGAATAAAATCGCCTGACGGCAGACATAATAAATATATACTTGTGAATTGATAGAGGTACTCCAAGGGATAGAGTGTAGGGCTGAAGTCCACATAAAAGACCATAAGGCCTACACTAGGCAGTTCTATACTTGTGGGTTGATTGAGTTACTACAAGGGATAGAGTGTAGGGCTGAAGTCCACATAAGAGACCATAAGGCCTACATTAGGTAGTTCCATACTTGTGGGTTGGTTCAGGTACTCCAAGGGATAGAGTGTAGGGCTTAATTCCACATAAGAGACCATAAGGCCTACATTAGGTAGTTCCATACTTGTGGGTTGGTTCAGGTACTACAAGGGATAGAGTGTAGGGCTTAATTCCACATAAGAGACCATAAGGCCTACATTAGGTAGTTCCATACTTGTGGGTTGGTTCAGGTACTCCAAGGGATAGAGTGTAGGGATTAAGTCCACATAAGAGACTATAAGGCCTACACAAGCCAGTTCCATACTTGTGGGTTGATTCAGGTACTCCTACGGATAGAGTCAGTGTAGATATTAAGTCAAAGTAAATACAGAAGAATGGAGGAGACTGCAAGAGACCATAAGGCCTACACTAGGCAGTTCCATGTCCCTTACCGCCTGTCATCCGTATTCATAAAATTAGCTAACCTCTTAAAACAACAGATAGTTTCAGCGCTCACTAACTACAAGGTTACAAAGTCTATTCCATTCGTTAACAACTTTGTTGGTAGACCAGTTCTTGTCTATTTCCTACTTAAACCTAAGTTTAATTTTATTCTGGTTGGCGTCAGGTGATTATATTCACCTTAGGGGGGGCAGGCCTAGGAATGGAGAACTAAGCCCCCCCCCTAGATGGCGTGGGTGCCAGATGGCTCTGGGGGGCTGCAGGTGGCAGGTGGCTTTGGTCAGATGGAGTGGAGGGCTGGTGTCAGGGCTGGAGAGGCGCCCGGCTAATCAATTTCAATTCTCGGTTGCAATCAACTCGGGGCTCGAGTTGATTCCGAAGAAGTTTGGGGGTCAGCGGCCCCCTACTAGCGAGAGGGCCTCCGGACGTGGCCACGACCCTGGGGGGGGGGAGATTATTAGTTTAGGACGGGTACGTGGTGGGACGGGTATGTGATAGAACGAGTATGTGGTAGGATGAGTATGTGGTGGGACGGCTATGAGGTAGGACGAGTATGTGGTAGGTTGAGTATGTGGTGGGACGGTATGTGATAGAATGATTGTGTAGTAGGATGAGTATGTGGTGGGACGGGTATGTGGTAGGACGAGTATGTGGTAGGTTGAGTATGTAGTGGGACGGGTATGTGGTAGAACGAGTATGTGGTACGTTGAGTATGTGGTGGGAAGGGTATGAGGTAAAACGAGTATGTGGTAGGACGGGTATGCGATAGAACGGCAATGCGGTAGAACGGGTATGTGGTAGGATGAGTATGTGATGGAACGAGTATGTGGTTGGACGGGTATATGGTAGAACGAGTATGTGGTGGGACGGGTATGTGGTAGGAAGAGTATGTGGTGGAACGGGTGTGTGGTAGAACGAGTATGTGGTAGGATGAATATGTGGTGGAACGGGTATGAATAGAATTGTCTGGTTTAGCCAGAATAAAAATTGTGAATGGATTAATTGTAACAATGCAGAACATACACACATACACACAAACACACACACACACACACACATACACACACACACACACACACACACACACACACACACACCGATTCTCTCAATATAACGCCAAAAAGTGAAATAGGTCGAGGACCGGGGGATGGGTAGGGAATATGTACGAATATTCGTGCGTCCTCTTCCATCATCTCGTTGTTCATTTGTTTGTGTCCTCCACATTTTCTTCGTTACCCTCCATCTACACCACTCCTCCATCTCCTCCTCCTCCTCCTCCTCATCCTTATCGTCATCTTATTTTCTTCTTCAAATTTTCCTCGTTCTGTTTTCTTTGTCTTCCAACATCTTTTCCATCATCGTCATCATCACAACCATCAATGTCACCATTTACCACCATCACCAACACCAATACCTCCAACATCACATTTACCTCCTCCATTCACTCCACAACCACCACCATCTCCACCACCACTTTCTCCTCCACAACCAACCAATTACGACCACGATCCACAACATCTCCACCACAGCCACTTCCACATTCCTCTTTCCCATTGTCCACATCATCGCCCTATTTCCCATACATATCTGTCGTTCTCCTTCCTCTCCTAACTCTGTCTTCAGCGGACCCTTCTTCGTCTCTCTCCTCCTCTTCCTCCTCCCCACGCACCTCTTTATCGCCCTTTATCGCTCTTTTTATCGTCTTGTTTGAGTCCCCTTCCGTTTTCCTTTGGTCACGTGATCCCTTGGAACCATTCATCCATCTCGGCCTCTTTGACCCTTTTCCACTCTGCGGCACCGGACGTCCATAACTCACACCCATGTATTCCGTCTTATATATATATATATATATATATATATATATATATACATATATATATATGTACATATATATATATATATGTACATGTATGTATGTATGTGTGTGTGCGTGTGTGTACACGCACACACACACACACACACACACACACACACACACACACACACACACACACGGGTATGTTTTCAGTTCCCATTACCTGCGCTATTTGCCAAATGCGTCTCTGCTTCCGCACAATACCACAATTACCACCATTATCACCACCACGATTACCACCAACACCACCACCACCACCATTACTACACCACCGAGAAGTAACTCGCTCTCTATCTATCTATCTCTCCATCTCTAACCTTTTCATCCTCTTCCATCTCCTCTCTTCCTCGTCTTTGGCGCCTCCTGCTTGATCCTCCCCCTCTCTTTCTGTTCCCCCTTGTATCTCGCACTTCATTCCAATTTGGCGCCACTTCAGGCGGCGGCCCTGCTTTCGGCCTGAAGCACAAGACGAGAAAAGAGCACAGTGAGTGGTCATATAAACAAATAGATAATAATTGATAATAAATAGATCAACAAAATAAATGAAAATAATAAGTAAAGATATGTGCAATAAATTTCCTGCAGATCATTCTTTGTGTGTGTGTGTGTGTGTGTGTGTGTGTGTGTGTGTGTGTGTGTGTGTGTGTGTGTGTGTGTGTGATTCACCATGGTCTTGGATCACGTGTTAGACTCGTGATTGACAGCTATTTTCCTCCCGAAAAAGAGTTCAAAGCTCATATATGACCGATCTATCGGTAATGCTGTGACCTTACACTCACGCACACACCCAAATCCCCGCCCACGAGAGTTGGAGTAATGACCCGCAACGCATTGATACTGAAATGATGTCAGCCCTGGGCGGAATTCGAACCCGGACCGCCGTAGTGGCAGCCGGGAACTCTATCACTGCTCCACGAGTCGTGTGTGTGTGTGTGTGTATATGCGTGTGTGTGCGCGTGTACGCATTTGTGTCAATCATCCTCGCACTTAACGAGGGAAAGAGAGCAGTCCTACTACTCCCTTGCCAGTCTCCCACAGGCTGGCTTAAGTGGTTGTCGTAGGTTCCTTCTGACACGACACAGCTGGCCAGACCTCTGTGTCGGGGCGTGGCACATGGTGTTGTATGTATGTGTATACGCGTGTGGTTCTATGTATATATATATATATATATATATATAAACACCTAAGCAAGATGCTGTAATGCCTGCCATTTGTTTTATATCATTTGTTTATTTGTTTGTTATAATTTGGAGGTTTGTTTATTATTATTCATTTGGCGGTTTGTTTATTATTATTTGATTGATTATCATTCATTATTATTTATCTCTCAATTTATTAGTATTTACTATTTACCTGTTTGTTATTTAAATTTACCTATTTATTTATTTATTTTATTTATTAGTATTTATATTTTTATCTTTACTTATATATATGTATATATATATATATATAATACACACACACACACACACACACACACACACACACACACACACACACACACACACGTATATATGGTGTAGTCATAGGTGTTATAAGCAAATTGGCCTGGTCAAATTCGTCCCTTCCGTTGTGTCCATTATATTCTCCCCTGAAATATTAAATTCCTTTGTATTTTTTTTTTACATATATATATATATTTTTTACGAAATAGCACCTCTGGCTTGCTTGCCATATTCTGTTACGTCAGGATGGATGTTGTGTACATTCACGGTTTAAAGTTCGTTCACGTCCACTTGATGTGGGACCACCGTTCACTAACGTCCCCGTCACTAAGCTGAGGGGAAGCTTTCGGTACTATTTAACAATTATTCGTTGAATTGTGAATAGTTACTTTTAACTTTATACAATTTCTTAATTGTGGTTTTATTATGTAAACCCCTTGAGGTGGTAAAGTTTGTTAGGTATCATTGTTAGCCTAAAGTACGTGTAAAGAAATGTTCTAGGTTTAAGTTAGTTAAATCTGTTGTTACGGTAGATCACTAAAGAGTCCTTCGTTAAGCCAGCGTTTCCCAACCTTTTCCGACCATAGCACCCCCTGTTGTCATGTCTAAGCAGTCCAGTACCTCTATCTTGTTATTAGAAGGATACAAGAAAGCGAAGCGCACTGCTTGATGATTTATTTTCTTGATTCCTTAGAACTGAAACAAAATTACAATATTGTTTGTAGAAGAAATAAGAACACCCTAGAAAAATAAAATAGCATGGGAAAAGTCAAATATGCACAACTAGGTAATCAATGATGCATATATCAATGTGGTTTTTGTGTGCATCATTTCCCAGCACCCCAGGTTGGGAAACGCTGGTTTAAGCTGTTTAAAAGATCGTTATCGTTATGATGACGTAAGTATTGTGACGTCACTTAAACTGACAAAATCTATAAAGAGCGTTGCCATGGTTACCGGCTTGATTTCATTTACTTCATAAAGCTTGTGCACGGAATCCATAACATGTGAAGATTTTCGAGAACTTATAAATACCGAGCTGCCAAAAATACCGGGGTGAGTTGATGAAAAGTGGGAGGAAAAACAAGAAGAAAAAATTGCCCCAGGGGAGAGAGAGAGAGAGAGGGAGAGAGAGAAAAGAGCGAGAGAGAGAGAAAGAGAGAGAGAGAAAAAAAAGGAAAAATGGTTTTTCAATAAAGACGCAGACTAAGGCATATTGAACCGACATTGTCTGGAAAAACAAACCTGGTTTGATTGTTGTCTGTTTTTTTCGTGGTCTCCACTCAATGGATTTTGTCCTTCGCTTTTGTAATGAATAGATGACGATCGGAGTGGGGGTGGGGGTGGTGGGGGTTTGCTCAGGGGGGCGGGTTCTAGTGTGGTTAGATCGCTTCTAACACAAAGAGAGGACTCAGCTTTGCAATTAACTTGGAGCTCATCGTGGCCAATTGGATTAAAACGCGTTATTTCGTTCAATTTACAAAAGCCATAATGAATGGATAGAAAAAAAAAAAACGAACATCAAGAGATTATCTTATCATGGTTAAATGGGTGAATGAAAATACAAATATGAAAAATAATCGCATTCAGACATGTGCGTATGTACACACACGGGCTCACAAGTACACACGAATTTGAAGTTACTGTAGGTATGAAAATTGGAAAGTGGTAAAAAGGACTCCACGAGTGTTGCTCCATTTCTGTGTATTACAATTAGGTAAATATAGTTAGGTTAATGCACACGCACACACACACACACACACACACACACACACACACACACACACACACACACACACACACACACACACACGCACATGCCGGGGTAGCTTCGGCATAAGGTTACTCCTAGGGGTGTGCCGATTAATCGGCATTGGCATCGGCATCGGAAAAAAAAAAAAAAAAAAGGAATCTGCACACCCCTAGTTACTCCAGATGTCTGCCTAAGAGTAATTATGGTATTATTACCTCGAGGTAATTGGGGGTGGCTGGGGACGGAGGGGAGCTAAGTGGATCCCTTCATCTGTGAAGTGGCTTATGTACACATGAATAAAATCGTCTGTAGGTAGCCAGATAACGAGGAATTGTAATGACAATTCTTTGGTTTTCCATCCTTGAGCTTGCTCTCTTTACCTCCTCTTCACTTCCTTCCCTTTCTTCCCTCCTGCTCCTCCACTTCTCTCCCATGTCCTCACGTTCCCTCATTCCATCTTCACCTCAGCGTGTTTCATCTTACATCATCTCCGCTCTCCTTCCCTCCTTCCCCTCCCCACAGGCCTCTCCCCTCTTACCCTCCACCTCCCTCCCATCCCTCCATCTCTACCCTCTATCACGAACAGAGGCGTCAGGGCAGGATCCAGTTAGCCAATAAGCTAAGGACAAACAGGGTGAACAAACATTTGGACACAGTAACAACAAACAAACAAACAAACAAACAGGCGCAAACACAAACAGGCTTGCGCAGGTGCAAACACTCTGCTATAGATGGAACAAACACGTCCCTCGCCTTTGAGGATGACTCGACGGACTCTGTCGTGGAGAAAGCCGTCAGGAGCTGTGATATCGAAGAGGTGTCGGGTAGGAACAGTTCTGTCACACTCAACCGAGAAAGAAAAAAAAATGAAAATTGTATTCATCAATGTAAACAATAACATGAATCATCGGGAAACCTCTGTATTCATCAATGTAAACAATAACATGAATCATTGGGAAACCCCTGTATGTCTAGCTAAAGCAACAACCTCATTGACAAATCACGAAATAGGTAACCACGACGCGGGGTGCCACAGCCGGGTTGGGAGTTGTCCCAGGCGTCAGGAGATGTGACTCGCTTGTGTATAATAACGTCTCTATGCTTCTTTTGTCAGCTTTGTGATCAAGATACTAGGGATGGAAATGTCATAGCATTAAAGATCACACACACACACACACACACACACATATATATATATGTATATATATATATATATATATATATATATATATATATACTTTGTGTGTTTATGTGTGTGTTTATGTGTATGTATGTACATATAGGAACGTTACCCCCAAATATTTTCCATATTCTCGTCTTTTATCTAAACAAGAGCCGTCGGCTGGCGAGAACAATTGACAAATGACAACAACGCGGGAAGGAGGCAGCAGCTCCCAACATGAGGCGGCGGGAAGCACTAATGACCTGTCCTGTCAACATGGCCATTTGTTTATAATTTTTATTTATTTATTTATTATTACTTTTTATTTTATTTTTTTTCTCTCCGATGTCCGGCGGTGTTTCGAAAATATTATTATTATTATATTAGTTTTGTTGTTATTATCGTTATTATTATTGTTGTAGCTTGTATTAATATTAGATTTTGTTTGTGATTTTTTACTGTTTTTGTAACAGTTATAATTACGATTGATATTGGTTTCAGTAAGTATATGCATTCAGTAGTTTAGGGACTACAGTGACACCTCCACGGCTCAGAGTCACGCAACCTTCTGTATTGGGAGATAGATCTCCATTCATAGGGGAATATTGTGTCACTCTTCAACTTTCTCTTCTGTGTTTCCTATTTTCTTCTCAAGTAAATATATATATATATATACATGTATATATATATGATATAATATATATGTGTATATATATATATATATATATATATATATATATGATATATATATGTATATATATATATATATATATATATATGTATATACTTTATTTCTGTATGTCATTATTATCTATGTTACAGAATTTCCTGAAGATGTCTCTTTGTTAGACGAAACGTTGAAATAAATGAATCATTTTGGCAACTTGGTCTATGCCCACCCTCTAAATGGCAGAATATTGGTTAGAAAACTGGAGAATACTCACAAGAAGATCAACAACCTCACTAACGCTGTCGATTTTAACAATGCATGCATACAAGAGAATCTGCTCCCCAGATATTCAAATATATATATATGCCCACATATATATATGTGGGCAAGGTGCAGGGATGACCCGTCATCCAGGAGGTGCTCAGATGAGAGGGAGGGTGGGAGGGGTGTGGAGTGTATTTAGGGATGAAATGGGTGGGAGTGTTTTTATGCCTTTCCCTTTTTGGCTACCTCCCTTGAAAGGGGGAAAAAGCCTTGGTATATGTATGTATATATATATATATGTGTATATATATATATATATATATATATATATATATATAAGATTAAAAGATAAAAAAAATCGCCTGCTCAGGCAAGGACCAAAAGGTCACGTGCCGGACGGCCTGACCTTTGTATTCTGTTGTATTCCAATGAATACATGCATATGGCCTGGAACCCCCACCCGATCAGGTTTCCAGCCGGCGCCGGTTGGCACTTCTTCCGTCGCGGCCGTTGGGTCCTCCATTTATCCGGCCGGCATCTGCATAGCGGCGCCTATTTGCACGACACCGGGAACCGGAGAGCCCCAGCACAAGGCACCTTGACGACCGGCGCCGGTTCTCTAAATGTGGCCTGGAAACTGGAGTCTTGGAGTCAGAAATGGAGTACTCGGGACTCCCGAGAGTGGGAGTTAGGTGGTTTAGGGGTTAGGGTTAAGAGTGACGTCACAAAACTCCAACGGGGCTATGATAGCATCCATGAATCGGTTAGTTTAGTTTAAAAGATGAGGAGCCTACGCCAGGAGGCGCTGAGTAGCTGCGGCCGAAGCAGCCACCCACCTTTGTGAGGACTGTTGGGACAGGTAGCAAACAGTCATTGCTGGTAATCGGAAAGGAGTGCAGGATTCGAACCCACAACTAAGCGAATGCGAGACCAGCACGCTTCACGTTACGTCACTAACGCAATAGAGGCTCAAGTAAAAACTCACCATCCCACTCCCATGAAGTGGGAAGTGAAAAACCCCTAGTAGGGCAGCCCCTGTCTGTTGCGGCAAGCCGCTGTGTTTTTTAGGCCGATGTTTGGGTCGCCTTCCCGCCTGGCCAGAGCTGTCGGAAGCAACTCTGGTCCACCTGATCATGAGTTCAACACGGTAGCCACTGGATTACCGCGTGACCCTTTAATACAGTGAAGAGATAAATACGTGAATATATGAGTAAGATATATATATATATATATATATATATATATATATATATATATATATATATATATATAAATCTATATATATATATATATATATATATATATATATATATATATATATGTGTGTGTGTGTGTGTGTGTGTGTGTGTGTGTGTGTGTGTGTGTGTTGGTGTTAGTCCCTTGGCGTGTCTCTTGCCTGTCTCGCAACAGTCTAGAACCACTGATCCGAAACTGTTTCTTCAACAGAATTTGACATAGTATAATGATAAATGCGTAGCTGCGTGTTTGTGAGTTGTGTGATTCACCTTGGTCTTTGGATCACGTGTTGGATTCGTGATCGACAGCTATTTCACCTCCCGGAAGAGAGCTCAGAGCTCGTATGACCGATCTATGGGTAATGCTATGACCTTGCACACACACGCGCCCCCAACTCCTCGCCCACGAGAGTCGGAGTAACGACCCGAAGAGCAGCGATACCGAAATAATCTCGGCCCTGGGCAGGATTCGAACTAGGTACTGCCGGCACCACCGTACTGGCAGTCCAGTACTCTATCAATCGCGCCACCGTGTGTGTGTGTGTGTGTGTGTGTGTGTGTGTGTGTGTGTATGTGTGTGTGTGTAATGGACAACCTAAACTGCATAATTATTAGACTAAGTTAAAAAAATGATCAAAAATCGTTACATTGCAAAAATAAGTAAATGAATAGATAATGATGATATGGTTTAGCGTCACAAACTCCCCCCTATCGGAAGGCTAGGACGGTGCCCCTCACAGATTACTTTGTAGCGTGGAATATAATGAACCATGCCTTTGGTTCAACTTCGCCGGTGGCTGGATTCGAACCGCCATCCCCTCGACCTTCGCTGTAAGTGACGTCGCCCTAAAAAAAAGAGATCCAGCACCAACAGTCGAGAGTAAACACGACTTCGGGCGCAATATTTTATTTATCAAATCTCCAAAAATCAAATTGTTTTTCCATCGTATAGGGCAAAGAGCAATGATGAACTAAGATTGTAAACCTGTACGAATGTTAGACATTCTGTTGAAATGTTCTTAGAGAAGTCTAGATTTCTGTAAACAAAGTCATATTCTAGTTATTTCAAATGGAGGTTGGAGGTAGGATGATGAAGGAAAAATAGTCCGGTGTGGTAACCCCCATAACCTGCTCCAGCTGGTTTTGCTCCAGAAATATTTGTTTATTTCATTGTAATGTTATTTTCTCTTCGATATTGTTTTTATCTATCTATATATATATATATATATATATATATATATATATATGATATGAATTTTATAAAACTGTAATATGAGAATGTACTCATCTAGACATATGTGTAAGTATTGAACAACAGTGTTTATTTACATATAAAAAACATTTCCTCAAAATTTTTGGATTAAATTTTAATGACATTTGAGTTAAAAATTAATATATATATATATATATATATATATACTCTCCATTGCTCTTTACAACCTGCCCCGGCACAGGAGCAAGTGATCATAAAGGGCCCGAGGAATCTCGATCATTTGCATATCCCAAAGTTGCAAAACGCATCTAAATGTATATATGTGTATATATATATATATATACTTTTTTTTTTATCGTATCCCCGTTTGTGTTCCTCCTCTCGACAAATCCTGTTTCTTTTATCCGTGTTTTTGAATTTTTTTCTTCTTTCCTTTTTTCTTACATTTAAAGACTTCCCCGTTTCTGCTTCTCGTTTTTACTTCATTTCTCTCAATAATGTCGTTGGCTTTCCATCCGGTTTGATTTTTTTTTTTTTTTTTTTTTTTTTTTTTTTTTTTTTTTTTTTACCGTGTATCGCAGAATGTTGCCTAATCCATTTATTCTTTTGAGTGAAATTTCTTGTCGGAATGGATCTGTACATCTGCAATAATGCAGTTGCAAATTGTTGCAAATATTTTTTTCATAACGTCTTGGTCGGTCCCCCTCGCCTCCCCCCCCTTTTTTATTTATTTATTTATTTATTTATTTTTGCCATGCCGCATTGTATGACTGCTATTGTGGTTATCGACGGACGATTGTTGTACGAAGTTGCGGAGGACCCCTAACGTGAACTTGATCGAGACCCCATCTAAACCGTGCGGGCGTGGGAAGGGCTCTCAGATTGTAATTAAAATAAATAGATAAAATGAATAAATAAAATAAAATTAAATGTTGGTTACGACCAACAGACATAAATAAATGAAAAATAAAAATAAAAAATCGTCACAGAGTTGAATGGGTTAATTGAACTGCCTATCAACCATCACATGGTCGATCAGGTTAACTTTCGTGAGATTAGTTAGAGAGAGTAGTTAAGACCTGATTAAGAAAGTGCTCTTCGGATTAAAAAGCGAAAATTAGTTACATTAAAGATAGTCGCAAAGAAAGGTGTTGATTAGCGGGTTAGAGCGTCGCTACTTGCGACGGAGGTCGAGGTGATGGTGGTTCGAATCTTGCCGCCAGCGAGTTGGACCAAGGGCATGGTTGATCAAATTCCACGTTACAAAGTCCTCTGTAAGGGGCACCATACTAGCCTACTGGTAGGGGGAATTCTCGACCTTATACTGAATTGTCATCTTTATTCAGTGTTAGAATGTTAAGAAAGGTGGATGGTGTGGACATTTGAGAAGAATAGTTGAGAACTTGATCACAACAATGTGCGAATGTACAATCACAAGCAAAATATTTGTCTCACCCAGAGTATTTTATGATACAAAATTCGATTTTTTTTTGACAATTTTTTCAATTTTTTTTTCATCTGGTAAAAAAAATGACTTGATTTAAGCTAAATACTCGATGGGAAGATACATCGCAGACCCGACATAAGAAAGTCATATGGACGTTGTGAGTTGTTAGAACTCTAGGGCGGTTCAGAACTTTTGCTCGTCACTGTACATACATATGTGTATGTTATATATATGTTTATGAATGTGTGTGTACGTGTGTGTGTTTTCAGTATTCATACACATACGTTTACACATATTCATATCCTACATCCACCATATATATATATATATATATGTATATATATATATATATATATATATATATATGTGTGTGTGTGTGTGTATATGAATATGTGTACGTGTGTGTGTGCGTTTTTGTGTGTTTTCAGTATTATGTTTACATATACTTGTTTATATGTTACATCAACCTTATATATATGTATATGAATGTGTGTGTACGTGTGTGTGTGTGTGTGCGTGTTTGTGTGTTTTCAGTATTCACACACATACGTTTACATATACTTGTTTATATGTTACATCAACCTTCTCTTATATTTCTTCAATGTTTTCGACTTTCTGAACTCGCTGTCAGCACAGAGTAAATAGTGCAAGACTATGATTTCCAAGACAAACCTGAGGAACTCTGAGGAGTTTACCCTGAACACAGACACTTGTGTGTCGTATTTTATTTCCTGTTGAACATGACATTTCATTCCGCCTCTTCAGTGACGCACAGTCGGCGGCAAAGGTTCCGCCTGGTCCAGGGGCTCATGTAGCATGGATGATGTGACAACGATCTTCTTCTTCTGAGGAGGAGGAGGAGGAGGAAGAAGAGGAGGGTGGAGGAGGAGGAGCATTATAAGTGTGAGAAATCATATTAATATGAGTAGGAAGAGGGATAAATTGGGGGGAGAGTGAAGGAGGAGGAGGAGGAGGAAGAAGAGGAGGAGGGTGGGGGAGGAGGAGCATTATGAGTAGGAGAAATCATATCAGTGAGTAGGAAGAGGAAGAGTAGAAAAAGAGAAAACAGAGGAGAGGAGGAAGGGGAGAAGTAGAAACAGGAGGAAGAAGAGCAAGAGTAGATTGCAAAGGAGAAGAGAAGAGGAGGAGGAGGAGGAGGAGGAAGGAAGAGGAGGGGAGCAATATGAGTAAGAGAAATCATATTAATGTGAGTAGGAGGGGAGAAGATTGGGGGAGGAAGAAGAAGAGGAGAAGGAAAGAAGGCAGAGGAGGAAGGGGAGAAAAAGTAGGAGGAGGAGGAAGAATAGAAAGAGCTAGAGTAGAATGAGGAGAAACAGGAAGAGGAGAAGAGGGAGGAAAGGAAGGAAGGTAAGGAGAAGAAGAAAAACAAAGGGAGTAGGAGAAGAAGAAGAAGAAGAAGAAGAAGAAGAAGAAGAAGAAGAAGAAGAAGAAGAAGGGTGCAGGAGGAGAAAGAAGAGGAGGAGAAGAAGGAGGAGAAGAAGAAGAAGAAGAAGAAGAAGAAGAAGAAGAAGAAGAAGAAGAAGAAGAAGAAAGGGAACAGGAGGAGGAGTAAAAAAAGAAAAAGCGGGAGGAGGAAGAAGAAGAGGAGGAGAAGAAGGAGGAGGAGGAGGAGGAGGTGGAGGACTACATAACCTAATTCATGCCCGGCACGGCCCTGCATTAGTACGAAGTGGCTTGGGGGTCGGGTCGGCCAGGACCCCCCCCCCACCCCCCCATCACCCCAGCCCCCCAAGGAGGCTTGCGCAGATGGACTGAGGCTTCCGTGATCACCGCTGGTGGGGGAGGGGGGGTCTGGACAGGATAAGCCCCTCCTTCCCCCCACTTCCCCCCTTCTCCTCCTCCTCCCCTCCACCTCCTCCCCCTGCTGCTGCTGCTGCTGTGAAGAATCTAGGATCTTGGTTTCTTTGTGGAAGACATTAGTAAAGGATTCCTCCCTCTCGCTCTCCGATCTATGTCTTTCTCTTTCTCCTTCGCTCTCTCGTTTTCTCTGTTCCTCTCTCGCCCTCTCTCTCTCCCTCTCCCTCCTCTCCCTCTTACCCCCTCTCTCTCTCTCTCTCTCTCTCTCTCTCTCTCTCTCTCTCTCTCTCTCTCTCTCTCCCTCCCCCTCTCCCCCGCTCTCTCTTCCCTTCTCCCCCTCTCTCTCTCCCTCCCCTCTCTCCCCTACTCCCTCACTCTCTCTCTCTCTCTCTCTCTCTCTCTCTCTCTCTCTCTCTCCCCTGCTCTCTCTTCCCTTCTCCCCCTCTCTCTCTCCCCCTCTCTCTCTCCCTCCCCTCTCTCCCCTACTCCCTCACTCTCTCTCTCTCTCTCTCTCTCTCTCTCTCTCTCTCTCTCTGAGGAGCTTTGATGTGGCCAGTACCGCAACCTTTGCCTTGCATACGCGGATAGCTCGGGCGGGTGGCAGACACCTGTAGCCGCTGGGGATCGAGGTGGGATCTTCAAGCTTGCTCTCAAGGATTGGTTACAAAAATATAAGACTAAGCTCTTGTTCTTTGGGTTCGTCCCAGCTGATTGAAACAGCCAGGCGGCAGCTGGACTATGGAGAGGAAGAGTCTAAGAGAGATTGGGAATAAAGAGAGAAGAAATTAGCTTGTTCGTGAAGGAATTGAAACGTTTTTATTATCATTATTGTTATTGTTATTATCATTAGTAGTAGTATTCATTTATTTATATTTATTTATTTATTTATTTTTTACCGAAAGTAGGCAGCATGGTGGGAAGATTAGGTTAGGAGTAGAGAGAAGATTGAGAAAGAAGAGAGCGTGATGGAGGAGGGAGGGAGGAAGAGAAGGAGGTAGTGAGGGAGAAGGAGACCCAATCAAATGGAGAAAGATTGACACCGTAAAACTCCCTCGACAAAGGAGAAGAAATTGGCCACGGAGAGAGAAAATCAAGGTAGAGAGATAAGACACGGAGGGCGTCGGGGCGAGGAGGAGGAGGAAGAGGAGGGAGAGGAGGAGGAGGAGGAAGAGGAAGAGAGGGTGGTAGGGGCCCAGTTACGTATCCCTAACATCATCCGTGAGATTTGGTAAACAGTGGTTGGAATTTTATTTATATTGCTTGTTAATTTGAATCTCTTCTTCCATCTTCCTCTCTCTCTCTCTCTCTCTCTCTCTCTCTCTCTCTCTCTCTCTCTCTCTCTCTCATTCTTTCTATCATTCTCTCTCTTTTTCTCACTCTCATTCACTCGCTCTCTCTCTCCTTTTCTCATCCTGTCTCTCTCTCTCATTCTCTCTCTTTCTCAATCTCTCATTCACTCTCTTTTCTTCTCATTCTATCTCTTTTTCATTCCCTCTTTCACTCTCTTTCTCTTTTTCTCTCATTCTCTCTCTTTCATCCTTTCTTTCTCTCTCACAGCCCAATACCCATATTCTGTAAATAGTTGCGCAACATATTGTTTCTGGATTGTTTCAAGACAGTTCGTGGACACGTCAATGTGTTTTGATGTCTTGGAGAAAGACCGCATGAGCCTTAAGACCCAGTCTTTTAAAGGACTTCATGAGACTGGAAAGGTGGCGGCACACTAGACTAGCATGCTACTCGCTTTTGCTACTCCGTTTGAATAGGAACGACTTCGGTCACAATATTCTAGATTTCCGTAAGAATATCTCAATAATGCGTCTAACATTCGTATTCTAGGTTTAACTTCTCGTAGTTCGTCATTTAGCTTCTCGTTATATGACGCAAGTAATTTGAGACTGAGTCTTTTGAGACTGAGAAAAGCGAGATAAGTCTGAAAGTACAAGAAGGACTTGAGACTGTCAAAGACCTTAACGGCGGAGTAAGACTTCTTGAGACTGTAAATACACTATTAACTTAGTATAAGACTCCTTTTGACTGGTTAGTAAGAGTGAAAGACTTGGGTGATTTTGAGACTAAGATGAGTCTGTGAGACTGAGAAAAGTCTCTTGGGGACTCAGAGAGACTTAAAGATGTCTTTGAGATATAAAACCCTGAAGGAGTCTTAAAGAGAGGAAAGACTAAGGGAGACCTTGAGACTGAAATAGTCTTTTTTGGGGATTCTGTGACGATGTGAAGGCGTACTGTATATATGAGAGACTTTGAGACAAGATTTCACGTGTTTTTTTTTCAAGTCTTGGAAGGAAAGGTATCTCTGAAAGTGAGAGGCGCCGCAAGGGATCTTCGAGACTGTGGATGGGCTGTAGTAATCTTTGAGACTCATGAGTTTTCCTTTTTTTTATTATTAGTTAATTTTTGAGACTGGAAGGTGGGGCTCTGGTAGTCTTTGAGGCTTCGATTTTTTTTTCTCTCTCTACTGGAGGTGGGAAGGGCTCTGGTAATTTTTGAGACTTTTTTGAGACAGGAAGGTGGAAGGTTCTGGTAATCTTTGAGGATTTTGAGACTTGGATTTTTTTTATGCGGGAATGTGGGGGAGCTCTGATAGTCTTTTAAGATTTTTTTTTTCAAGACTTCAAGACTGAGAGGGGCTCTGGTGCTGCTGGCAAGACCCTTGCGTCCAAGATTGCGGGTTTATGGTTCAGTGCCAAGGTTGCTGCTTCTGCTGCTGCCCGTAATGAGGAAGGTCGGGTGAGGGGGGGGGAGGCAGAGCGTGTGGGAGGAAGAGAAGGAGGAGGCAGAGGGAGAAGGGAGGAGGTAGTTGAGGAAGAGGGTGAGGGGGTTGGCAGTTGAGTAAGGAGAGGGAGGAGGTAGTTCAGGAGGAAGAGAATGAGGAGGGAAAGGAGGAGGTAGAAAGTAATGGAGGAAGAGAATGAGGAAGCAGAGGGAGGAGGTAGAAGTTGAGGGAAGAAGAGAATGTGGAGGAGGGAGAGGGAGATGATGGAGTAGGACGGGTTTAAAGAAGGGGACATAGATGAAATTGGAAGGAGGAGGAGGAGGGAGAGGGAAGAGGTAGTTAAGGAGTGGGAACGAAAAGGGATGATGGAATAGGCGGGGAGGAGGTAGAGAGAGAGAGAGAGAGGAAGAAGAGAGTGATGAATAGAAGGCAAAAAATGATTGGAGGGGACGGGAGGGTGGATGAGGAGGGATATATTCGACGTCGACATTAATAAAATCTGTAAAGTGTGTCATTGGGATGATTGAGAGCATGTAGTTCTACCGAGGCGACTAAAATCGTCTGGCCCTTGCCTGAAGAGAGCGGGCGCCCCTCCAGAGGTCGATATATAAAATCACCAAGCGTCAGCCAGAATAAAATTAGTATGGATACGCGTGGGGACTGAAGATGTAATATCTGAGCCCAGAACGTGTT
>NC_134777.1:121469127-121476627 GCF_046742065.1 Oratosquilla oratoria
CAATAAGGCGGTACATTTCACACATTTTATTCTGGCTATCATCAAATCATTTTTATTCTCATTTTGTGACGTCGTGAACATTGTTCGTTATTACGAAGTTGAGTCGTCGATATACTCGTGGAGTCGCAACATTTGCGTCTGACAGCAATTAAAAATTGAAGAAAAATATTATTTCAAGCAGAAACTTCATTAATCTATGTTCATATAGTTTTCTTCAACTTTTTCTTTTGCAGTTTCCCCACATTATTTTTTCTCTTAGGAGGTCGTTCTTCTACTATCTTCGCTATATACGAGTATATATATATATATATATATATATATATATATATATATATATATATATATATATATATATGAGAAAGGTGTAAGGGGGAAACACGGGTCTTGATTCGTTTATCGAGTTTATTCCTGACCGGTTTCGCTTTACAGTAGCTTCTTCAGAGGTATGATACTCTGGGTCGAAGTTGGCGGTATATATCGTGAGCCAGGTCCACGTTCGCTCCTTGTGGAGTGGTTGCTTTTAGTACAATATGTAAATCAGCATCGGTATAATATATAAGAAAAAAATAGAATACATGATACAATATTTTTGAAATTACATACGAAAATAAAAATAACTGTCGACGTGATGTCTCGATAGAGGTGTCTTTTTTTTTTTTTTTTTTTCACTGTACAAAATCTCCGAGCTAGGTCGGATTTTGTAGAGTAATAAAAATGTCAGACAACTCTATCGAGACATCACGGTGACACTTTTTTTTTCATATGTAATTTAGAAAAATATTGTATCATGTATTTTATTCTTATTACAAAGGATAACAAAGGCAAAGCATGCCGACAGGAGACCTTTTGATCCATATCTAGGTCGGATGCCAAAAAAAAAAAAAAAAAAAAAAAAAAAAAAAATCATATTAATAATAAATTAAAACTATAACAATGTAAATAACAATTAAAATACATAAATAAATGCATTGGTATAGTTGAATAACAAACAAACAGGTAAATAGTAAATGATAATAAATTGACATATAACTAATAATAAATGAAAATCAGACAGACAAATTATAACAAAACAAAAACAAATAATAAAACATAAATTATAATAATTACAGCATCTTACTTAGGTATTTATCTAAATGATTCTTAAAGCTTCGAACTGAACTACATTGCACTACCTGTGCAGGAAGTTTATTCCATTCATTAACTACACGGTTGGCAAAGTTGTTTCTACCTACTTCCAAATTGAATCTATTTCCGGACAGTTTGAGACCATTGTTTCTTGTCTGATTCTCATTCAATGTGAAAATTTGGTCACTTTTGATGTTGTCAATTCCCTTTAAAATCTTAAAGACCTGTATCAAGTCACCTCTGAGTCTACGCTTTTTTAGGGAAAACAGATTTATGTGCTTAAGTCGATTTTCGTATGATTTATTTTTGATATTTGGAATCAGTTTTGTGGCTCGCCGTTGTACCTTTTCCAGTCTGTCAATGTCATTAATGAGATTCGGTGACCAGATACGGAAACAGCATATTCCAAATGTGGACGAACTAACGATTTATATAGCTTGTTAATGAGTGATGGACTTTTGAAATCAAAAGATCGCGCAATCAGTCCCAGAATCTTATTTGCTTTCTCAGAGGCTGAAATACACTGCTTGGATGATTTGAGGTCACTGATAATTACGCCGAGATCTTTTTCACTATCTACTTTTGTTAACGAATTTCCAAATAACTTTGTAATCGTACTTACTGTTATTTTTACCTATGTACATTACCTTGCATTTACTTGTGTTAAATTTCATTAGCCACTTTTCAGACCGTTCCTGTAATTCATCTAAATCTTCTTGAATATCTAATTGGTTTGAGTGATCATTTGCCACTCCGCACAGTTTTGTATCATCAGCAAATTTGGAAACAGTAGATTTTAGTCCATGGTCTATATCATTTATATATACTATATCAATATATTATATCAATGCTGATTTACATTTTGTACTAAAACCAACCACTCCACAAGGAGGGAATGTGGGCCTGGCTCGCGATATATATACCGTCAACTTCGACCCAGAGTATCATACCTCTGAAGAAGCTACTGTAAAGCAAAACCGGTCAGGAATAAACTCGATAATCGAATCGAGACCCGTGTTTCCCCCTTATAGCTTTCTCATAATTGTCCCAATGTCTCAATATATATATATATATATATATATATATATATATATATATATATATATATATATATATATATATATATATATATATATATATATATATATATATAATATATATATATATATATATATATATTGTCACATATATGAGTATCCTATATATGTAATGTATGAAAATAGTTATCATTTTGGGTGAAAAGACGTCAGTTTTCTACGATCTAGAAGGAAACGTTACGTTTTCGACGTCACACGCAGGGAGATCGAAAACGTTTTGGGTCGACGTCTTAATACTCTATTGAATCATATTTAGCTCTGTAAGATGCATTATTATTTATGTGTATTATTCTGTGATCATGTCAAACCAAATGATTGTTATGTTTTTTCTGTTGATACAATACAAATTTATGTATTATTTCAAGATATTGAGTAATACGTTCTTGTCGTTTGGTTCGAGAAGTGTCACCAAGCTAGGCGCAAATACGTTTAGTCTGTCTTGGCCAATCAGGTTCAAACTCCATAGACGCTGGTTCTATGGACCAATCAGAGTTGATTTTGTACAGGAGGAAGGGATGCTTCACGCGCGTTCTAAGTGAGTGTTAGAGGGGGTTTAAAGGGTCTAACGATTCGTCGAACGCGGTTCGACAGACACGTGTTTAAAGTGATGTGTGAACGTGTGAACGGGGTATTTGGGGTTTAACCAACGTCTTCGACAACCAAATACCCCTGAGACAGTCCTATTGGACGGAGTGGAGATGCTCCGGCTGCGAATTAAGGAAGTCCTTTCCTCCCCCTGTTTGTATATTTAATTCAGCTAGTAATTAATTTAGATTATGTGTGAAGTCTATGGCAGTGACGAAGCCTAGACAGTGAATCCCTTGGTAATTATTTCTCTTTCACCCCCGTTAAAAATTGTGAAGAACTTGGAATCATCTTTAGATTTTATTATTCAGTTATATATCCTTTGTTATAATTATCTTGTTATTCCTATTAATGTTTATGAATAATGTTAAACTTTCCAATTGTGTTTTTTTTTTCCACTTTTCATGATAAAAAAAAAGTGTATGGCGACCTATCCGTTGATACTGAGAACAGATTATCTCAAAGACATAGAGTCCTGAGAATCATACATATAATCTTAGAATATCGTTGTTACAAATCAGTATTCGTAAGATTTGTAACACACACACACACATATATATATATATATATATATATATAATATATATATATATATATATATATATATATACATATACAGTATATATCTATGTATATACACATATATATATATGTTCATATGTTTATATATACATATGAACAAGGATGATTACATACACTATCTCTCTGCACACAATGATAGGGCAAAATCAGGCGTAATAATAGGATTCTTCTTGAGGTCATTAAGAATTTGCAGCCAGGAACATTTAGAAGACGAGAATAAATACATTATGGATTCCTTCATAAAACTGGGTTACCCAAGGGGCTTAATATTAAAATTGAAACGCAAAGAAAAAGAAATGAGACGGAAAAATGGCAGGAGCGAAAGTACGGACAGAGATACAAGCAAATTTCTAGTACTTCCGAATTCGAAAACGGCCAACAGTATTAAAAAATTCTTACAAAAAGCAGGAATGAACATTGCCGTCACTTCAGGGCAGAAGACTAGAGATTTGTTCGGTCATAAAGGTGAGATCAGGTCTGATCATGTCAACACAGAAAGCACAGTATACAAAATTCCATGTGGTGATTGCCAACGAGCCTACTATGGAGAAACAAGTAAGGGGACTGGGGTAAGAGTGACACAACACAAATCAGATTTAAGACATCACAGAATATCAAATACTATAGTAGTACATGCAGAGGAGTATCGACATCTACCAGACTGGAATAACATAAAAACAATCCACACGGGAATGAGCAAAAAAATCAGGAAAGCAATGGAAGCAGCTTATATTGATAAGGAAGACTGTATAGATAATAGAAAAGGGTTTATCAGCTAGTCTAGAATAGGGGTGGAATTGGCAGTACACGACTAGCCACGAGAAAATGAGGAGGCGGGACATAGAGCGGACCAATCGTCCGCGGATCAATCGTCAGCGGACCAATTGTCTGCAGATCAATCGTCAGCGGACCGATCGTCAACCAGATCATTAACTAGGAGACGCCCTCCAGACGATATATAGTCTTGTAACCCCTTGTATTTTGTAGTCTCTCTGAAGAAGGTGTAAAAGCCGAAACGTTAGAGGAATAAACTCATCTCTGACTTGTGTGTTTCTTTACTACCCTCCTATTTCATATATATATATATATATATAATATATATATATATATATATATGTATATATATGTACAACGCTGAATGGTTCCCAGTGATTAGAGATACATTTTAACAGCCGCAATGCACTTCAATTCTAAGCCATCAACATCGGGAGACCCAATGGAGGCCACAAGCAGAAACTGAAATGTGGTACTACCGAGGACTCGAACTCAGCTATCACATGACAAGTGACGCAGTGACTTACCAACTACTCTATCAAGAGAGTTCGAGTCCTCGGCAGTACCACATTTCAATTTCTGGTTGTGGCCTCCATTGGGTCTCCCGATGTTGATGGCTTAGAATTAAAGTGCATTGTGGCTGTTAAAATGTGTATATATGTATATATACAATATATATATTGTTATGCGCGTATTTCCACATACACGCTAGCATGAGTACAAAAATAATGCATTTAGGGTTTAAGTGTACTAAACCCTACTTTGGTGGTACTGATGGTCATAACGCCCAAGGAAAGTTGACCACAGGTCAGGTCTGATCTTGGCTTGGGGTCAGTGGCCGTTAAAAGGGGGACCGGAAGGTCTCAGGACTCTTCTCAAAGACTTTCGTCCGAGTAATCTCCGTCGCCTCGACACATTCCCCCCAGGGAACCAGGGAAAGGTGCCCCCCCCCCTTTTACACCACTGTTCTTGTAGTTTCATTATTGTTCTCTGGGTTAAGTTCAGTGTAATTAGTGTGTAAATAGAGCAAATAGAATATTCATTATTGTATATTATTCTTTCATTTGTGCCCACACTACACTCACCCTGATTCGGTTGGAACGAAAATTCCAGACGTGCAATTTCTGTAACAATATATATATATATATATATATATATATATATATATATGTGTGTATATATATATATATATATATATATATATATATATATATATATATATATATACATTGAATGGTTGCCAGTGATCAATTATTATCTTTTTCCAACCACATAGCACTTTTAATTCCCGTACCATCGCAAACGAGACTGAGAATCGCTCGAAGGAGGTATCCGTGGAAATTGAAACGTAGACGAGCCGAGGATTCGCCCCCAGCTAACCCGTAACAAAGTTACATTGACGCAACCCAATCTCTCTTGATAGCGTATTGGGTTACGTCAATGTAAATTTGTTACGGATTAGCTGGGTTCGAATCCTCGGCTCGTCTTCGTTTCAATTTCCATGGATGCCTCCTTCGAGCGATTCTCAGTCTCGTTTGCGAAGGTACGGAATTAAAAGTGATATGTGGTTAGAAAAAGATAATAATTGATCACTGGCAACCATTCAATGTATATATATGTATATATATATACATATATATATATATATACATATATATATATATATATATATATATCTATATATAAATATATATATATATATATATATATATATTCATTAAGTATTTGCCAAAACCAGCAGATGCCTTGTCAAGACAAGCAACCTGACTTATCTCCGTACGCCAATCAAAGTATTGCGTCCCACGTCGCCTTGATGAGACTTCGAGTAACCTGCCCTATCGTATCTGACCCTCGGGGAGGCACTCGTCCTCACTCGAAGGTCCATCTCACCCTTCTCCAGAAGCTCGAGGACACTCGAGGCGGTCGCCCCTTGAAGACTCTTCGGGTCCTCCGAGGCCATGATCTTCGAACCAGAAGCTTTTCTTGAAGAGTCTTCAGGCTCTCCGGAGGCCCGTCACCACTTCCGAGAGCCTCTGTATTTCTGAAACCCGTGAGATCTTTGTAGCCGTGAGGTCTCTGAGCTCGCGAGATCTCTGGGTCCGTGACTTCTCCAAGTTCGTGAGATTTCTGAGACCGTAAAGTCTCTGAGTTCGTGAGATTTCTGAGACCATGAGGCCACCTAGCCCGTGAGATCTCCAATCCTGTCAGGTCTCCTAGTTCGTGAGATATCCAAGCCCATTAGGTTTCCTAGCCCCGTGAGATCTCTAAGCTTGTTAAGCCTCCAAGGCCGTGAGGTCTCCGAACCGAGAGGCCAGTGAGCCCGTGAGGCTACTGAGCCCGTGAGATCTCCGAGCCACGGATTGTTTATATCCTTTTATTCTGGCTGCCGCTGGGCGATTTTATTCATCTCATTTTACTACACTGTCCTCCACTCACTCCACCTTGACCTGCGTGTTAGGATATCCTGGGCACGTGGCAGGCATCCGGAATTCTCTTTTCATTCCGTATATTGTACGCGCCACTCGTTTTTACAAACCCAGACTGGATTGCCGGGATGAAGAAGTTATCACACTGGGCTAATTTGCCTCCGACCGCCGATTAATCGACGGTACCTCGCACAACCAGATTTTTTCTGCATTAAAATCACTATGGCAAACAATTTTGTTGTCACAACAATCTACATAGAATGCCATTTGATATGCTGGAGGAAAATAATCTTCCTTCAGCATATCACAGTCCTTCCCGAAAGCCGCCGGCTGCAGATCTGCTCCAACAGTCGAGGGAAAAATAGCCCAGTGTGATAGAGCCTTAATAAGGCTTCCGCCCGACAAAGGAGATTTAGTTGACAAAACAAGGCTTTGCCATAGAGAATCATGAATGCCAACATCCGGCTCGAGACAGTATAAGTATCTCCATGTTTATACGAATCCATAAGTATTCGTATACACACGTGTAATCATTTAATAAGAGACAGGACCCCACGAGCGTTGTCCCTTTCCTGCATAATGCAATTAGGTAAATATAATTAGGTAAGTACAGAAACACACAAACGCATACACAAATGCACACACACACGCACATATATATATACATACACACACACACGACACACACACAAATACAAACACATACACACCACCCACACAAATACACACACACACACACACAAACAAGTACATACACACGCAAACACATTCACACCACACACACAAACAATTAAAAACAACACACACACACACGCACGCACGCAAACACACACACACACACGCAAACACATATACACCAGGCACACAAGCTACGGGTCCGGGTTCGAATCCTGCCCAGGGCTGAAATAATT
>NC_134777.1:121481627-121484127 GCF_046742065.1 Oratosquilla oratoria
CCTCTTCTTATTTTTCATATTCTTCTTCTCTCTTCTTCCTTTTCTTTCCTCCTCTCTTCTTTTTCTTTCTTCTTCCTTTCTCTTCCTTCTCCTCTTCCTCCTCCTTCCTCTTACATTTCTTCGTTTTCTTTATATCGTCTTTATCTTCTTCCTCTTCTTATTTTTCATATTCTTTTTCTCGTCTCTTCCTTTTCCTTCCTCCTCTTTTCTTTTTCTTTCTTCTTCCTTTCTCTTCCTTCTCCTCTTCCTCCTCCTTCCTCTTACATTTCTTCGTTTTCTTCATATCGTCTTTATCTTCTTCCTCTTCTTATTTTTCATATTATTCTTCTCTCGTCTTCCTTTTCCTTCCTCCTCTTTTCTTTTCCTTTCTTCTTCCTTCCTCTTGCTTCTCCTCCTCCTCCTCCTTTTCCTTTATCTTCTTCATCTTCTTATTTTTCATATTCGTCTTCTCTCCTCTTTCTTTTCCTTCTTCCTCTCCTATTCTTTTTCTCTCTTCTTCCTTTCTCTTCCTTCTCCTCCTCCTCCTCCTTTTCCTTCTTCTTATTATTCTCCTTTTCTTCCTTCTTCCTTATTTCTCTCCCTTTCCCTCTTCCTCCTCTTCCTCCTTCTTTTCCTTCTTCTTGTCTTCCTTTTCTCTATTCTTCTTTTTTCCTCTCTTTCCTTCTTCCTCATTTCTCTTTCTTTACCTCCTCTTCCTTCTCCTCCTCCTCCTCCTTCTCCTTCTTCTCCTCCTTTTCTCTCCTCTTCTTTTCTCCTCTTTTTCCTTCTTTCCTTACCAGTTCTCCTCTTCCTCCTTTTCCCTCTTCTCCTCTTCTTTTTCTCCCTTCTTCTTTTTCTCTTTTTCTTCCTTCTTCCTTCTTCCTTATTTCTATTTCTTTCCCTCCTCCTCCTCCTCCTCCTCCTCCTCCTTTTCCCTCTTTTCCTCTTCTTTTTCTCCCCTCTTATTTTCTCCTTTTCTTCCTTCTTGCTAGTTTCTCTTTCTTTCCTTCCTTCTTTTCCTACTCCTCCTTTTCCCTCTTCTCCTATTCTTTTTCTCCTTTTCTTCCTTCTTCCCTATTTTTCTTTCTTTCCCTCCTTATCCTCCTCCTCCTCCTCCTTTTCCCACTTCTCCTTTTCCCTCTTCTCCTCTTCTTTTTCTCCCTTCTTCTTTTCTTCTTTTCTTCCTTCTTCCTTATTTCTCTTTCTTTCCCTCTTTCTCCTCTTCCACCTCCTCCTCTTCCCTTTCCTTCTTCTCCTTTTCTTTTTCTCCCTTCTTCTTTTCTTCTTTTCTTCCTTCTTCCTTATTTCTCTTTCTTTCCCTCTTTCTCCTCCTCCTCCTCCTCCTCCTCCTCCTCCTCTTCCTCCTCTTCCTTTTCCTTCTTCTCCTCTTCTTTTTCTCCGTTCTTCTTTTCTTCTTTTCCTCCTTGTATCTTTCTTTCCCTCCTCCTCCTCTTCCTCTTCCTTTTCCCTCTTCTCCTCTTCTTTTTCTCCCTTTTTTTCTTTTCTTCCTTCCTCCTTATAACTCTTTCTTTCCCTCCTTCTCCTCCTCCTCCTCCTCCTCCTCCCCTCCTCCTCCTCCTCCTCTTCCTTTTCCCTCTTCTCCCACACATCTCAGCGACTCTCCGACGTCCGTCAATTGTCCCTTTCCCTTCCTTATTTACTTTCCCATCAATTTCTTAATTAAATCTTATTATTGTTTCATGTTCTTATCTAAGCATTTATCTTTTCAATTAGGGGCCAATCACAGCCACCTGGAGGTTCTCATTCTTCAAACCCAGACAACTCCCGTCACCTCCATATCATGGTGCAACCTCGGTGGGCTGGCACTTGGTCTCCGGAACGAGCCCATGATCTCACTCTCTCTCTCTCTCTCTCTCTCTCTCTCTCTCTCTCTCTCTCTCTCTCTCTCTCTCTCTCTCTCTCTCTCTCTCTCTCTCTCTCTCTCACACACAGACACACACACACACACACACACACACACACACACACACACACACACACACACACACACACACACACACACACACACACAACTCCCGTCACCTCCATATCATGCTGCAGCCTCGGTGGGCTGGCACTTGGCCTCGGAACGATCCCATGATCTCTCTCTCTCTCTCTCTCTCTCTCTCTCTCTCTTACTCTCGACTACTCTTCCTTTATCACCATTTCCATTCTCCCCTCTTCTCTCCCCTCTTTCCATTTCCTTTTACATTCTCTCTCCTCTCCCCCCCCCTCTCTCTCTCTCTCTCTCTCTCTCTCTCTCTCTCTCTCTCTCTCTCTCTCTCATTCTCCCCAACGCCTCACATTTTCTTCCTTTCTTTTTCCTTCTCTCTCCGGCCACACTATATATCTTCCCATCTCTTTACTTCTTCCCTCCTCCTCATCTTCTTTTTCTTCTTCTTCTACTTCTTCTTCCCACTCCCCTCCTCCATTCCATCCATATCCGTTTTCTCCCCCTCTTCTCTCTTCCTCTTTTCTATTCCTCTTCTTTCTCTTCTTCTCTCCCTCTTCTCTCTCCCTC
>NC_134777.1:121491627-121496627 GCF_046742065.1 Oratosquilla oratoria
GTGCAGGCGGGTTTAAAGGACCGTGTCCCTTGCGTGAATAAAATCGACTGACGGCAGCCGGGGGGAAATATCTACAAAAACTACACAAAGCTGACCACCCTCGACTACAATGAGAGTTACTCGCCCGAACAACTCTTATCGTATTTGTTAATTCATTTAATTAACTATCTATCTTTTTATTATCATATTCATTATCTATATATCTGTATTTTTTCTATTGTTGATTATTATTAGATCGATTTATTCATTTATTTATTTGTCCATTCACTTACTTCAAATATTCAATTAGTTATTAATCTCATTATTTACGTAATGCGTAATGAGAAATAGACATTTGGGAATGGATTCTAAGAGGAGATTATGTGAAGGTGTGATTGTGCCGATAGCGCTGTATGGGGCAGAAACATGGAATATATGAGAGGAAGAGTTTAAATGTGTTTGAAATGAAATGCCTGAGAAGTATGGTATGGGTTACTAGGATGGATAGAGTGAGAAACGAGATGGTGAGGAGGAGAGCGGGGATGGAAAAGAAGTTGGGAGATAGGGTTGATGAAAGAGTATTAGGATGGTTTGAACACATGGAAAGAGTGAGTGAAGAAAGATTAGTAAATGAGGTGTGGGAGGCAGAGGTGGAAGGAGTGAACATGAAGGTGCGACCAAGGATGAGATGGATGGATGGGGTTAAGGGGGAATTGGGAAAGAGGGGAATGTCTGTGGAGCAAGGAAGGGAGAAGACAGAGGATAGGGGTGAATGGAGAATGGTTGTGTATGGATGATGTTGTAATCTGATGCATGTAAGGGAGTGGGTAGGGGATGGGGTGAGGGAGTATGTGTGAATGATATTTTGACGCAGCCCGAAGGGATTTCTCTCTGTCTTTTTTTCTGCATGAGGGGACGGAGAGAGGGGTTCGCCGATGATATGAAGCGGCCTTGCTGTGGATATGCTGTGTATTGCTACATTGCTTCTGACCCAAGCCAGTGGGCGAGATGCAGGAGTGACCCGTCATGCAAGAAGACCCAAGAAAAGAGGTGGAATGGAGGGGAGTGAATGGGAGTGGAGTATGTGGGGATGAAAATGGGTGGGAGTGGATTCATGCCTTTTATTTTGGCTACCTCCCTTGTAAGGGGGGAAAAAACCCTGGTATATGTAAGTACTTGTGTCTACTTGTTTTTTCATCTATCTTTATCGTCTATGTACCTGTTTATCTTAATCTTATTCAATCGTACAATGTTTATCTGTTTGTTCATGTATTTATTTACCTATTTATCTATTTATTTAGCTTATCCATTTGTTCATTTATCTATTCATCAATTAATGCATTTTAATTTAATTTAATTTAATTAATTTATTTACTTATTTATTCTAATTCTCAAGGCAGGGGATTGATGCTCCCCAACGATTCCTAGCCTGTTCTGGTGTCAACCAACCCCCCCCCGCAACCCCCAACCCCAGCCCCCACTTTCCCCCAACACCAACCCCAACCACACATCCTCTCCCAACCCCCACCTCCCCAACACTACCTCCCCAACCCCCATCCTCCCCAACCTTCCCATTCTTCAACTCCAACCCCCAACCCCCCAACTTCCCCATTCTCCCCCCAGCAACCCCAAACCCCGAACCCCAGACACTCCCCCCCTCGACCTCCCCCCACCTAATAATGTCTTTTTCGCATCTCATGTGTTTGAATGAGCTCCTTTGTTGCGATTGGTGCGGATCGGGGCCTAATCGCCCAATCGGAACCGAATCATCCCCCCCTGAGCCCCGGGGGAATCGGGGAGATGAGAACCAGCAAAGACCACGGGGGATTTGATCCCCACGTGTCCGTCCCTAGTCAGGCCGGATCACAGGGAAGGGGGGCCGGGGGGTGGGGAGAAGGACGGCACCATTTTCCCCCATAGTTAAACCCTGGCCGGGGTCCCTAAATCGCGAATTTTCAAAACAATTTTCACCTCATCACCCACAGGAGATTCCTGGAGGAGTGGGGAGGGGAGGGGGAGGTGGAGGGAGGCTAGAGGGAAACACAGGAAGGAAGAGGAGGGGAGAGGAAAGGGAGGGGAAAGGGGCGAGGAATTGGAGATAGGGAGTGAGAAGAAGAAAGGAGGGAGAGGGGAGAGGAAGGCGAGGGGGAGATAAAGGAGGTGAGAGGAGGGGAAAGGGAAGAGGAGAAAGGGAAGGGGGGAGAAAGGGGAAGGGTGAGAGAGGAGGGGGAGGAAAGGCGGAGAAGGAAGGAGGACAGGGGAGGGTGAGTGGAGAGGGGGAGGGAAGGTGAGGGAGGAGGAGAAAGAGTGAGAAGAGGAAGGCAAGTGGAGATAGAGAGGAAAAGAGAAGAAATAGAAAGGAATAGGAGGAGAGGGGAAGAGGAAGGGGAGGCGAGAAAAGAAGAGTTGTTGTTGTTATTGTTGTTGTTGTTGTTGTTGTTGTTGTTGTTGGTGGTGGTGGTGGTGGTGGTGGTGGTGGTGGTGGTGGTGGTGGTGGTGGTGGTGGTGGTGGTGGTGGTGGTGACTGTAGTATACCAGCGCTTCTATCCACTTTGTTTTTTCTATATTCCATATATTTGTCTAGTTAGTCGAGGGTCTTCACAGTTTGGTTAATAGTCTTGTTTTCCGTTGGAAGTTTGGAGAGATAACTGAGTTATTAGCGCTTTGTCCTCCAGGATTTTGCTTAGTCTTTGTTATTTGAGAGGGTAAATGACAGGGTATGTGTTGTCGTGGGGTGTTGTGTAAATTGGGCAGTTTAATAGCAAACGTGATATCATGAGAGAAATCTCAATTTAGTCCATGGGCCAGATCATAAGTTGGTACCATCTGGGTGGGAAAAACTTGACCCATACTAAATCGTTCTTAGGGTTAATACAAACATATTAATGTGTGATAACATTTGCAGAGGAGTATCTTTTCAAATTTATTTGCAGGTTAAGATTTTCGTCTATTGGTGCTCTTCCGTTACGTGGGAAAATCGCATAATATCATACTATTGCTACGAAAATTCCTATAATATTGTTAATTTGCAGAACTGTATTAATTTTGAAGTTCCATTTGATGTATCTCTATGTTGCAGGTTGATGTCCTGAAGAGGCCATGATGAATCTTGCTGATGAAGAAAGCAGTAGCTTGCCGGCAAATCGACCACATATGACATGCCTGATACACTGCTCGGACGAAGACTCTGATCCCATGGTGTCACCACAGAACCTGGAATCATGGAAAACTCCTCTGAGGGCAGCAGAAATCAGGGAACATGGTCCAGTTTTGGAGCTAGAGTCATATGGCCGAAGAGGTTCCTGTCAGCCTTCAGAACTACTTGTGGCTGAGAGCCGAAAGCTCCCCATGCCTGATGTCTTGGCTCATCCTCTGGGTCCCCTGCCATGGGCCATTGACAATGGCGATGGATCTCTTCGCAAGACGAATAAGGCAGCTTTAGCCAGACACCTGGAGAAGAGTGTCTCCCCTGCAAAGGTGATCCCTGAACCATCATTGACGGGATGAGCCTCGTGCAGAAGCTGAAAGGGAATGACAAAACCTTTGCCGAGCTTGCAGAATCAGCAGTAAACACTGCTCTCCATGAAGGAGCCATGAGCCAGTGCATAGATGTTGTCTTTGATGTGTACAAGGAGACGTCAACCAAACATGTAGAAAGAGTGACAGGCCTGACAGGCATCCAGTTCAGGAACACTGCACCAGGCCATAACATCCAACAGTGGAGGAATAATCTATGCAGCTCTGCTAACAAGACCAGCCTAATCAAGTTCTTGATAGACGAGTGGAAAGGTCCCAAGCACAGAGAGAATCTTCACAAGAAGGTACTGCATGTCACATGTGAGAACGACTGCTTGTGGATCGACAAAGACCACTGGGAGGAGTTTTCAGACCTCAAATCATCCCAGGAAGAGGCCGACACATGTATGTTGCTGTATGCCCTTCATGCAGTAGAGTCTGGCTACAAGGCAGTGATCATCCCAGCCGAAGACACAGATATTTTGGTGCTATGTGTAGGTTTCGTCAAAGACATACCATGCCTCGTGTACCAGAAGTGCGGAACCCAGAATAGGACATGATTCCTAGACATCAATAAGCTGGGACAATCGCTGGGGAACAGTGTGTGTCATTCTCTGATTGGTATGCATGCTTTCACTGCTTGCGATACCGTCAGCACATTTGCAGGCCGTGGTAAGACGGGCAGCTTCAAGCTACTGAAGTCTCACAAGACCTTCCAAGAGGCCTTCAGTGAGCTGGGACGAACATGGACTGTGTGAACACCCTCCGCTATCGGTTGTTCTGCGCCAGGTTTGGTGAAGTGGAATCTGGCCAGCTCCCACATTGTGAAGACACCCTCGCAATGCACGTCGCACGTGCAAACTACCAGGCTGCTATGTGGAGGCGGTCTCTGCAGACCCACCACCCAGTGGCAGACCCTAAGGGCAATGGCTGGACAATGGATGAGGATGGGAAACTGGCCGCTGGGTGGATGCGTGGGTCTCCCGCGTCACCAGATACCGTGCTGGAACTTCTCTCCTGCAAGTGTACAAGGTCCTGCAAACTGCCAGAGTGGACATGTTTGGTGAGGCCTCAAGTGCACACATATGTACAAGCTAGAACTGTGTAGCGACCAGCCACGTGAAGACGAGCCTACTGCAGAGCTGACAGACTCCGATCTGGATGATGATGATACTGATTAGTTCTCAGTGATGTAACTTTTAGCTTCTATAACGTTACACGTACATGTAAGCTTATTACAGTGGTTTGATTTTTTTTTATAACAAATAAACTCGCATAAATGCCTAGATTTTTCTCACCAAATTATTTTTATTATTTCTTCAATTCTCGTGCATACCTTTGTATCGTTGTATGTGCAATAGTGTTAGCGGAAAACAAAGGAAAATTTCACAAGAAATATTCTGATTTAGTCTGACGTACTGGACAAATATTGTAAATTTCACTGACAATCTGCTCCAGTTAGGTCAGATATCTACATGTACACGATAATATATAAGTGAGCTAGT
>NC_134777.1:121501627-121509127 GCF_046742065.1 Oratosquilla oratoria
CCATTATTCTTTGTTAACTTTGGTATAGCAACATGGAATTGGAGTTTTTTATTTATCAAAAGACGCCTTGGAGAAGAAAACAATATTATCTATGTTGTTTTCTTTTCCTTCTGCATTTGTTTTTCATAAAAGATATATTTTAATTCTAACAAAAGAAATATTCTTCTAAAGCTTTTCAATCTAGATAAAAAATATGCATATATATCAGGTTTCAGTCAGTCAATTTCAGTCCGTTTCAGTCAGTCATAGGAAATAGTGTTTGAAGATTAAAACACATATTTAATCTGCTTAACCTGTCCTGGTTCAATTATCATTATTATTATTATTATTATCATCATTAGTATTATTATTATTATTATTATTATTACTATTATTATTATTATTATTATTATTAATTATTATTATTATTAATTATTATTATTATTATTATCATTATTATTATTATCATTATTATCACTATTACCATTATCATCATTATTATCATTATCATCATTGTTATCATTATTATCATTATCATCATCATTATCATTATTATCATTACTATCATCATTATTATCATTATTATCATCATTATCATTATCATCATTATTATCATCATCATTATTATCATTATCATCATCATCATTATTATTATTATTATTAGGGGGGCGAGATTTTGTAAGAGTGAAAAAAATCGCAATATTATAAGAGTTTCCGTGTCACTCAACATCGTGTTCGTCGCAAAAAAAAAAAAAAAAAAAAAAGTGACATCTTTGCTGTCAGCCTCCCTCTAGATTTCCTGTCAATATTTATTAGCGCAGACAACGGTCTAGTTTTTATCCCCATTTTTTATTAGTTTTCATCCACATTTTTCTTTCATCCATATTTCTCCTTTTCATCCACATTTTTTCTATCTTTCATCCACATTTCTCGTCCTTTTCATCCACATTTTTTCTATCTTTCATCCACATTTCTCGTCCTTTTCATCCACATTTCTCATCCTTTTCATCCACATTTTTATTAGTTTCCATCCACGTTTTTTTTTCTATCTTTCATCCACATTTCTCATTCTTTTCATCCACGTTTTTTCTATCGTCCACATTTCCCATCCTTTTCATCCGCATTTTTCTTTCATCCACATTTCTCATCCTTTTCATCCACATTTTTCTATCTTCCATCCAAATTTCTCACCCAATTCATCCACATTTTTTTCTCTTTCATCCACGTTTCTCATCTTTTTCATCCACAAAACTCCACAGCAATCCGCCACTTATTTATGAAAAAATTCCTAAATCCTTACACAAGCCGATTTGTGCAGAATAGGATATGGGTGAAAATAGGACAAAACAACTGTATTTTACAGGCCCCTGTATGACCTAATCCTTGTCTAAACCAGTGGTTCTCAAACTGGGGTCCCCGGACCCCTGGGGGTCCCTGAGAAGGTCCTAGGGGGTCCGCGACACAATTAAAAAAAAGAAAAAAAAAAATATATATATATATATATATAAGGTCTTTGCATTATAAGACGTAAGACGCCTAGGCAAGGGTTCGAATTCCAGTGGATGAGTCTATTTCCATATATATATATATATAATTATAAAAATATACAAAACTGATTCTGTCATTATAGTGTCGGTGATATCGATATTTTGTTGTGCAATCAGCCAGCACTTCTCTATTACATTTTTATATGTCATAATATTTCATTTGTTTCTTTCTAATTAATATTTATATTCATTCAAGCTTTATTCTATGCTTACAGAAAGTGTGAACTGAAGATGGAAATGTTTTTAAACCGAAAATCGACAAAATTTTGAAAATATTTTAAATGCTTATTTTTATACTTTCTTTGTGTAGGAATATGCAAATAGTAAATTTACTGCATTATAATCATGAAATGGGTATCTTGGTATGGTAATAATAACTTTTGATTGGCTGGGGGTCCTCGGATGGGACTTAAATATCTGGGGGGGTCCTTGGCATGGTAAAGTTTGAGAACCACTGGTCTAGACATATGCATGCAGGACTAAATAAGATGGCGGACACCATTTCACCGTCCACGTGCGGTCTAATGGTCTTTGTTTATGTTTGGTCCACTGAGGTCGAAACAAGTACACCACAGTGATTTTTCTTTCCTAATGATTTGTTTACTTATTTACTTATTCCTTTTTATATATATATATATCTATTTATTTGTTTAAAATGTATTTATCAAATTATTTACCAGCCTATTTATCTATTTATTTATTTATTTATCTATTTGTTTATTTATTTGTCTATTTATTCTTTATGTAGTCGATCGTTATCAAGAACAAAATCCAACAAGTTCGTCTTCAAATGAAACGGACGAACTAAGGATTTCTTCTTTGAAAATCTAATTCCTTCTGAGGATTCTTCCCTCGATGAAGAAAGTCTCCCCTCCCCCCCCCCAACACACACACCTTAAGAGGGATTACCACAATGGGCTTCCAAGGGCTTCACCAGCGCCGAGGGTTATCATACTGGGCTTCCACGGGTTTCCGCCAGCCCCGACCGTTGAGAGTTCGTTCGAGTCGAAACGACGTCGGTTACAATATTTGAATTTTCAAATTTCCAAATGTCAAATTATCTTTCCGTCATATAAAGCAAACCTGAATTATGAACTAAGGGATTGGAAATCTATACGAATGTTAGACCTACTGTTGAAATGTTCTTAGTGAAGTCTAAATAAATCTAAGCGAAGTCATATTCTAGTTATTTAAATTGAGGTTGGGGGTAGAATGAATGTCGGAGGGTCTATCATCCTCCCCCAAGGACGTTCTTCCTTCGCCTGAAAGGTCCTGCGAATTGAATAAAATCACCTGACGACAGTCAGAACATAATCCTGCCCCTCTTAAGGCCCGGCATCTCCTCTTAGCTGATCTAAATCGCCTGAATAAAATCTTTAAGTCTGCCGTACAAAGTTAGGGACTTTTGCATCCCTGTCCTTAAAGGCTTCTGTCCCTAGGGACTTTTACCACTAAGGACCCGTGTAACTAGGGAATTTTCCTCGTAAGGACCTGTGTTCCTAGGGAAATTCCCCCCATAAGGACCTGTGTCCCTAGGGGATTTCCCCTAAAGTCTCGTGACTTTAGGGACTTTCCCCCAAAGTTCCGTGTCTCTAGGGATTTCGACCCCAAACTCTAATATCCTTAAGAACTTCCATCCTTCAATATCCTCACCGCAGCCCCTACCAAGGACGCATCCTTCTTAGAAGTTCCCTTCGCCAGGTCCTTAGGGAGTAAAGTCCCAGTACGCCTCTTACATAACCATTTCTTCGGGGCTGTGGTTATCCAGGTCCTCTATAATCACATTAAGAAAAAAGAAAAGAAAAAAAAAATAAGTCTTGAGAAAATGTCGTCTGCACATTTTTTATCTCTTCCGCCGTTCCTTTCAAGATTTTGTCTCCCCTTTAATCCCTCTCTACCACCTTAAGCCTAATTCCCGCTCTCCCCACATCCCCGCTTTCCCCTATCCCCGCTCTCCCCCCATCCCCGCTCTACCCCATCCCCGCTCTCCCCCCATCCCCGCTCTCCCCCATCCCCGCTCTCCCCCATCCCCGCTCTCCCCCATCCCCGTTCTCCCCCATCCCCGCTCTCCCCTCATCCCCGTTCTCCCCCATCCCCGCTCTCCCCATCTCCGCTCTCCCCCCATCCCCGCTCTCCCCTCATCCCCGCTCTCCCCCATCTCCGCTCCTCCACATCCCCGTTCTCCCCCATCCCCGCTCTCCCCCCCATCCCCGCTCTCCCCCCTCCCCGCTCTCCCCCCTCCCCATCCCCGCTCTACCCCATCCCCGCTCTCCCCCCATCCCCGCTCTCCCCCATCCCCGCTCTCCCCCATCTCCGCTCTCCCCCCATCCCCGCTCTCTCACCCAGACGACGTCAAAGGGAAGCTTGCCCAACCATACTGTCCTTAAAGACATATCCCAGCAGTGTCCATCATAATTTCATAAGAGGGGGGTAGTTGGGTAGGGGGAGGATCCTTTCATCCTATGCCCCCCCCCGCTTTACCCCCCCGAAATTCCCCCCACACATATCCCCCCTCCCCCCCACCCTTTTATTCAGTTCGCTCTCTCTCTTTCCTGCTCCTCTTTCTCTTCCCATTTTCTTTCTCTTCCTTTTCTGCCACGGATTCACATTTTCTTTTTCTCTGTTTCATTTCTGTTCGTTCTTGCCATATTTCTTATATGTCTGCGTTTCTCCTCTGGAAAAATAAATAAGCATATATACTACACACACATAAACACATACATAAACACACACACACACACACACATATATATATATTTTATATATATATATACATATAAATATATATATATATATATATATATATATATATATATATATGTATATATATATATAGCTATATATATGCACGTGCAGTTTATACATTTGCAAAAAGATATTGAGTTACCATGATAAAACATGAAGGTCGACAGAATCCATAGAGAGTTTAGTTACAAAGGTGAATAAAAATAGAAAGAAGATAAATGGTATACATATATTCCTCCGCATACACAATATCCCCTTGTCTTACCACGGATTATAACAGTGTTCACAACTCTCTCTCTCTCTCTCTCTCTCTCACACACACACACACACACACACACACACACACACACACACACACACACACACACAAGAAAAAAAACTTGAGCCACAGACATTGGAGCAAAGAAGATAGAGAGGAGACTTGATAACTATTTATAGAATCATGAAAGGCATGGAAATTATTGATAGAAAGGATCTAATAAAATGGGATGGTAGAGATGCAAGAGGACACGGAAAGAAAATAAAAAAGAAGAATTATAGAAGAAACCTGAAAAGGAACAGCTTTCCCCACAGGACAATAGACGTTTGGAACAAGTTAGATGAAAATGTGGTGTGTGCAAAAACGATACACGAATTTAAAAACAATCTAGATAAAACGAGATAGGGAGACGGGACACCACGAACATAGCTCCCCTTCCCGTTAAATACAACTAGGTAAATACACACACACACACACAAACACACACACACACGCACGCACACACGCACACACACACACACAAACGTATATGATCACCACACAAGGTGAAAGTTTATGTCCTTCATTTTGTATGTGAACCACACTACCACTGCATATTGTAATCTAAGAACTGATCCGCGCTAGATTACAATATGCAGCGGCGGTACGGTCTTCGCACAAAATGAGACATAAACAAGGTCGGAAGAATACAAAACAGCGACCAAAATTGGTCCTCAGTCTTGCGAATAAAATTTACAAAGAGATTTTGAAAGCCAACACTGAAAGAGAGAAGAGAGAGATGACATAGCCAGGTCTAAAGAGAGTTTTTTTGTTTTGTTTTTTTACGGGAGGTCAAGAGTTTATGGAAACAAACTGAGGAGGATCACGTGTTTAAAGGAATTAAAAAAAAAAAAAACATATAGTTCTCCATATACTGTAGATGTGTCAGCTCCTGGAACAGATGATATTTCGCCTAAGCTGGAAATATGAATAAATTCAAAACTGTCTTTGACATTTGTGGAAATAGAGACAGCGTATTTCGAGAGTACATCCTGTCCTGTATGTTACAATCAAGTAAAATACAATTAAACACACACACATACACGAGCACACACACACACACACACACACACACACACACATACACGAGCACACACACACACACACACACACACACACGGCTCGGTGGTGGATTGGTAAGGCACTGGCCTCACAAGCCAGAGAACCGGGGTTCGATTCCCCGGCCGGGCGGAGATAAGTTGGGTTTGTCTCCTTTCACGTGTAACCCCTGTTCACCTAGCAGTGAGTAGGTACGGGACGTTAGTCAAGGAGTTGTGACCTTGCTGTCCCGGTGTGTGGTGTGTGAGTGGTCTCAGACCTACCCAGAGATCGGCAAATAATGAGCTCTGAGCTCACTGCCGTAGGGTGGTGTCTGGCTGTCTCGACAGAGACTGCAGCAGATCCGAGGTGAATACACACACACACACACACACACACACACACACACACACACGAAAAAGACAAGATGTCAGAAACATATTAAAAAACGCAATTTTCCATCTATATACACTGTGTCATGGAATAACATGAAAGAGAAAATGTACAGTCAGACAACAAAAGCGAAATGAAATCTAGGTTTGATCAATGGAAACACAGACGGAATCCCACGAGTATAGCTCATACCCTGAATTTCACAATTAGACGCCCTCACAGGAGCAAGTTTGTTACTGATTAGGCACCGCGCGATGGGCAACGTAGACTAGACAAACTGTGGAGAGACGAAATAGAGAAGTTTGCAGGAGTGACGTGGCAGAAGTTGGCAGTCGTGCCATCCGCGGAAGAGGTTGAGAAAGACCCTTGTTCGGCAGTGGACTCTGAACGGCCGAGAATCCACAGGAGAGGCAACCGAAAACCTTTGGAAAGAGGAAACGAAACAAGTGAAATTAATCAAACATTACGAGCAAGATAATGAGAACTGACAAGAAAGAACAAAGAGGAAGAAGAGGAGGAAGAGGAGGGGGAGAAGGAGGAGAAGAAGGAACAGAAGGAGGAGGAGGAGGAGGAGGAGGAGGAGGAGGAGGAGGAGGAGGAGGAGAAGGAGAAGGAGGAGAAGGAGAAGGAGGAGAAGGAGAAGGAGGAGAAGGAGAAGGAGGAGGAGAAAAAAGAGGAGAAGAAGGAGGAGAAGAAAGAGGAGGAGGAGGAGGAGGAGGAGAAGAAGGAGGAGAAGAAGGAGAAGGAGGAGGAGAAGAAAGAAGAGGAGGAGAAGAAGGAGGAGGAGAGAAGGAGGAGAGGGAAAAGAAGGAGAAGTAGAGGGAGGAGGAGGAGGAGGAGGAGGAGGAGGAGGAGAAGAAGAAGGAGGAAGAGGAAGAGGAGGAGGTGGAGGAGGAGAAAGAGGAGACGGAAGAGAAGGAGAGGGAGAAGAAGGAAGAAGAGAAGAAGGAGGAGAAGGAGGAGAAGGAGTAAAAGAAGGAGTAGGAGGAGGAGAAGGAGGAGGAGAACGAGGCGGAGCAGGAGGAGGAGGAGGAGGAGGAGGAGGAGAAGAAAGAGAAGGAGAAAAAGGGGAGGAGAAGGAAAAGAAGAAAGAGAAGAAGAAGGAGGAGAAGAAAGAGGAGGAGGAGGAGGAGGAGATGGAAGAGAAGGAGGAGGAGATGGAGAAAGGGAGGGAGAAGGAGAAATAGAAGGAGGAGGAGAAGGAGGAGGAGAAGAAAGGGAAAGAGAAGAAAGATAAGGAGATGGAGAATGAGGAGAAGGAGGAGGAGAAGAAGGAGGAGAAGAAGGAGGAGGAGAAGGAGGAGGAAGAGGAGGAGGAGGAGGAGGAGGAGAAGGAGGAGGAGAAGAAAGAGGAGGAGGAGGAGAAGGAAGCGAAGAAGGAGAGGGAAGAGAAAGGGAAGGAAAAGGAAAAGGAGGAGGAGGAGAATGAAGAGATGGAGGAGAAAGGGAAGGAGAAGGAGAAAGAGGAGAAAGGAGGAGGAGAAGGAGGAAGAGGAGGAG
>NC_134777.1:121514127-121591627 GCF_046742065.1 Oratosquilla oratoria
CGTCTTGTCTTGTCTTGTCTTCTCTCGTCTTGTCTTGTCTTGTCTTCTCTCGTCTTGTCTTGTCTTCTCTCGTCTTGTCTTGTCTTCTCTCGTCTTGTCTTGTCTTCTCTCGTCTTGTCTTGTCTTCTCTCGTCTTGTCTTGCCTTGTCTTCTCTCGTCTTGTCTTCTCTCGTCTTGTCTTGTCTTCTCTCGTCTTGTCTTGTCTTCTCTCGTCTTGTCTTGTCTTCTCTCGTCTTGCCTTGTCTTCTCTCGTCTTGTCTTGTCTTGTCTTCTCTCGTCTTGTCTTGTCTTCTCTCGTCTTGTCTTGTCTTCTCTCGTCTTGTCTTGTCTTGTCTTGTCTTGGCTTCTCTCGTCTTGTCTTGTCTTGTCTCGTCTTGTCTTGTCTTGTAGTTTTGGTGTTAACACCATCTCTGCGGACACCCCGCAGTGCATCTGAAGTTGAGTTTATATCATTGTTCCAAAAGTTTTCGAATTTCCTCGGAAAAAGAACAATCTCGGTTGTGGAGGGGTGGGGAGGGGCGGGGAGCCTGTGTGGGTGTAAGGTGTGAGCCTACGCCGGGAGACGCGTAGCTACGGCCGAAGCCGTCACGTTCGCCCTATGCGTCTTGGGGACTGCTGGTTCAGGTAACAGTCACTACTGGGAATCGGGAAGAGGTGCGGGATTCGAACCCACAACCAGCGTGGCGAAAGTGGTTACTATAGTGGAGATCTGGGACAACCGACTATTCATAGTCTAAGTCTAAGAGGATTTGGCGTTCACAGAGACAGATCAGCGTGTGATGTACACATGTACCCCACAAGTATGCTTGTAGGTGCAAATCGATGCATGAGGAGTTGTATGGTAGTCTGACCTGACTCGACGCTCGAAAGTTAGGATGGGTCACCCCAATTAGGTCGCGTTTGGTCAAGGCGTCTCGGTATATGTACCGCCTCATACTGTATTCATATCCGGACAATTCGGTCATCCTACCTCTGCACTGTAGCTCGTCGCTAGGCCTTCGCGGTCGGTCCCCCACGTGGGGACCACGCCACGTCAGTCCTTAGGCCGACGCACAAGTATCCACCAGAATAAAATGATACATGGACTCGGAAATATGCCTTGCGAAGAGAGGCTTAGGCACCTAAACTTACACTCTCTGGAAAGACGCAGAGTGCGGGGTGATCTAATAGAAGTGTTCAAGTGGATCAAAGGCTATAACAAGGGTGATGCAAACAAGGTCATCATAATAAAACAACAGGGCAGGACTCGCAGTAATGGGTATAAACTGGAGAAATTTAGATTTAAGAAGGAAATAGGCAAGAATTGGTTTACTAATAGGGTGGTCGATGAATGGGATAAACTTAGTAACCATGTAGTAAGCGCTGAAACTATCAGCTGTTTTAAAAAACGATTAGACAACTTTATGGATGGGAATGACAGGTGGTGATGGATACGGAACTGCCTAGTGTAGGCCTTATGGTCTCTTGCAGTCTCCTTTATTGTTATGTTCTTATGTTATGTAATAAAACGCTTGAGTCAAACCGAGTTTCAATCTCTCACTACGTCACCTAGTCCAGTAACACCCGTATGTTACAAGCGAAGATCAATGTTTGGGGGCGAAAGGTTGTAGGTTGGACGACCGTACTGTAAAATGATAAGGAATTGGTTGTTAGCAGGAAAGGATATAAAATCCCTTCGTGGGGTTTGTGGTGGTGTCTCCCTAAGGAGTGTGTTGCATTGAAGTCTCCCAAGAGAAAATATCTGAAGAAGGGGTGTGCGGGGAGGGAGGGAGGTTAGGTAAAGAGGTTTGATAATGTTTCTGAAGTAATGTTTCCTGATTGGAGGAGAGGGATAAAGAGAAAGTATATGCTTATTGATCGATGTAGGAAAAGTTTGGCTGCAGTGATCTAGAGAGGGTTGAGTGGGAGATGCTTGGGGAGACAAAGCTTGCTGTACCTCCTCATTTGGTTTAGATAGTGAGAAGGAAGGAGGTGATAAGTATATAGTAAAGCCTTTTAGGTGTGTATTTACCTAGTTGTATTTACCTAGTTGTATTTTACGGGAAGGGGAGCTATGCTCGTGGGGTCCCGTCTTCATATCTCATTTTATCTAAACTATTTTTAAATTCATGTATTGTTTTTGCACACACCACTTTCTCATCTAACTTGTTCCAACTGTCTATTACTCTGTGAGGAAAGCTGTTCTTTTTCAAATCTCTTCTATAGCTGTCTTTTTTTATTTTCTTTCTGTGTCCTCTTGTATTTCTGTCATCCCATTTTATCAGATTCTCTCTATCAGTGATTTCTATGCCTTTCATGATTCTGTAAATAGCTATCAAATCTCCTCTCTCTCTTCTTTGCTCTAGTGTCTGTAGTTCAAGTTTTTCTAGTCTCTCTTCATATGATAGTTTTGAGAGTGTTGGTGCCCAATTTTGTAATTGCTCTTTGTATTCTTTCAAGTTTTTTTATACATTTTTTTGTACTTGGTGACCATATCGTGGTCTTATCAGGGTGATTAGGATTTTCTTCACCATTTTCTTCATCCAGGTATGTAGATGCAACTTTGATTGTTCTTATCAAAATTATAAGTTTCTCCAAAAATCTTATTTATATGTTTTCTCAGGTGACATATTATTCATAACAATGACTCCCAGGTCCTTCTCATTTTCTACTTTTTTTATTCCTTCTTCTCCCAATTTATATGCTCCTGTTATTCTGTTTTTGCTTTTTCCAAACTCCATTATACTACACTTTTTTGTATTGAACTCCATCTCCCACTTCCTACTCCATTCCTGTACTTTATTTAGATCTCTCTGTAGTGATTCACAATCTTCTTCAATTTTCACTCTTTTCAGTAGTTTTGCATCATCTCATATAGCTTTCAATTCCTTCATCCATATCATTAATATATATAGCAAACATTATTGGGGCCAGAACTGTTCCCTGCGGAACACCGCTTATTACTTCATCCCATTTTGAGTGCTGGTTTCTTATCACTACTCTCATTTTTCTTTCTTGCAAAAAGTCCTCCATCCAATTTAGTAGTTTGCCCTGTATTCCTCCTTCAGTTTCTAATTTCTTAAGCAACTTCTTATGTGGTACTTTGTCAAAAGCTTTCTTTAGATCTAAAAATGCACAATCAGCCCATCCATCTCTTTCTTTTTTTATATCTATTAGCCTTTAATATAAAAATATTAAATTGGTGACGCATTATCGTCCTTGTCTTAATCCAAATTGCCTTGGATTTAACACTTTTTTTTTTTTTTTTTTTTTTTAATATTTTACCCATCTACTTTTGATAATTCTTTCACAAATTTTTGCTATTGTACTTGTTAGAGAGACTGGTCTATAGTTGGTAGGTTCTTCTTTATTTCCTCCTTTATATATAGGTACTATATTTGCTTTTTTCCAATCTTCTGGAACTTTTCCTTCTTTCAAGGAACTATTTAGTATGCTATGCATTTTGTCTGCCAGTTCATTCCTACATTCTTTCAGTATCCAGTTTGCTATTTCATCTGGTCCATGCGATTTTCTGACATCAAGATTACTCAAGTGTGTTAATATTTCATTCTTTGTTACTTCTATTTCTTCCATAGGGGGGACTTTCTCTTTCCATTCGTTCTCTTCAGGTTGTATGTTCTCCCTTGTAAACACTGATTTAAAATGTTCATAATTTCCGCCATTTCCATTTCCTCAGTGTATTCAACTCCCTCCTGTCTTAATTTCTCCAAGTCTTGTTTGTTTTTCAGTTTATTGTTTACAAATCTGTAGAATAGTTTTGGTTGATCTTTACACTTTTCTATATCTTTTTCATATTTTCTCTTTTCCTCTCTGCACATTTGTACGTATTCATTTCTATAACAGGTATATATTTTCCATTTTTCAGGTCTTCTGTCTTTTTTCCATCTGGTCCAGGCTGTCTCTTTTGTCTTTTAACTCCCTACAGCTTTTGTTGTACCAGCATTTTACATATTCTTTTTCTTGTTTTTGTCTTGGGACATACTTTTCCACTCCTTTTTTGTAAATTTTTGTCAAAATATTCCATTTCTCTTCCACTGTTGTTTCTTCTTTGTATATTTCTTCCCAGTTTTCCTTTTGAAAGAATTCTCTTATTTTATCAAAATTTGTTTTTTCATACATCATTCTATATTGTTCATTTCTTTTCATATATTTTTCTTCGTTAAGTTCCAGTTCAATCAATATGTGGTCACTTTTACTTATTGGTGTTTTATATTCAATTTTGTCCACTATTCTAGGTTCGGATGTAATTACTAGGTCTAGTCTCGATGGCTCTTCTTCATTTCTATACCTAGTGTTCTCCTGTACCCATTATGTCATTGTATGGTCAGTAACCATCTCAAGTAGAGCGTTTCCCCATGAGTCGTCTCCACCCTTTACTGTCATTTCTTCCCAGCAGATTTCTTTGCAATTAAAGTCGCCCATCATAACTATTCTTCCTCCCTCTTCCATTATCTTGTTTAATGCTATCTTTGTGTCCTCTAACATACTTTTATGTTCACTCTCTTCCCATGAGGCTGTTTTCGGGGGCACATAATTTATCACAAACTTTCTGCTCTTCTTATCTCTGTCTTCTACTTCCATCATTATCACCTCTACTGTATTCTTTCCATATGTGACACACTTCACGTTTATATCCTTCTTAGTCAGGAACATAACTCCACCCCCTTCCTTTTTCACTTTGTTTCTAATCCAATAATTATATGCGTCATGTCCTACACTGTTGGGTGGTAGTGGACCTTTTAATTTTGTTTCTACAATTCCCATTATGTCTGGTTCTTTTTCTTTCAAATAATCATTCAGTTCATTCAATCCTGTTATTAATCCATCTATATTTGTGTAAGACACTCTTAGTTTTCTGCCACTTCCATTGTGTTCTCTGTTTCCCTTTTGTTTTTCTCTTATATGTCGACTTTCTTTAGTTTCATATTCACTACTCTCCAATAGAATTTCTCTTTTTCTGACTCCGTTCTTATCTCGATTTTCTCCTTTGCTTAAAGTCTTTTCTGTTTTAGTTACTCTCTTTCCTCTTTATTTCATTTCCCTTTTTATCTATACCTTTTTATATTGTTCACTTGTTTGCTAGTTTCCCTGTTTTGGATAAGATATTCTCAGCCGTAGTTTGTGACCTGAATTTTATCTTAATTGGTCTGGTCTTGTCTGTACTATATTTCCCGAGCCTGAATTTCTCTTCGATTTGTTTCATTATTTCTGGTTCATCTTCCTGAACTAATTCTAGTAAATTTCTTACTTTTTCATTTTCCTCTTTGATTCTTGTGGTTCTATCTGGGTTATGTTTCTCTTCCATTCCTAATATAATTATACATTTCTTTCTGTCTGCTAAGTCTCTTACTATATTCTCCTTCTGTCTCATCACTTTAATAACTGAGTTTTCAGTTTGTTCATTCATTTGCTGTCTGATTATGTCAGTGAATGCAACTTTGCTATTTTCATGAATTTTTTTCCCTCATTGTTCTCCTTATTATTCTCTTTTAAGACTTTATTCTCATCTTTTACTTCTTTTAACTGTTTTTTTAATTCTTCAATTTCCTTAGTTAAGTTTTTGTTCGCCTTCTCTAGTTCTTCCAATTTTTCAACTCTCCGTATAATGTTGTTAACATGACCGAACCTACGCTCCAAGTCCTCGATCATCTTATCGACCTTCTCTTCTAGTCTTGTCAGTCGGGGGGGTTTGTGTCCCCCCCACCCTCTTTAAATCCCTGGAAAATATTCTCATCACTTTCTACTGTATTGCTCTTATCTATACTTCTAATCTTTACATTTTTATTAGACATTTCATCGTCGTCGGGGGGCCGTTTGTTTACCTTTCGCCTGTCTGCCTGGGCCAAGTCTACTCCTTCCTCATTTCCTTCCATTTCCCTCAGTAATCCCTCCCCTTCTCCTCTTTCCCTACTTTCCTACTACCCCACGAGCAATTTCCCCCCACCCTGTAAATACAATAGGCACTTCTCTTTGCGTTGGGATCCTCAAAACTTCAATTTTCTTCAGAACGTCTTCTAAGCCGTCCGTTCGCTGAAGTGTGTGTGTGTGTGTGTGTGTGTGTGTGTGTGTGTGTGTGTGTGTGTGTGTGTGTGTGTGTGTGTGTGTGTGTGTGTGTGTGTGTGTGCCTGTGTGTTTGGGTGCGTCTGTATTTACCTAGTTGTATTTACCTAGTTGCATTATACGGGAAGGGAGCTATGCTTGTAGTGACCCATCTTTGTATCTTTCAGCATTAAGTTTATCCTTAAATTCTTTAATAGACTTTGCAGACGCTGTTGCCTTATCTAATTTATTGTGTGTGGGTGTTTGAGTGTGTGTGGGGGGGTGCACGCGCGTGCGCCTCCCTAGCTGAGTTTCTTGTAAACAGATACAGCCAAGTTTGTGTTGCTGGAGAAGGATGCACACGTATGTTTTCCCAATTTGGGATGAATCCTCAGCAGTTCCCTCGTTTGATCCAATGTTGATTGGGTTGAGATGATAGGGTGGTCAATTAAGTTGTATAACAAGTGGAGGTTGGTACAACTTCCAGTGGGGGTGAGGGGTTGTTAGTGTACTTGAGTGTTGTCTGGAGGAAGAGGGGGAGGAGGGGAAGAGGGGGAGGAGGGGAAGAGGGGGAGGGGAGGAGGGGAAGAGGGGGAGGGGAGGAGGGGAAGAGGGGGAGAAGGGGAAGAGGGGGAGGAAGGGAAGAGGGGGAGGAGGGGAAGAGGGGGAGGAGGGGAAGAGGGGGAGGAGGGGAAGAGGGGGGAGGGGAGGATTGTGCATGAGTAAGGTGGGAACACTGGAAGATCTAAAAGGTTTATATAGGGTTCGGTGTTATTGACTGTGTGATTCACCATGCTCTTGTATCACGTGTTGGATTCGTGATCGACAGTTATTAACCTCCAAGATGAGAGCTCAGAGCTCGTTTGATCGATCTATGGGTAATACTGTGACGTTACACGCACACACACACACACCCAACTCCCCGCCCACGAGAGTTGGAGTAACACCGCAGCACAGCGATACTGAAAATGTGTGTGTGTGTGTGTGTGTGTGTGTGTGTGTGTGTGTGTGTGTGTGTGTGTGTGTGTGTGTGTGTGTGTGTGTGTGTGTGTGTGTGTGTGTGTGTGTGTGTGTGTGTGCGTGAGCGCGCGCGGTTGGAATATCAGGAGGGGATTTCTACTCATCTTTCCAGTTTTGAGGTTCCGTGTACCTCGACGGGTGTCGTGGATTGGGAAGATTTGCTTTGGCTGTTTGGAGAGGGAACAGCTTGATGGCCGCATTGTGAGGTGGAGGGTTTGCTGGCGTGCTGTGGCTGGTGTACCCGGAGGAGGGGAGGAGGAAGAGGAAGAGGAGGAGGAGGAGGAGGAGGAGGAGGAGGAGGTGGAGGGGATGGAGGAGTTGGAAACAGGTGGAGGAAGAAGAAGAAGAAGAAGAGGAGAATAAAGAGGAGGAGGAGGAGGAGGGGGGAAAGAGGTGGAGAAAGAAGAGGAGGAGGAGGAGGAGGAGGAGGAGGGAGAAAGAGGTGGCGGAAGAAAAGGAAGAGGAAGAGGAGGAGGAGGAAGAGGAGAAGAAGGAGGAGGAGGAGAACAAGGAGGAGGAGGAGGGGAGAAGATTAGGTAAAGGAGGAGGAAGGAGAGGAGGGGAGGAGGGAGAGAAGTAAGAAGGAGAGTCGGGAGGAGGGGATGGGGAGGAAGAGGAGGTAGAGGATGAGGAAGAGGTGAAAGATGAAGAAGCAGAGGATGTGAAAGAGGTGAGACAGGAGGAGGAAGAGAAGAAAGAGGCGGAGGTGGGGAAGAGGAGGAGGATAGAAATAAAGCTTAGAGTCAGAATGTGAAAGGAGAGGGAGAGAGAGAGGGGGAGAGAGAGAGAGAGAGAGAGAGAGAGAGAGAGAGAGAGAGAGAGAGAGAGAGAGAGAGAGAGAGAGAGAGAGAGAGAGAGAGAGAGAGAGAGAGAGAGAGAGAGAGAGAGAGAGAGAGAGAGAGAGAGAGAGAGAGAGAGAGAGAGAGAGAGAGAGAGAGAGAGAGAGAGAGAGAGAGAGAGAGAGAGAGAGAGAGAGGAAGGGAGATAACAGAGAGAACAAATAAAGTGAAATGTTGAGTTTGACCGTTCTCAGGTATACTACGCTGTATATATGTATGTATATGTGTGTATTTTTTATGATTTCCCGTCATCCAGGAGGTGCTCAGATGAGAAGGGTGGGAGGGGTGTGGAGTGTATTTAGGGATGAAATGGGTGGGAGTGTTTTTATGCCTTTCCCTTTTTGGCTACCTCCCTTGGAAGGGGGAAAAAGCCTTGGTATATGTGTATGTATGTATATGTGTGTATATTATTTGTGAGTGTGTGTGTTAGAGATGGTAGCAAATTTTCTGTTAAGACGTGTTGAAAACTAGATTTTTTTTTCTCTCTCTCAATGAAACATCGAGAATGCCAGGAAAAGTTAGATAAGAGTCATGTAGGTAGTAGACTCTTTTAATCCTGTGCGTGGCAAGGTAGTAGCAAACTGGAGTCGTGATCATGAGGTCCGGGATCGAGGCTCCGTGACCGCCGGATTTGAGAGAGAGAGTGGTCAAGTAGACTAGGTTTAGTGTCTAGATCCGTAGCTCTTCCATGGTGAATAAACTTACAAAAGTCCCTTGAGTGTGTGTGTGTTGATCACAGACCCTTTACTGGGAGTTGAGACGCCTATGTGAGCCGTGGCCAAGGACGGGTGATTATTCTATTGCTTCTTCTTTTGTGGACATGTCAGCGTATTTTATCTCAGGGAGTGGGTGGATGGGGAGAGCAGCGTCGCTCGCCCATTCAATTCCGTCACGCTATGACCTGCTGTGTCAGTATACTCAGGGCAAAACTTACGGCTTCGGCCGCAGTTAGGTTCTGTCCGGTATAGGCTTTGCTTCCTCATGCACAGGAAGATTTGTCATCGGATTTTCCCTGTGTGCCCTGACAGCCAAAGCTATTAGTAGTCATCAGTAGTTAAGACGATGTCGAGTCCCTTCGCGCCACATTTTAGAAGAGAGAGATAAAGACATCGTTTGCGGGTTTTTTCAGTTCATTGTAAGTGCACATAAAGTTTATTGTAAGTGCACATTGTTTTAAATGGAAAAACTTCTGGATGGAAATTTTTTACAAGTGGAGTTCCAAAGGGTTCCGTTCTTGGGCCACTTCTATCCATAGTATATATAAATGATATAGACCATAGACTAAAATCTACTGCTTCCAAATTTGCTGACGATACAAAACTGTGCGGAATGGCAAATGATCACTTAAACCAAATAGATATTCAAGATTTAGATAAATTACAGCTATGGTCTGAAAAGTGGTTAATGAAATTTAACACAAGTAGATGCAAGGTAATGCACATAGATAAGAATAACTAAGTACGATTACAAGTTATTTGGAAATTCTTTAACAAAAGTGGATAGTGAAAAGGATCTCGGCGTAATTATCATTAACGATCTCAAATCATCCAAGCAGTGTATTACAGCCTCTGAGAAAGCAAATAAGATCCTTGGATTGATTGCGCGATCTTTTGACTTCAAAATTCCCTCTCTAATCAACAACCTATATAAATCGTTAGTTCGTCCACATTTGGAATATGCTGTTTCCGTATAGTCACCGAATCTCATTAAAGACATTGACAGCCACAAAACTGATTCCAAATATAAAAAATAAGTCATACGAAAATTGACTAAAACATATGAATCTGTTTTCCCTAAAAAAGCGTAGACTCAGAGGTGACTTGATACAGGTCTTTAAGATTCTAAAGGGAATTGACATCAAAAGTGACAAAATGTTCACACTCAATGAGAATCCGACAAGAAACAATGGTCTCAAACTGTCCGGAAATAGATTTAATTTGGAAGTGGGTAGAAGTAACTTCGCCAACCGTGTAGTTAATGAATGGAATAAACTTCCTGCAGTTCGAAGCTTTAAGAATAATTTAGATAAACACCTAAGCAAGATCCTGTAATGACTATTATTTATTTTATCTTATTTGTTTATCATTTGTCTGTTTGTTTATTATTATTTGCGTGATTACCATTTATCATTAGTTGTATGTCTATTATTTACTATTTACCTGTTTGTTTATTATTTAACTATACCTATGCATTTTATTTTTTATTCATTACTTACATTATTATCGTTTTTTTTATTCATTTATTTATTCATCATCATTATTTTTTTTCGCATCCGACCCAGATATGGACCAAAAGGTCTCCTGTCGGCATGCTCCGCTTTTGTAATCCTTTGTAATTAATACACACATGCAAAGGCACCTTTTATAGATATCCAGTCCTTTCTTCTATGTACATTAAAATATATATACAAAGATACATTTATATACCAATGGCTATTTCCCCCTTACAAGGGAGGTAGCCAAAAAACAAAGGCATAAATTCCACTCCCACCCATTCCATCCCCACTCACCACACCTCCCTCCCTCTTATACTGGCTCCTCCTGGATGACGGGTCATCCCTGCATCTCGCCCACTGCCCTGGGTTAGAAGCAGTGCAGCAAGACACAGAACATCCACAGCAAGGCCGTTTCACTTAATCGAAGACCCTCCCCATCTCTGTCCCCTCATGCAAAAACGGGGAAAAATTCTTTCGGGCTGCGTCAAAATATCATTCACACATACTCCCTCACCCCATCATCCCCCACTCCCTTCCATGCATCACAGCATTATCCATGCACAACCATTCTCCATTTACCCCTATATTCTGTCTTCTGTCCTTCCTCAACAGACATTCCCCTCTTTCCCAAAGCCCCCTTCACCCCATCCATCCATCTCATCCTTGGTCGTCCCCTCATGTTCACTATTTCCACATCTGCCTTCCACACCACTTTTATTAATCTTTCTTCACTCATTCTCTCCATGTGTCCAAACCATCCCAATAATCTTTCATCAATCCTATCTCCCAACTCCTTTTTTCATCCCCGCTCTCTTCCTCACCTCCTCGTTTCTCACTCTATCCAGCCTAGTAACCCCCATCATACTTCTCAGCCACCTCATCTCAAACACATTCAAGCTCCTCCTCTCTTCTGTTCCATATTTTTGTCCCATACAGTGCTGTCGGCACAATCACTCCATACAATCCTCTCTTAGCATCCATTCCCAAATGTCTATTTCTAATTACACTTTTTAATCTCCCAAGGCATTTAGTCGCTTCTCTCAATCTACATTCTACCTCCACCTCCATTCCCCCCTTTCCCGCCACATTCGCACCCAAGTATCTAAAACTATCCACTTCCTCTAGTCTCTTTCCTTTAATACTCACCTCCAATTTACTGCCACATTCTTCCCTTGTACATCTCATCACCTTACTTTTACCCACATTGATCTACAACTTCCTTCTTTCGCACACCTTCCCAAACTCTGTCACTACCTTAGTCCCTCTGATTCTGCCAAAAGTGCAGTGTCGTCAGCAAACAACAACTGGCTTATCTCCCACCTTTCTCCATTTTCTTTAACCATCATCCCCCGGCCCATTACCCTTGCATTTACCTCTCGCACCACCCCATCCATGTATAAATTGAACAGTCATGACGACATAACACATCGCTGTCAAAGTTCCACCTTGACCTCAAGCCACTCACTCTTTCCATTTCTGATTCTAACACAGGCTCTACTACTATCGTAAAAACTCTTGACTGCTCTTAACAGTTTTCCTCCTATTCCATATATCTTTTTTCTTCCCTGCGTATTTTTACATATTCATTTCTTGGTTTGATATACATAAGCCACTTTCCAGTTTTTTCCATCTTTTCCAAGCTTTGTCTTTTTTATCTTTTGCCTCACTACATTTTTTGTTATACCAGCACTTAATGTACACCTTTTCCCGTTTTTGTTTTGGTACGTATTTATCCACTCCTTCATGATATATTTCTTTTAATATCGTCCATTTCTCTTCCACCTGTTTCTTCATTAAAAAAAAATCCTCAACTCGCTTTTTGAAAGAAATTTCTAAGTTTCCCAAAAATCCATTTTGTTATACATCAGTCTTCCTTTTCTGTGTTTCTCGTTTCTCCCCACATACATTTCCTCGTTTAGTTTGAGCTCAAGTAGTATGTGGTCACTCTTCCAGAGTGGTGTCTTGTATTCCATTTTATCCATAATTTCAGGCTCTGATGTAAATATCAAATCTAGTCTCGACGGTTCTTCGTTATTTCTATACCTGGTATTCTCTTTTACCCATTGAGTCACTGTGTATTTAATGGTCATGTCCAGTATGTTTCCCCAAAGGTTCTCTCCACCCTTCACTGTCATTTCCTCCCAACATATTTCTTTTGGGTTAAAATCATCCATAATTACTAGGTTTCCTCCTTTTAGCATTTCATTTAATGTATGCCTTGTGTCCTCCAACATTTTGGAATGATCATTCTTTCCAAGAATGTGTTTTCAGGGGCACAAAGATCACCAAAAAAAAGTCTACTTTTCATGTCACTATTTTCAACTTTTATCATGATCAATTCCACATTATTTTCTCCTGTGATCTTTGTCACATTCTTCTTAATCAAAAACATTACTCCTCCCTGTTTTTCCTATATTTTCTATCCAGTGATTATATAAACCTTGTTCAACACTATTTGGTGGTAGTAGACTTTTTAATTTTGTCTCCACAATTCCCATTATATCTGTTTTTTCTTCCCCCAGAAAACCATTTGATTTATCTAATCCTGAAATCAGACCATCTACATTGGTGTAACTTACTTTTTTTTGCTTTTTCCTCCTTGTGTTCTGTTTCCTGTGTTTCCTTTCTTTTGATATACCATTTTCTTATCCTGAAGTCCAGCATTTTCCAAAAACACTTCCTCTTTTCGGTCTCGGTTCTTCTTTTTTCGTTAGCTTCAGTTTTTATTGTCTTTTCTCTTCCTCATAGCTCATTTCCTTTTTTATCAATATATTTTTGTAGTTTTCACTTTTTGCAAATTTTGCTGTTTTTGCTAATACTTCTGCTATCATTTGTGACCTTAGTTTGATTTTCAGAGGTCGATTTTTTCGAGTATTGTCCCATTCTATGCACTTCTATTTCTTTTTCTATTTCTTGCCCCTCATCTTGTGCCTCTCAGAATTTTTGCTGCAGTATTTCTTTCTCCTCTTTTTCTTTTAAGTACCTAGCTACATTGGGTTTTTCTTTAATACCATATACCACTATGCAGTTTTTAAATCCATAAATTGGTAATATATGAGCTCTCATTCAGGGTAAAAGCTGTCAATCTTGAGTCCAGCACATGATCCAAAACCATGTTAGTGAATTACACATGATTATTAATAGCCATTATGACATACATCAACTGAAGATCTAATTACCAAAAACATTACACCCCATCCCCCATGAAAGAGGTAGTCTGCCAAGGCTTCTACTCACTCCCATCCATCATACATTTACCTCCCTTTCATCTTGCCATCCACCCTTGGATGAAAGGCCATCCCTGTCCCATTCCCACTATTTATTCTAAAAGGCTTCTTTCCCCTTATAAAGGATGTTCCCAGCCAAAGCATGATCCTTCCCTTCACACATCCCAAACCCATTTGTTCTCCTCTTACCTTAGCCCCTTGTGGATCAAGCCCACCCCTTCCTCCTTGCCCACTGCCCAGATCAGAGGCAATGCAGTAAGGCACAGCACACTTACAGCAAGGCCCAGAACCTAAGCTGGTTTACCTTAACTGAAGAATCAGCTTTTCCAAAAGTTTGGTTTCTAAGATGGTTGGTATTATCTCCTCTGATGGGGCAGCATTTCGCCATACACGTTCAAATAAAGTAATTTGTGTACATATTGTACAAGTGTTACAGTACTGTATACCTGTATGTGCATACTATAAATGCAAGATGAATAAAGTACAATATATTTCTGCACTACTGAACTGTACTTACCCTGCCAATCGCCACTAGAATTTGGTACATCATTGGTTTGTTTGGATTGAACAAGCTGTTTGATTGATCTGAAATTTGGTTTAACAAAGTTTGATTTATGAAGGGTTTACTGTACTGCTTTAATACAGGGTGATGACCCTGGTTGTACTACAATATAATATTTTCGTAGTTTCACAAAGGCCATGGAGAGGACAAAAAATTAAATATGCAACATTTGGAATGGTCAATAAGCTTTACTACGATTCTTATAAATTCACTTCATCCACACAGATACTGTACAACTGTCTGTACACATACAAACTTCTGCACGTATATAGCAATAAAAATCTGGCCGAATATAAAATTATTTGAACAAGTTTCTATATATTATGAACAAAAATAATAGAACTCTTCATATAATTTCCCACTCATATATAAGAAAACACCTCCCACTTATATTTACACAACCAAAAACCACATTTATCATCCAGTAAAATCTACACCTGAATCCTTAGAACACTCAATAGCATTACCTTTTGTCAAAGCATGATAGTAAACCCTCATTATTCACTTAATCTTACTGAGATTCAAATCTAATCATTCCTTTGTTGCATAACATCATAAACTGACCAAAATAAATTCAGACATCAAATTTGGCAAATATATCTAATACATTTCTTACAATTCACTGATCTCTTATATACACTATCATGCTTTCCAAATGTTCCAGTTTGGACTATACACAAAAACAAGGATTTGGGAGTTTGAGGCACAGAATGCCCCACAAAAACTCCTGTTAACCTGTAGTTTCCCATAACCAAAACACGGACACTACGATGGGCTGTGCTTTGCACAATTGCCTCATACTTTGTGGTAGGCAGATATGGCTAAAAGTATTTTCCAAGTGAGTCATCAGTATACACGCAAACCTAAGGCCCTTTTCCCCTTATAAGGGAATAGCCAAGTCAAAGAACACAACCAATACATTCATGGTAAAACCCATTTCATGTCTCCCTCCCAATTTAAGCACCTCATTCCTGTTCCTAGTACTGATATTTTTCCTTATAAGGAGAGAAAAAATATTTGAGGTGAATGTTGGTTTGTATTGTATTTCATCATCAATAACCAGAGCAATCAAAATCTCACAGAAGAGAAGGTCACTGAAGTGGACGATGGCCAAGACAAAACACACATCTGCTTTTTACATAATTAAAATTCATTTAACAATCCTCATTATCACTAACTCAAGGATAAAGGGCCACCCCTGTTCCCCACCACACTACTCAGGTCAAGGGAAATGCAGTAAGGCACAGCACTTCCAGAGCAGGTCCTGACAGCCAGAATCTATTTAGCTACCCCTCAAGATATCTAAAACAAATTAAAAGAATATCCCTTCAGCTGTGTCATGCTTTCATCCATTTACTATCTCACTCTCTTGCATTTTCCCTTTCCTGTTTTACAGCTATTTTGTATCCATCTAAAGCCCCCTTCACCCTATCCATCCACCTTGTTCTTGGTCTTCCTCAAAAGCTCACCCCACCCACTTCTGCTTTCCCTTCTCATTTTTACCAATTTCTTCATTCATTCTTAGCACATGCCCAAGCCACCTCAGCACCTATCTTAACAACAGCTCTTTATCATCCTTGTCCTCTGCCTCATCTTTACATTTCTTTTGATGCAATAATGCCAATGGTAAACTGCAATATCAATGAATTCTTAGAGTTCAGTGTCAAAGAATCAATTTCCCTATACTGAAACCAACTCATGATACATAACAATACTTAGAATGAGTTATGAATGCACTTGCAAAATTTGTACATTCTCAAGTAACTGAGGACAACATCACATAAACATCCTAGGAACAATTCTTGCAATATTCCATGCCTTTTCCTGAATTTCACAGAGGTGAATTTTTTTTTAAATCAGTGAAACAATATGCTCTGATAAAGAACAACATTCACCGACTAAGCCACATAAAGATCACATTGAAGAGATTCATTGCAATATTTGAGAGCTCCTCTTCAGCAATTGTGCCTTGCTATGACTGTATACACACTTTCCAGCAATAAATGTGTGCTGGATGTGCACTTGGTCATCATCAGAAAGGATAAGAAAATCAGCATCCGAGTTGAAATCTAACGTTCCTTTTTGTTTCTCAATGCCGAGAGCCTGAGCTGGGTGAAGTGTTGCAGCTTCAATTCCTTCAACTAAGCTCACACCTGAGGGGAACAGAGATTCATATTTTTGAACCGTTAACTACACATGGGAGAGGGTGGTGGAGGGAAGGGTGGTAGATAGAGCATTAATGGACTATGTAGTGGTAAATAGGATTATGATAGGAAGAGTTAAGGATGTACATATGCTAAGGGGAGAGGGTGGGGGAATATCAGATCATTTTTTGGTGGAAGGTAAGTTGAGAGTGGAGGATAGATGGAGGAAGAGGAAAGGGACAAAAGGTAGGGAGGTGCTTAGAGTGAACTCTTTAAATGAAAAGGAAAAGGAGAAGGAGTACAAGAAGAAGCTGAAGGAGTGGGAGGGAGTGAAGGATAGAGTAGAGCTAGGTGTGGAGGAGGAATGGGAATGGTTCAAGGAGGGAGTCACAAAGTGTGCAAAGCTGGTGTGTGAAACAAGAAGGACAGGAAGAAATAGAAGAAAGGGTAGTGAATGGTGGGATGAGGAAACAAAGAAGGTTGTAGAAGAGAAGAAGCGAGCTTTCACAGATTGGTTACAAAATAGGACGAGGGAGTCATATGAGAGGTACAAAGAAAAGAAAAGAGAAGTGAAGCAAAAGGTAAAGGAGGCAAAGAGGAGAGCAGATGTGAAATGGGGTAAGAGTATGACAGAAAATTTTGAAAGTAATAAAAAGATGTTTTGGAAAGAAATTAAGAGAGGAAAAGGTAAAAGATGCAGATGGAGAGATGATAATGGAAGAGAAGGCAGTAAGGGGAAGATGGGCAGAATATTTTAGGGAGTTGCTAAATGTGAAGGAGGATAGGGAGGGAAAGATAGCTGCAGTGGGAAATGCTAAGAAAATGAGAGTGATGAGTGAGGAAAATGGAGGAGAAATAAGGAAGGATGAAGTGACGGCAGTGGTTAAGATGATGAAAGCAGGTAAGGCACCTGGTCTGGATGGATGCCATGCAGAATGTCTAAAAAAAGGAGGTACAGTGATGGTGGACTGGCTGGTGAGGTTATTTAATGTTTGCTGGAGAGAGGGTAGAGTGCCGGAGGACTGGAAGAGTGCCTGTATAGTCCCACTTTACAAGAGAAAAGGGGACAAGTGTGAATGTAGTAGTTTCAGAGGGATTAGCTTGTTAAGTGTAGTTGGGAAGGCTTATGGGAGGGTCTTGATTGAGAGGATTAGGAGAGGAACAGAGGGAGTAATTGGTGAGGAACAGTGTGGATTTAGGACGGGTAAAGGTTGTGTAGATCAGATTTTTGTGGTAAGACAGATATGTGAGAAAGCTATAGGAAAGCGGAAGGATGTTTTTTGGGCCTTTATGGACCTGGAAAAGGCTTATGACAGGGTAGACAGAAAGGCACTGTGGGAGGTTTTGAGGATATAGGGGATAGGAGGAAAGCTTCTAGGAGCTGTCAAGAGTTTTTATGAGAGTAGTAGAGCTTGTGTCAGGATTAGAAATGGAGAGAGTGAGTGGTTCAAGGTAAAGGTGGGACTTCGTCAAGGATGCGTTATGTCGCCCTGGCTGTTCAACTTATACATGGATGGGGTAGTGCGAGAGGTATGCAAGGGTTGTGGGTCAGGGATTGGAGATGGTTAAAGAAAATGGAGAAAAGTGGGAGGTGAGCCAGCTTTTGTTTGCGGACGACACTGCGCTTGTGGCAGGATCGGAGGAGGGATTGAGGAAGTTGATGACAGAGTTTGGGAGAGTGTGTGATAGAAGAAAGCTGAAGATAAATATGGGTAAAAGTAAGGTGATGAGATGTACAAGGGGTGAAAGTGGCAGTAGACTGGAAGTGAGCATTAAGGGAGAGCGACTGGAGGAAGTGGAAAGTTTTAGATACTTGGGTGCAAATATGGCAGGAAAAGATGGAGTGAAGGTGGAGGTAGAATGTAGATTGAGAGAAGCAAGTAAATGCATTGGTGGATTAAAAAGTGTAATGAGGAATAGACATTTGGGAATGGATGCGAAGAGGAGACTATATGAAGGAGTGATTGTGCCAACAGCACTGTATGGGGCAGAAACATGGAACATAAGGGAGGAAGAGAGAAGGAATTTGAATGTGTTTGAGATGAGGTGTCTGAGAAGTATGATGGGGGTTACTAGGCTGGATAGAGTGAGAAATGAGGAGGTGAGGAGGAGAACAGGGGTGGAAAGGGGGTTGGGAGATAGGGTTGATGAAAGAGTATTAGGATGGTTTGGACACATGGAAAGAATGAGTGAAGAAAGACTGGTAAATGAGGTATGGAAGGCAGATGTGGAGGGAGTGAACATGAGGGGACGTCCTAGGATGAGGTGGATGGATGGGGTGAAGGGGACTTTGGGGAAGAGGGGAATGTCTGTTGAGGAAGGACGGGAGAGGACAGAAGACGGGTGAATGGAGAATGGTTGTATATGGATGATGTTGTGATGCATGAGGTGGAATGGGTGGGGGGATAGGGGGTGAGGTAGTATGTGTTAGCAAATTTTGATGCAGCCCGAAGGGATTTCTCCCCGTCTTCTCCTTTATGCATGGGGGGATGGAGAGGGACGGTTGCCAATTTAATGAAGCGACCTTGCTGTGGATGTGCTGTGTCTTGCGACACTGCTTCTGACCCAGGGTAGTGGACAAGGTGCAGGGATGACCCGTCATCCAGGAGGTGCTAAGATGAGAGGGAGGGTGGAGGGGTGTGGAGTGTATTTAGGGATGGAATGGGTGGGAATGATTTTATGCCTTTTCCTTTTTGGCTACCTCCCTTGTAAGGGGGAAAAAGCCTTGGTATATGTATGTATGTAACTACACAAGGTGAATGAAGAGTGGTTGTGTGTGGATGATGCTGTGATGCATGATATCGTGATGCATGAGGTGGAATGGGTAGGGGATAGGGGGTGAGGTAGTATGTGTGAGAAAATTTGACGCAGCCCAAAGGGATTTCTCCCCGTCTTCTTTTCTGCATGGGGGGACAGAGAGGGGGGTTACCAATTTAATGAAGCAGCCTTGCTGTGGATGTGCTGTTTCTTACAACACAACTTCTGACCCAGGGCAGTGGACAAGATGCAGGGCTGACCCGTCACCCAGGAGGTGCCAAGATAGGAGGGAGGGTAGATGGTGGAGAGGAGTGGAGTGTATTGGGGATGGCATGGGTGGAAATGGTTTGTATGCCTTTGTTTTTTTGGCTACCTCCCTTGTAAGGGGGAAAAAGCCTTGGTATATGTATGTAACAACACAAGGGAATAAATATACACTAGAAAGTACTTTGCCCTACTGGTATGTTTCCGGGCAGCCAAAACAAGTGACAGCCACTGGTAGCTACTGAAAGCTCCAACTGAAGACAACTAAAAAGCCCAATTGGGCCCAAACACATTGTAGTAGCACACACCAGTGCAACAATGATCTTGAATTAATTGGACCCACATACAACAAACTATTGTATTTCATTGCCAATTAGTAGCTCTTATCCTATAATATCACAATGAAGAAGTGGAGTCCAAAAATGATCTGAAAGTTACTGAACTTAGAAACAATAATCTCAATTCTACTGGACTTGTAAAAATTTATCAGTTTCACTCAACTTGCAAAAAATAAAAAAATCAATCAATCAATTGATCAATAAATAAATTAATTAACTTTACTGGACTTACAAACACTCTAAATCTAACCAGTTCACAATCATCTCAAAACTATAAAACATAAACAATAATCTTGAAAGTAAATATTCCAACACACAAAGGGAATCACCCTACTGAAGAAGTTCACAAATCATTAAGTCTTAACCACCACATTTCTTTTTTAAATAGCCATTTCACAGCCAATAATCATTCAAGAACAATTACAAATGTGACACATGTTCTGAAACAATACCTACCTGCTGCTTTGATGAATCTTCGCACACAGTCGTCCATAGTGGCAATTGAACCCGCCAGGGTGTTGGTGCCAACAATCTTTGCCTGCCGTCCCACTACTTCTAAGGCCAACTGTCCAATGTAGTGCTTGCCTTCCCCAAGCCCCATGGCAGATATTGCATCAGTCACCAATACTAAGCCTGGAAAGAATGATGGGGGAAAAATCAATCAATATCTTCTGACTATTCTCTTTTAAGAGAAAGGAAATAGGCTGGAGAAAGTAGATAGCTTCAGGTACTTGTGGGCACATGTGGCAGGAAAGAGAGGAGCGGAAGTGGAGGTAGATTGTAGATTGAAAGAAGAAAGGGAAAATAACAAATTGTAATGACAAATAGACATTTGGGAATGGTTGCTAAGAGAAGATTGTATGAAAGGGTGATTGTGCCAACAACACTATATGGGACAGAGATACTGAACATAAGAGAAGAGAGGAAGAGTTTAAATGTGCTTGAGATGAAATGTCTGAGAAGTACGGTAGGGGTTACAAGGTTGGATAGAGTGAGAAACAAGGTGAGGAAAAGAGCAGGGGTGGAAAAGGAGATGGCAAATACAGCTGTTGAAAGAGTATTGGGATGGTATGGACACATGGAAAGAGTGAAGAAAGATTAGTAAAAGAAGTGTGGAAGACAGAGGTGGATGGAGCAAACATGAGGGGATGACCAAGGATGAGATGGATGGAGTGGGTAAAAGGAGCACTGAGCAAGAAGGGATGTCTGTTGAGGAAGGGAGAAGGCAGAAGATAGGGGTGAGTGGTGAACGATTGTGTATGGATGATACTGTGATGCATAATAAGGAGTGGGAGGGGGTGGGGGTGGGGGGGTTAGGGAGTGGTTATGACTGTGTGAATGATATTTTGACACAGAGAAGGGATATTTTTTTTTTTTTTTTTCAATTAAATGAAGTGGCCTTGCTGTGGATGTGCTGTGTCTTGCTGCATTATTTCTGACCCATGGCAATGAACAAGGTGCAGGGATGACCCGTCATCCTGGAGTAGCCACGATGAGAGGAAGGAGTGATGTATGGGGATGAAATGGGTGGGAGTGGAATTATGCTTTTTGACTTTGGCTACCTCCCTTGTAAGAGGGAAGTCCCTATTATGTATGTTAAGAAATCATAAATACTAAATTCCCTTTCAATCAAAGACCATGGAACTTCATGCAAGCCTTATGGTTTCTTGCAGTCTCCTTCATTCTTATATTTTTATCAAGTTATCAATCCCTTTAATTGGAACTTTAAAAAAAAAAAAAAAAAATTCTATAGAATTAACCCAGATGATTTTATTTGGCTAAGGCATAGACTTGGGGGCAGATCAGTTCACAAGCAATCCAGATCCCACTGTCTCCAGTCTATCCCCCAACAGAATTAAACAATCTTGCATTAGTTAAAATAAACCATGAAAAATATCAACTAGTCAAATGAGCTAAATTCAGTTAAAACTAAGAACATGTCATGATACACTGATGATTTGGTGCTCCCTAAAATTTAAGGTTTTAGCGAGATCCAGAATGGCCCATAAAATGCGAAGCTTGAATGAATTGATAACAACATCAGTCACAGGACTGCAAGTCAATTGAGCAAAAGACATAGCTTAACAAGAACATCCGCTTCTGTCTAGAAGCATGGCTTCACAGCCACAGTGGTCCGCCACTGGTAATGTCATAAAGAAAATAACATCTATTGGCCATGAGGGGGCAGAAAAAGAGGATTGGTAATTAAATGAAGTGGTCTTGCTGCATTGCTTCTGACCCACAACAGTGGATGGGATACAGGAATGACCCATCATCCACAAGGAGCTAAGATGAGAAGGGGGATGGATAGTGGATGCGAGTGGTATGGGTGGGAGTGGGTATGTGCCTTTTGATTTGGCTACCTCCCTTATAAGGGGGAAAAAGTCCCTGTCATATAGACAGATTAACCAGAATAACACTTGTACAGTGTAACACTGCACTGGTGAGTTCAAGTTTGTCATAACATCACTATAATTTCAATACATTTCAACAAATTATATCATTTTCATGCATCTCAATAATGACATGCACTGGCCATACCTGATGGATCAGTCCGATGAGCAATCCGTAATGCTGCTGGATGTGTGTGGATGCCATCAGCTATGATGCCATAGAAGACCTTGTGGTTGATAAACTTGCTAGTCAACAGCCCAACAAGACCTGGGTCTCTGTGATGGAACTATAAAGAAATATGTGGATGCACTAATATTACTATCTCTACAAGAATGAAAAAAAGGAGACAGAGGGCAAGGAAGGAGGGAGAGGGAGGTGGGGGGAGGGGGGCAGGCTGCTTAACAAAATTTCCAATAAACAATCAAGGCAATAGGGTAACAGTAGATAACTTAAATCTGAACACATATTACACAAGAGCATCTTTATATGTTCACTTACTGGAAGCATTGCATTAAAGAGGTGTGTGATAAAGGAAGCTCCACTGTTGACGGCAACTTCTCCATCTACTAGGTTGGCTGTGGAGTGACCTGGGAGCAAGAAAACCAAAGGATATGATTAGCCCATTATTCCATTAAAGATCAGTGAAATAGTTTCTACACTCCTGAACAGAATTACTAATATAATCTTTAACATTTTGAGCATTAGTGATTTTCCCCCCAGCTCACTCACCAATGGACACAATAATGTTCATCTTTGACAATTCTTTTATGACTTCCGAGGCATTAGGCAATTCGGGTGCAAGTGTAATCATGCAAACATTGCTGAGGTCACCAAACACCTCCTGAACAGTCTTGTAACCCTGAAAAAGAAAACACAAATATGAAAGGATCTGTACTCAACAAGATGGGCCATCGTGCTTCTAAAACAAATGTCAATTCAACACAAAAAAATAACTTTTGCCTTGTATTTCACTAACTGGAAATCTGTAGCCCTACAGTGGTTGGTAAAAGTCCTCCAGGTTCCCCATGGATCTCCCTAAGAAGAAACTTTGGATTGTTGCCTGTGTTGTATCGATTTGATTCAGTTTAACATCACAAATTCCCACTATCAGGAGGCTAGGGTGGTGCCCCTTACAGGGGACTTTGCAACTTGGAATTTATGTACCATGACCTTAGTCCAACTCGCTGGTGGCAGGTTCAAACTGCTGTCACTTCAACCTCCATAGCAAGTAGTGACATTCACCTGCTTGCCCAGCAGGCATTGTGCTGTATTAGTTTGGGAGAAGAGCTCTCTGCACAGGAGATGAAAACCTCTATCAACATCATCAATCTTTTCTCCCCTTTTATGGAGAGCTGATGATTAGTGACTGCTCTCCTCCTCCTCCTACCACCTCATGAAATAGGTGCACACCCACATTAACAACACAGACAACAGTTCAATGTTTCCTTCCAGACAGATTTATGGGAGGGCCCAAACCTGTTGCTTGTTTCTGTGGAGCTGTGGGCTTTCAGTCAGGAAAAACTGAGGCAACAATTATAATTTGTCATGCTAACATCCACAGCCTAACTGTGGATGAGCTGTGTCTTGCTGCATTGCCTCTGACCCACGGCAATGGATTATCATCCAGGAGGAGCCAAGATCAGAGGGAGGGAGGGGGGGTGAATGGAAGTGGAGTGGGTGGGAATGAAATGGGTGGGAGTGGCATTATGCCTTTTGACTTTGACTACCTCCCTTGTAAGGGGAAAAAGCCCTTAGTATATGTATGTATGTCCTTGAATGAAAATCAAATCATTGTAGAGTAACTTCAAGAAAAATGAACATTAATCATGGACAGATTGTAGATTGAAAGAAGCAAGTAAATACCTTGGGGGATTAAAAAGTGTCATGAAAAATAAGCATTTGGGAATGGATGCAAAGAGGGGACTATATGAATGGGTGATTGTACCGATGGCACTGTATGGGGCAGACATGGAATTTAAGAGAGGCAGAGGGGAAAAGTTTAAATGCTGAGAAGTATGATAGGGGTTACAAAGTTGGATAGGATGAGAAATTAGGAGGTGAGGAGGAGAGCTGGGGTGGAAAAGATGACAGATAGAGCTGTTGAAAGAGTATTAGGATGGTTTGGACACATGGAAAGAAAGAGTGAAGAAAGATTAGTCAAAGAGGTGTGCAAGGCAGAGGTGGAGGGAATGAACTTAAGGGGATGACCAAGGACGAGATGGGTGGATGGGGTGAAAGGGGTACTGAGAAAGAGGGGGATGTCTGTTGAGCAAGGAAGGGAGAAGGCAGGAGATAGGGGTATGTGGAGAATAACTGTGTATAGATGATACTGTGATGCAAAGGAATGAGTGGGGGTTGGGGGTAGAGAGTGGTTATGTATGAATGATATTTTGACACAGCCTGAAGTGATTTCTCCCCATCTTCTCTTTTCCTGAATGAGGGGACGTAGAGGGGGTTCATCACTTAAATGAAGCACCCTTGCTGTGGATGTACTGTGTCTTGCTGCACTGCTTCTGACCCAGAGCAGTGGGTCAGACGCATCCACAAGGAGCTAAGATGAGAGGGTGGAAAGGGTGGTGGATGGGAGTGGAATGGGTGGGAGTGGGTATTTGCCTTTTGATTTGGCTACCTCCCTTGTATGGGGGATAAATCCCTTGATAAATAGACAGACAGACAGATGAACTTGCAAGTTACTCACATTTGTAAAGGTTCGAATACACTGCAAAGGATGTGCTCCAATCTTATCTGGGCTTATGAAAGGTCCTTCCACGTGAACACCTAAGACCCCAGCACCATCAGCACCCCCTGGGGTGGGTCGAATCTTTGGCAGAACCTGAAACATAGATCCTCAGCTTTAAGGATATGTTTAAACCACGTTTCCCCTTGAAAGAGGGAGGAAGGAGTCAATGCACATACATCATAATTGTATAAAATCCATTAAATCCCCCCCCCATCCACTTTGAGGGTGGAAGAGTAAGCAGAGTACAGGAATACCCTACTATTCAACATTTTAAAAACCATATTTTCACTCTTTTTTGAAAATGAAGAATTAGGCATCATTTCTGCAATCCAAATATTCTGCTCCTCTCCAAATCTGAAAGTGCTTTGATACCTACAGTCTGGTGACATAGAAACAGTCCCACACTAATACAATACACCTGGATTTCTTAATCCAACACTAAACCACCACCACTTGTGCGGAGGTTTGGGCCCAGGACAGAAACCCACTTTGGGAATTGCTCCAGGACATAAAACACCACCAAATTCCAAAGTGAGATTATGTCCTGGGCCCAAACATCCACACGAGAGGCAGTTGGTACATGTTGGATTAAGAGACCTAAGTATACAGACATCCATATGCCTGAGTCAATGTTGGACAGTACAAGAAAACATGATGCCTGTCTTCTGTGAGGTGACTACACCTTGGGCACCTGGCATCAGGTGGCAGGCCAATTCTGTGCCGATGCAGTTTTCATGCCGGGTGATAACCTCAGGTAAGTGTTATTCATATACATCTTAGAACAGTTTTCTCTTTTAGGTTTGTGTCAAGGGTGCCTGATATAGGACTACATTTGTTGGGCTCTGAGTATAGTTTATTTCTTAATCTGTGTTGCATTTCTGTAAAGAGGTAACCTGGGGAGCTGAGTTTTGGAAGACATTTGAGTAGTATGCTGCAGTTGTTGGCTTCTTGATATGTCCAATGGGTTGAGGTCATGTGATGTGACATGTTATGTGATGTGACATGACATGTTATGTGATATGACATGTGACATGATGTGGTGTGTCATGGCATTATGTGATGTGCCATAACATTATGTGATGTGGTATGTTATATGACATGTGACATGATGTGGTGTGCCATGGCATTATGTGATGTGGTATGTTACATGTTATGTGATGTAGTATGACATATGATGTGATGTTATGTAATGTGACATGATGTTATGATATGACATGTGATGACATGTTATGTGATGTGACATGACATTATGTGACATGATGTTATATGATGTGACATGACATGCAACATGTGACACATGATGTGATGGATGTGTGGGTTTCATGGCTCCTATGTAGACCTATATGCCAATCACCTTCATGTGCTGCTTTATGGGTAGAATATCTAGTAGGTACATGCCTTTGACTTAGCTACCTCCCTTATATGGGAGAAAAAGCTCTTGGAATACAGATCAATTTAATCCATGAGTACAAATGGCCTATCAGGGTTGTATTTGTGCTTCACTTTTCTTAAGGCTTTATTTGGCACTGTTTTGAGGTTTTCTTTGAAGAAGCAGACATTTGGTGTCCCCAACAACGATATGTACATGTCAATTTTATTGTACCCCCCCATAAACAAGATCTGTGAAAATCAGGCCCTTATCTGCCGGCACAAGAGATAAGAGGATAAGGGTTACAAAAGATACAAGATAAGAAGAAGAAGAGTTACAACAGATATGAGATAAGAAGAGACTATGCGCATCTGTGGTACACCTCAAGGGCACACTTTTAAATCTATGGCAACCTGATATGGTATCTTCAATATAGTTGCTTACTGATACTGTTCTTGTGATACTAAACTGTTTCATTCAGCTGAGAAACCGATCCAGATTAGATGGGATCAGTGACAGGTTCCTCCACAATAGGCTTCTTCCAGAAGACAAAATCTGATAACTTTCTCATTTCAGTCTAAGGGTGCTCCTCTGACCTCCATTAAAAAATAAATTGAAATATTTAAATAAATAATTAAATAAATATATAGACAATAGAATATAACTAAATATAAAAAAATCTACTAACCTTCTTACATCTCTTCTTTACCTCCTCAGCATGATACTATCCCCAAGGATACAAAAACCCTGGTCATTGATGACAAAAATAAGGAAGATTTGTGCCTTGCTGCACTGCATCTGATCCATACAATACGACAAGGAATAGAGTTACCCTTCATCCCACCAAGATGTGATGAGAGGTGTTATGCTTTTGTGTATTTGTATTTTTTTCTTTCATGTTTTTCAATATGAATGTGTGTGGTTTGACTTAGCCACCCCGATTTATAAGGAGTAGATGACTACTGAGATGCACTGTTTTAATACTGGAGGGTGACATGAGCATAGATATGCTAGTAAAATTCTTATGCTCAGGACTATCACAATAATAATCCTAATAATAATTTTAATAATATAATTGTAATAATATAATATAACATTGTAATAAAACCAACAGTCCTGTACAGATGTGAGACATGGACACTGACAAAAGAAAGAGAGAAGAGACTGGTAATTTTTGAAAACAATATCATGAGAAGAATCCTCGACCCAGTATATGATGAAAAAGAAGGGAAATGGAGACAAAGACATAACAGGGAAATTAGAGATCAGACCGGACAACCGTATATTCAGGATGAAATACGGGGAAGAAGAGCAAGGTGGGCTGGACACTGCATCTGAATGGAGGCAGACAGACTACCAAGTAAGGTGATGGAAGGAGGAATAGAGGGCAGACAACCATTAGGGAGACCCAGGTACAGATGGATGGATGGAGTAAGGAAGGACGTGGAGAAGGTGGCATCAAGAGAGGACTGGAAAGAATTGGCAGAGGATAGAACCATATGGAGAGGCATAGTGAAAGCGGTGAAGGGCCGACCGGCCTGACAACCAACAGAGTAAGAGTAAGGGTTAGTAATAATTATGGTGGCAATAACAAAACTAGTGGTAAAGATAATTGGTCGACATATATAAAGGGAGGCAGAGGCAAGGAATATATACATAATGGCAACACACCTCATGATACACATTAGTCGGAGATGTGACAATCGTGGGACAGAAGGAGGTCACTCCTGTGCTCAGAAGTCCTTTAGCCACCACTTTCACTACCTTCTCGATTTCTTTTGTGTCCGAAGAAAAGTCGTATCCAAAGCCACCTAAGGAAAATTATGTCATGAGATAATCCATATAGTTGAAGATGGCAAAGCACAACTATACAATCTCACAGCATTTGCCCAATTATGGAGCAAATAACTGATTATCAAAGCTACCATGAGGTTCAAAATTTAATACAATTAAAAGTTAACAACCCACAGTTTTTGTATGCAGGAACATGAGTGAGGCAATTCTCCCTTGTGTTTAATGTTCACAGTCCTTGTTTGTAGAATAGTTTATTCTAAAGCAATTATATATAAGAAAGTTTATTTTAATCTAGATCTGGGTTGTGAATAGGGATATTGTTATTATTCTTACACACAAAAAAATATACTAAGCACTAAAACTAGTGGTACTCACCATTAATCTGTACATCTATGAATCCTGGTACAATGATCCCTCCATTACAGTCCACATAAATATCCGCCCTTTTCTGTTCTTCAAAGAAAACTGGTTCTGGATCCAGGATCTTGCCATTCCGTACCCACAGGTCATCTTTGATAACTTGACTGTCTCTAATAAGTTTACAGTTGTGGTACTTATACGTGATTCCCTTGTCTGACTTCATGGTTATGCTTATTACAGTCTTGATCAATGTAGCAACTCTTCATCAGCTGTAAAGACACCATTACTTATATATATACCAAGTAGAATATCATATCAAAGATTTATCTTTCTGCAAATACAAATTGTGTCAAAAAGTTCATATCTAATATACATATACTTGCTTTTTTTTAGAAATTCATTACCTAGCATTAAATATTACTCATACATCAACATTATGAAGTTCCATGACCTGACCTAGCTTTCCTGGGACAACCTTGAAACTAGTTTAAACAAAAAATTGAACTCTTGGATATTTGTTTTCTATTATATGCCACTACATAAAATAAATCTGCCTACCTTTATCAGTGTACATAGCTGCTAGTTTCGTTTCATCTTTAGCGGATGTCCCCATATATGCCTACGAGTTTCCTAATATCCTTGTTACCAACTCTATCGTTCACAAAAAATACAAAGACAGTGGCTTCACCTGCAACGTCCACAACCTATATGCAGTTTTAAGTCTTACCTGATATCTTACTATTCTTAATTGTACTGGTAATATAGCTCCGTATGTCCTTGTAACACTTTAACACATTTAAGACACGATCAACACTGCTTTTCACCACGAAAGTTACGCATCTTCTGTAGATTGGCAACCGGTCCGGTGCTTGAGTGTTTACTCTGATCAGCTGTTGTCATTTGGCTGGCGTATGCTACTACAATTTTTCTAATTGTTTCGCTCGATTACTTTCAGATTTTGCCACACAGTCCTTCATTATAATTTGTTCGTAAAAAGTACCGTAAATGGAAGTGAAAACATAAAATCAGTAAACACATACGCACTTCACTAATTTTTGGAAACTGATATCCATCAAACACCAGGAAATTCACCAAAATTGTTAAGTTCAGTTGTAAAGAGCAATGGAATTGTACTTTATAATTTTGAAAAATCGTAGTTTGAATAAGATAAGTTCTATCCGAGCAGGTTTCTGTCTGTTTTTCTCTGATGATTTCCGTAAACGAATGAAGTGAACTTGAAACATGGTATGCATTTCTATAATGGAAAAGCATAATGATAATCGAAAAAAATTAGATCTAAACTTTATGACAGTGGTTATCTTTATGTGACTGTAAAGTATATCCTGTGACTTATCTTTCGACGAGTTCCGGTGATATAAACACCGTGCTCAAAGTGTCGAGTGATTGTGTTCTCACCGGTTTAGACAGGTTTCTTAATTAGCTAAAGTCATGAATTCACAGCGTCTGTTTGACGCTGCCATGAAGTTAAACATGTTCAACTTTAACCCTCGAGTCCAAAATTCCCTGTAATATTTTGCTGTGAGTCTGCGTAGAAATTTCCTTGTATGCAAAATTTACCTTCTCTGATAATTTAAGCAAATACGCACAATTAGAAGGTAGAAGAGAAAAAAAACAAAGCAATTTTTGGTTTGACGGTTGGCAAATTACCATATTTTTTAGAGAATTTATAAGTTGATGTTTGGGTGGAACTTCTTTATTGAATGGATTTTAATATAATTTGAAAACCTTGTGTGCGCATATTTTTTTCTTTATGTGCGCTAGTTGTAAAACTCCGCGCGCACATGCGCACAGCTTAGAGGGAACGTTGTTCAAGTCTAGTGTTTCAGTAGCGAATAAAGAAGCGTCAAAATCAGTGACAAGTAAACCGGTCTTTAAGGCTAGTTGACGCTAGTTGCTAGTTTCTTTTGTCGCTACTGAAACGCAAGACGCGAGCGGTAAAGTTGTACATTTTTAATTTTATGGCTGCGTCAAACAGACGTTTCGAATCCATATCAGTCGTTGGCGATTTAAAACGCTTGTCCAAAGCGAATAAGAACAGCGCCGTGTAACCGACGCTTTACCTTCCTTTCGTAGTCGTCCTTCAAATAAACGTCTTTGTTTTGATGCTGTTTTGTTATTTGGTATAGCGGCTGGCTGTCATACCCCATGCATTTTCTTTAGCTCTTTAAGTCTATTTACCTGTTCAAATTTCCTTCGGACGGCATTTGAAGCTGAGCAAGAAGTGAAAACGAGGATGCTTACTATGCTTCCTAAGGGGATCGTTTTTGGTACCCTGTTGTCCGTAGAGGTCATACGCCCGGACCAACTGAGACGACATTTGGGTGATTATCGCCTCCACACTGGTTTTCCCCCATTTTTTTCGAGGACATTTACCTAGGTGATACAAAGGACGGAGTGGAGTTTGTTTTGTAGTGACGTGATGCATCCTACGACTCGTCACACACTGATCAAAGAAATCTTCAAGTTCCTGTAGTTGGCAAGCGTAGTTCGCAAGGGTGTCCCTGCCAGCCAGCGGTCAGCCCATCAGGAACTTGGAAAGCTCCTCACGTTCCCGCCAGCCTCCCTTAAAAGGTCGGCGTTTCGCCGAGATGGGCAGAACAGTACCGGCCAGCACACACAACAACATCTCCTCGTCCAATCTTCGAGCCGTCCCATCGAGCCTCGCCGTCATCATCTGCTACCGCCTCGCTGACGTTAGGCTCCACGTCCAGCTACAACCATAAGCTCCACTAAGCTGTGGCCTTAGTCCGAGCCTCACCAATATTTCTCATGTGACACCTCTAGTGTCGCACCTTGTGGCTAATTACCAAAAGAAAGAGATTAGATATTTTGTGTTGATTTTCATTTGTCCTGCCGTTGTTCCGAACTAAAACTACTACAGTTTCAATTGTGACTTTGAATACCATTTTCTTACCGACAGTTGTTTCCCAAATACAGAAAGTGCTGTTCGTAGATTCATCCTTGCATTTTTGTTGTTTATATATATACATGTGTGTGTGTGTGTGTGTGTTTTATTTGTTTATTCTTTTATTTGTTTATTTATTCATTAGATCAGCATAGGACGGTCATGAGGTTTCCAAGGTCAAAGCTTCTTATCTGTGATAACAATCAGCCAAAAGCGAGATTATGCAACAATGAAGTCATTGACCTTTTTTTTTTTGGGGGGGGGGTTGTAGGCCACACTGCATTTCCGTCACTGGCATTTCTGGTGTGACGGATGTGTCATTTCGTCAGCAATAAACAGCGTTTCTATCCTCGTAGACAACATCGCACCAAAGACGTGGAAAAGATTATGACAGGTGGCAGAACAAAGAAAAAGTTATATATATATATATATATATATATATATATATATATATATATATATGTGTGTGTGTGTGTGTGTATACATATATATGTATATACATACATATATATACATACATATATACATGTGTGTGTGTGTGTGTGTATTCACTTGGTCTTTGGATCACGTGTTGGACTCGTGATCGACAGCTATTTCCCTCCTGGAAGAGAGCTCAGAGCTCGTAGGTCCGATCTATGGGTAATGCTATGACCTTGCACACACACACACACCCAACTCCCCGCCCACGAGAGTCAGAGTAACGACCCGAGGCACAGCGATACCGAAATAATTTCGGCCCTGGGCAGGATTCGAACTGGGTGCTGGGAGCATTTCTGCTTCCCAGTTCAGCGCTCTACCAACTATGCCACCGAGTCGGTGTGTGTGTGTGTGTGTGTGTGTGTGTGTGTGTGTGTGTATGCACAAATACACACACACACACACACACACGACGGCGCAATGGTAGCGTTCGCAACTGCTACTACAGCGGTCCGAGTTAGAATCCCGTTCAGCATTACCCATAAATCGATCATATATGAGCTCTGAGCTCTCATCCTGGGGGGTAACAGCTGTCGATCACGAGTTCAACATGTGATCCAAGACCATGGTGAATAATTTATATATGGAGGTGAGGTGGCAAAATTAAACGTTAAGGCTGAGTATGGAGCTTTATTCAGAACCAGATGTTTCGACCTCTTGGGCCTTCCTCCATATCTGTCAGTCTTTACATATATACATATATATGTATATATATATATATATATATATTTTTTTTTTTTTTTTTTTTTTTTTTTTTTTTTGTGCAGAAACCACCAGGAAATTGAAAAAACAGATACCGAACGTTTTCGTCTGAAAATGTCTAGATAGACGAAAACGTTCGGTATCTGTTTTTTTCAATTTCCTGGTGGTTTCTGCAAAAATAGTTTATCACGTGTGTTTTGTGATTTCTTTGCATACATATATACATATATATATATACTGTATATATACATGCATATACACATATATATATATATATATATATATATATATATATATATATATATATCAGTATTCTTTTTAGAGTGAAAATCAGTCTCCATTTATAAAAGAATGCTGTGTGACTGTGGTCCGTAAGAGTATCTTAAAAGTCGGAAAAGTTTATCAAGTGCAACAAACTGCAATGTCCGTACGGATTATTTTTTATGCTAGGGGAGGATGAAACAATAAACATACACCATTTACCTGTACTGTTCTCTTTGGAGTATATTATCATTATACAGACTATTTTTTATTATCAAAACACTCTTATTGTTTACAAACCACTTCCTTATTGCGGTCATCCGACATCAGACCACCGTTACGACCCGTTTTTACTTTGACGATACATATTTTCCAGGTGACGTTTGTATGAGGGGAAAATTCTACCCCCCACCACCACCACCACCACAAGATATTTCCGAAACGGTCCACATAACTGTCCTCGGTTCGCTGTCATATACCTTTAAGTCAGGGAATAAAAGAGATGTTTTGGTAGTCTACATTTCTCCTGAAGTTATCGGATGCATATCAGAGAAAGTCATTGTCATAAATTATGAAAATATTGAAGGAAAATTAAAGAACTTAAATATGTAAGTTTACTGAAGTAACTATTAATGACCTGCGGAAAACAATGAGCAATCAAGATTTAGCTGTACTTAGATTTCCCTTTTCCAATAACAGATCTGATAAACTGATTACTTAATATCCACCTTGAAATAGTGAATATGAGTGTAGAATTCTCTTAGGTTTCACAAACAGAAATTATCATAAGTTAAATGTACACATACAGGAGAGTGATGTAAATTTTGTCAGAGGCAATAATACACGAACAATCACAAAAATGCCAGAAAGTAAACAAAATTATGAAATTAATCAGCCTATAGAGGAAATAATATTTAAAAATTGGTAATCAACTATTTAGTAAGACTATATACTCCACTCCAAGAAGAAATTACACTCGATTGCTGCCGTGGAGCTCGGTACAGTTGGTAGTTCTGCAGACTCCTTCTCCACACAGGCAACACCGACGCGCAAATTCCTCACCTTCAGGAAATATCATATTTCTCCACTTTGTTCATAAGATAAGATATCACATTTTCAAATCTACAAATAATATATATATATATAAATATATATATGATTATTCATCGTGACAATTTTGAGGACAGAGAGGAAACGGAAACACGAGAACACCTTTGAGTTTTATTACCGACGTTTCGACACTGGTCTTTTTCAAGGCAATACATAGAAAAAGACCAGTGTCGAAACTTCGGTAATAAAACTCAAGGCTCTTCTCGTGTTTTCGTTTCCTCTCTGTCCTCAAACACACACACACACACACACACACACACACACACACATATATATATATATATATGTATATATATATATCATATATATATATAATTGTGTGTGTGCGTGTGTGTGCGCGCGCGCGCGTGTGTGTATGTGTGTGTGTGTGTGTGTGTGTGCATGTATGTATATATATATTATATATATATATATATATGTATATATATATATATATATATATATATATATACACATATATTCAAAACCCGATAGGGTAGAAACTAAGTAATTATGTGGAGTCGAAATCAAGGAAAAGAAATTATTGGTTTATACACATATTTACGTACAGTCAATATTCACAGCAATTATGATAATAAGTGTAAAATAAAATAAAAATCTCCTACATAACTCCTGAACACGCTGGTGCACTCAGATTTCACATAGAGAGCCATAAAAATGAAAAATAAGGATTTTTTTTTTATAAATATTTTGCGTCATTACGCTCGTGGCGTGAGGGAGGGAGGGATGGTAGTTGCTGATACCTTCCCTCCTCCTCCTCCTCTTCCTTCCAAATTATTCATCATCTTAATTTGAGAAAGTATTCGTTTTACTTATAATCTATCTCCATTTTTATTACATTTTTGAGTACACTCAAATTATCTGCCTACAGTCTCCAAAGATTAATGATAAACTCACATTATATAAAAATAGTCTCGAGTAAGAATGATGGAAAACGAACACTTTCTCATAACAGATTAAATGATGAAGAATTTGAAAGGAGTAAGGAAGGAATCAGCAACTACCATCCATCCCTCCCTCATGACGCAAAATATTGATAAAAATAATTAATTTTAATTTTTATGGCTTTCTATGTGAAATCTGAATGCACCATAGTATTCAGGAGTTGGTTAAGTTGGAGAACACATGTTTTATTCTACACTTATTATCGTAATTGCTGTAAACATCAATTGTAAAGATATGTATAAACCTATAATATATTTTCTTTTACTTCTACTCCACATACTTAGTTTCTTACACTATCGATTTTTTTTATATATATAATTGTAGAATGACTGCTCTTTCTAATGACTGAAAATAAAGTGCCTTATCTTATGAACAAAATGGAGAAATATAATATTTTCTGAAGGAGGTGAGGAATTTGCGTGTCACTGGTGCCTGTGTGGAGCAGGAGTCTGCAAGACTACCAACTGTACCGAGCTCCACGGCAGAAATCGAGTGTAATTTCTTATTGGAATGGAATGTGGTAAACAATACCTTAATGAGGCGTTTGGTAATGTTGATCGTGATATCTTGCTGAAGGATTTGATGTCTTTAGGTACGTGTGAGATATATTCAAATATCTGGAAAATTATCTCACGAACAGACAAATAACTGTATCAATATTAAAAAGTATAATAATGAAAAACAAGACATCTAAATACAATGCAGACACAAATATCTGTACGATGACTTTCTGCAGCAACTCTCGCGAGGCATCTTTATTTATTTTGGACACTTACTTTGGACCATAGTGATGCCAAAGCATATATGTTCCCACATTTCCACTTGCACGTTAGTTAGCTACAGCTCATTAAATTTACGAGTGGAGGTGGTAGTTCATACAGTAGCCACTAGGTGGCCATGGCTTGCTTAATTTTTATTTGTCTATTTATTTATGTATCTGTTTATTTGTTTATCATTATTATATTTTTTCGCATCCGACCTAGTTATGGACCAAAAGGTCTCCTGTCGGCATACTCCTCAGTAATCCTTTGTAATTGATCTAGTGAAGGCTGGAAAATAGCATATGAAATTTCTATGAAGAACTCCTATGTACGAATTAGAAAAATATGATCAAATTATACAATTTAATTACTTCTTTAGATACGGTTTCCTCATTTCCCTTGATTTCTCTGACTGGGTTAGCTAGAGAAATTTGAACCCCCTGGTGTCAGTCAAACATTAACCGGATATATTCCTGGTTAAATTAGATGTCCCAGGTTGCCCAAATGGACACAATTCCCTTGTGAAGGCTGCAGAAGCTTGGAGGCGGACACTACTTGTTCGCCTGGTGGAGTAAGGCTATCTACCAAACACCATCAAATCAAATAAATAGTAATACATTAGGGATAGAAAATAAAACAAGAGGCTTATTTCCACCTACTCAAATCGTAAGCACCCCCGTAAGGACCATTAGGTTTGTTGCGGTTTATATCTCTTGTATTCCTTTGAATTATGATAAAGGCCGAGTGGTGGTGAGAAGCGTAAACCAGGAGGCGCGTAGCTGCTTCCATGGCGTCATCTTTGCCCTAATGGTTTAGACTGTTGGGACAGGTCACAGCCACAGCTGGGAATCAGGAAGAAATGCGGGGTTCGTACCCAGAACTAAGCTTTTGCGAGACCAGCACGATTTCGATTATGCCACTAGTGCAGACAATTAAAAGTTTTCATACATTTGTACGAGTTTGCTATTAATCACTAACTTGAATTTGTAAATAGCGTATCATAACTGAAATTAGGGCAGTGAAAAAATACAACTCACTCAAGAGGATACCTAGATTTGTGTGGAAAGGCGGAAAAGAAACACTAAAATGATTTAACCTACCCGCCATGTAGTAGGGAGGACTTCCGCCTAGATGGCAGAATTGTTTGTTTTGGTTTATAGTGAATCATACCTTATCTTTGACAAATAGTGGAAACCAAGTCGAAGTAGGCCCAGAACAACTGCATAATGTTTGCTGGGATTACTACAAATAATATGCAAGGTAATTCCAACACCACTGGCATATAATATAGTGTCGTTCATTAAAGTGTGTTTGGTGCCATCGTCGATTGATGTGAACTAAAATTATCATGTATGACGTTCATGACGTAGTGTTTGGGGAAGGAATTGCCATTGTCATGCAATAATTAGGTGTGTTGGAAATAGCAGTAGGTACCGCATGGATTTTAGTCATTGGGATCCCTGGCTACAATCTTTCGTATCGAAAAGAAAATAAGGAGAATGGGAGGTCACCCCCACCATCTTCCATTTATAATTTTTATTGGAATTTACTTGAGTTTCATGTACATGTAACATTCAACATTGCAATAAAAAGACTTAGTAATACCTCAACAGCTCAGATTTAAACAACATAGAGTGGAGACTGCTTTCCACACTTAATGAAATGCTCATCCACTTTTAAGTAATTTTTTGTGTGACCTTTGGTCACTCCTTTCCCTACTACTAGACTTAATATGGTTTTACTTCATCCTCTTTGCACTTCTGAGGTAAATTTTTCTAAAGTAATATTCATTGAAAAACTACAAACAAATAATTCTGTTGCACACTGTTGATGAAAAAGCTCAAAATATTTGGTATGCAATGTGGAGTAAAGGTGCTTGAAGATCACAGAAAAAAAAGAGAGAGAGAAATTTTGCTGGCTAGAATGTCAGGAATGAATGAGCCAGGATTATAGTAATCTTAGGGACACTTAGTATCTGAAACATGCTATTTTATTAATGTTTTGTTGTTGATATTTTTATTTTGCAGACCATAATAGACCAGAACTTTACGAGGAGGTGAAGTTGTACACAAATGCTCGGGAGAGAGAAAAGTAAGTTGAAATTATACTTTATGGCTTATAAACATTAGAATTTGTCTTGATGTTTACTAGCTTTTATATCTGTATATATCAATGGGTTTTTTTCTCCATGTTAGTTACTGAGCCAAAGCATGCCTAGATTATTCACAGGAAAATATAGAAAGGGAATCTCTTATCCCAATGTTTTGTATATTTAGTTGCCTCGTATGATGTTTGGGAATACAATCTGGATGATATAACTTGTTTTTATTCAGCAAAGGGAAACCTGTATTTTTTTAAGTCTTTAAAACTTGTATTGATTAAACTATAGATACATATACCAAGGGCTTTTTTCTCCTTGCAAGGGAGGTAGCCGAAGTCAAAAGGCATAAATCTACTCCCACCCATTTCATCCCCACACACTCCACTCCCATTCACTCACCACCCCTCCCTCTTTTCTTGGATCCTCCTGAATGACGGGTCATCCCTGCATCTCGCCCACTGCCCTGGGTCAGAAGCAATGTAACAAGACACAGCACATCCAGAGCTAGGCCACATCATTTAATTAGCAACCCCTTGTCCAACCCCCCAATGGAGAAAAAGAGATGGGGAGAAATCCCTTCAGGCTGCATCAAAATATTACTCACTCATAACTACTCTCAAACCCCCAAACCCCACCCACTCCCATGCATCACAGCATCATCCATACACACCCATTCTCCACACACCCCTATCTTCTATCTTCTCTCTTATTTTCTCAACAGACATCCCCTTTTTTCTCAACTCTCCTTTGACCCCATCCATCTCATTCTTGGTCATCCCCTTATGTTCATTCCATCCACTTCTGCCTTCTACACTTCTTTTACTAATTTTTCTTCATTCGTTCTTTCCATGTGACCAAACCATCCCAATACTCTTTCATCAACCCTGCCTCCCAACTCCTTTTCCACCCCCACTCTCCTCCTCATCTCGTTTCTCAATCTATCCAGCCTAGTAACCCCTACCATACTTTTCAAACACATTTAAACTCTTCGTCTCTTATGTTTCATGTCATGTTTCTGCCCCATACAGTGCTGCTGGCAAAATCACCCCTTCATACAATCTTCTCTTAGCATCCATTCCCAAATGTCAATTTCTCATTACACTTTAATCCCCCAAGGCATTTACTTGCTTCTCTCAATCTGCATTCTACCTCCACCTCCACTCCTCCCTTTCCCGTCACATGTGCCCCCAAGTATCTAAAGCTACCCACTCACTTCAGCCTCTCTCCCTTAATACTCACTTCCAATTTGCTGCCATCCTCTCCCCTTGTGCATCTCATCATATTAGTTTTACCCACATTTATCTTCAACTTCCTCCTTTTGCACACCATCCCAAACTCCATCACTAACTTCCTTAATCCCTCCTCAGATCCTGCTACAAGTGCAATGTTGTAAGCAAACAACAACTGGCTCATCTCCCATTTTTCTCCATTTTCTTTAACCATCTCCAATCCCCTTCCCACTACCCTGCATTTACCTACTGCACCACCCCATCCATGTATATACTGAACAGCCATGGCAATGTGACACATCCCTGGTGAAGTCCCACCTTTACCTTGATCAAACAACTTGCTCTCACCATTTCTAATTCTAACACAGGCTCTACTACATACATACATATACCAAAGGCTTTTCCCCCTTACAAGGGAGGTAGCAAAAAAAACAAAGGCATAAAATCCACTTCCACACATTCCATCCCCACATATTACACTCCTATCCACCCCCCTCTCTCCCTCTTATCTTGGCTCCTCCTGGATGGTGGGTCATCTCTGCATCTCGCCCACTACCCTGGGTCGGAAGCAGTGTCACAAGACACAGCACATCCACAGTAAGGCTGCTTCATTAAGTCGGCGACTCCCCCTCTCTATCCCCTCATGCAAAAATGGACCCACCCACTCCCTTTTATGCATCACAGCATCATTCATACACAACCATTCTCCACTGCTCTCATAAAAACTCTTGACTGCTCTTAACAGCTTTCCTCCTATCCCATATATGTGCAAAACCTCCCACAGTGCCTTCCTGTCTACCCTGTCATAAGCCTTTTCCAAATCCTTTAAGGCCCAAAAAACATCCTTCCCTTTTCCCACAGCTTTCTCACATATATGTCTTACCACAAAAATTTGATCCACACAACCCTGACCTTTCCTAAACCCATACTGTTCCTCACCAGTTACTCCCTCTGTTCCTCTCCTAATCCTCTTAATCAAAACCCTCCCATAACCCTTCCCAACTACACTCACCAAACTGATCCCTCTGAAACTACAACACTCACACTTGCCCCCTTTTCCCTTGTAAAGCAGAACTACACAGGCACTCCTCCAGTCCACCAGCACTCCACCCTCTTTTAGACAAACATTAAACAACCTCACCAGCCAGTTCACCATCACTCTACCTCCGTTTTTTTGACACTGCATGACACCCATATGTTGATAAATTATAGATAACAGCAGTTATTTGTGTGTGTTCTTGCTACTTGTTGGGGGTTAAGATGCTACAAATTTTAATTACCTTAGTTCAATGAGAACCCAAAGATGGTTTGGACTTATGGAAAGAATGAGTGAAGAAAGACTAGTGGAAGGCAAAAATAGACAAAGTGAACTTGAGGAGAAGACCAAGAATGAAGTGGATGGATGAGATGAAGGGAGCATAGGATGCAAGAGGAATATCTATTGAGCAAGGAAGAGAGAGAGTGCTAAAGATAGGAATGAATCGCTAGTGAATGTAAATGTATGAGGAAGTGACATGGTACAAATGAATGTTCTTGTCTGTTCCATAAACTTCTGTAGCAGATGATGGGGAGTGGGACATGCGTTGAAGCTCCAGTTATCAGTCCCTGCTATGGAAGTGCTGTGTCGTGTAACATTGGCTTGGACCCAAGAAATATGGAGGACAGGGGTGACCCTTCATGCATGAGGTACTAAGATAAGAGGGACAACAAATGAATTTTTTGGATGGATGTGGGATGGGTTTAGGATGGGTTTGCCCTGACCAACCCCATTTAAGTAGGAGAAGGCTTTTTGGTGTGTGTACTCGTATGAATGTATTACTAAAGAATGTTTTGTAGTGGAAATGGGAGAGAGCCAAAGTAAGGAGTGATGTATCCAAAGTTGAAGTGGAAATAAGTCATGGTTTAGTGAAGAGTTGTTCTTCAGTTGAATAAAACAACTGTATAGCAACCTGGATGAATAGATGATCCCATACCCAAGATTGTTCAGAAAAAAGGTACAAAAATGTCTGGAAGTAATTATCACCAAGATAGAATTTTGGAGCCAGAGAACCTGATAAATAACAAAAGAGTAAGGACATAGGGCTGATGGGTATGCTTGTGTATTTTAACCTATGCATGAGGGGAAGGAGGGGAGGTCACCAATTAAATGAAGCAGCTTTGCTATAGATGTGCTGTGGGCGAGATGCAGGGATGACATGCCTGAGGCTGGAAGTAGCACTGTCAGTCGCAGAGAGAGTGCACCTTGAACCACTTGCTCTTACTTCTGTATCCTGTTTGGCTAACTGAGACTCAAAAGGACTTCATTTTGTTTAATTCGGTGATATCCTTCAACCAGAGGATACTGATGGGGGGGAGGGGGGGAGTATGTGTGAATGATATTTTGGCACAGCCCAAAGGGATTTCTCCCTGTCTTCTCTTTTTCTTCATGAGGGGACGGAGAAGGGGGGTTGCCGATTAAACGAAGTGGCCTTGGTGTGAATGTGCTGTGTCTTGCTGCATTGCTTCTGACCCAGGGTAGTGGGCGAGATGCAGGGATGACCGGTCATCCAGAAGGAGCCAAGAAAAGAGGGAGGGAAGGGATGTGAATAGGAGTGGAGTATGTGGGAATGAAATGGGCGGGAGTGGATTTATGGACTTTGGCTACCTCCATTGTAAGGGGGGAAAGCCCTTGTTATATGTATGTACAAGTATGTACACCCTCTACACAATATTTTGTCTCTTACTGAATAAAACTATTTGTTATCATCCAGAACAAGATCTGCAAAAAGTATTGTGGTAGTATAGGGGTTGATTGAGATAGTTTTAATCCTTTCATCCTGTATGGATCATGAATCTCCTGTCCAAAAGTAATGCTGAACACACTAACTTCTGATACCCACCACTCTCATTTACCATCACTACAACTCCCTTTTCATTTTACCTAAGAATCCTCTGGTAAGGGACAAGAATAAAGCCAATGTATACCATTGTATGTTGTAAAAGGCAACAGTATGTATGTGTGTATAATTATGCTGTAATTATTACCCACAACCATACTTGAATTCCATCGTTATAATATGTAATTTTTTTCAGGTATGACAACATGGCAGAATTGTATGCTGTTATCAATACTCTGCAGAGCCTGGAAAAAATGTACATCAAGGTGATAGAAGCACCTCTGTTTTTAGAATTAATTAAAATTATATAATCTTCAAAATTAAGACCACCCTTCTTCCAAATGCACTATTTTGATTTTGTTAGTTTTCCTCTCCTTCCTTTCCCATTCCATTCATACAGTTTGATATGTCTGTTAGTTTAAAGCTTTGTGTATGTATTTGATTAATTACATGTAAATTTTGTGTTTGAAAACAATGTAATGCATAATTTTTGGAACATGAAATGAAGATTTTGTTTCATGTGTCACACATGTGGCAATATTTGCACTATCTAGGTGTGTACCAAATTGTAGAATTGACCTAAAGCAAAGGTGAAAATGAAAAATAGATAAAATAATAATAAGTGACAATTATATTTAGTAGGACACAAGGAAAATTGAGAACAGTGTCTATTTTACTGATCTTATTATATATTAATATGAGAAATATAGAATGTTAAGAGAAGTTGGAAGAGATGGTAATAAAGCTTAAGGGAGAATTTTTAGTTGGTCATAAAAATGATTCTAACTACTTTGAGCATCATGAAATATCAATTGCATTTCAGGACGTTATCTCTCCAAAGGAATACACAGCTTGGTGTAGCAAGCTCCTAGTTCAGTACAAGGCTGCCTTCAAACTTGTGGCCAGTGATGAGTTTCCCAATGTGGAGGCCTTTGTGAAAAAGTACAAGGTGGGTAAACTTAGAGGCTGTTATGTCAGTTTCTTTTAATCCAATATATCTTTCTTACATTGCTGTTTCGTAGTGTCATGGAGGAGAGTCATTGTACGGAGAGATTTCAATCTAGCTAGAAGATCAAAAGATTGGGATTGGAGAGTGAAGAGAGCAGGGTTTGTTGGAGACCAAGTAGCCTGGCAGTAAAGAGTCACCTGGGGAAGAGGCAATAGTCACCCCTTCACTGCCTAGGGATTTTTATAGACATGAATGAAATAGCCTGGCAGTGAGCAGAAAGAAAGGAAAAGAGCTTTATGGAAGAAAGTTCTCAACTGTTTGCTCTCAGTAGGTTGACAGTAGATCCAGAGCAAACGTTGAATATGTTTTGTATTTTTATGAAATATTTGATTTGTTTTTAATTTGTTTATCATTGTGGAATACTACACTTATCTTGTTTTTTTCGATCTGTTCATAGTTGGACTGCCCAGCAGCACTTGATCGCATTCGAGAAGGTCGACCCATCACCATTAAGGATGACAAAGGCAATACCAGCAAGTGTATTGCTGACATTGTATCGGTATGTACATCAGGAATGTTTTGTAGTAGATACCCATGGTTAATCCCTGTCAGGTAGGACAATAATAGGCCTGCAATCCTTAACTAATGGAAGGTGTGTGTGTGAGCTCTTTTCAGAAAATATCTAACATTTAATTTTAACATAACTCCCAGGGTCATTGGTAGCACTGAAGAGTGGCACTAGTTTTGAGACTTGACCCAAGATCCTTCAATCAGTTTTAACTACTTTTCCTCCACATTTTCACATAGAGAGCTCTTCCACTTTCCTTCCATTAATGAAGAAATGAACCAAGTAATACAACACAGACATCAATCCAACTCTTTCGATAACTGTTGCTGGTGTAAGATTCCAGTTAGTGACACTCATAGCAACAATTATTATTTTTATCAGTTGGGTATGAGGAGGATGTCTATTGAGAAAGGAAGGGGGAAAACAGAAGACAGGGGTGAGTAGAGAACGGTTGTGTATGGATGATGCTGTGATGCATGGAAGGGAGTGGGTGGGGAATGGGAGGGGGGGAGGGTTTGGGAGTGGTTATGTTTTAACAGCCCGAAGGGATTTCTCCCTGTCTTCTCTTTTTCTGCATGAGGAGACAGAGGTGGGGATCACTGATTAAATGAAGCTGCCTTGCTGTATCTTGCTGCATTGATTCTGACCCACGGCAGTGGGAGAGATGCAGGGATTACCCATCATCCAGGAGGAACCAAGAAAAGAGGGAGGGAGGGGTGGTGAATGGAAGTAGAGTATGTGGGGATGAAATGGGTGGGAGTGGACTTTTGCCTTTTGACTTTGGCTACCTCCCTTGTATGGGGGAAAAAGACCTTGGTATATGTATGTACTTAAGAAATTTTGCCCATGATTGTATATATTATTTTACATATTCACAATGTGACATGACAAGTTGAACTGAAAGTCATGGATTTGTATTTCAGTTGTTCATTACCCTCATGGACAAGCTGCGCCTGGGCATCAGTGCTAATGACGAACTGCAGCCAGACTTGAGAGAGCTACAAGACAATATGACTCGGCTTTCAATCATACCCCAGGTAATATAAAGAAGTTATATCAAGGTAGAGAATATTTATTTATTTTTATTTTTATTTATTTTTTCTCAAATATTAGTATGTGTACATCTAGAGTAGAGGATAATACATGGCACTACTTTCATTCTCTTTGTTACCACATTCATCCTCTGCTAGAGTAGGGGACAGACCAGGAGACGGAGTGATTGAGAAGTGTGGAGTGCCAAGTAAAAATCATAGTGGAGAGTTAATGGTGGAGATGTCTTTAGAAAGTGATTTGATGATAGCTTACACAGTATTTAGGAAAAAAGTTATACATAAGTACACATGGGAGAGGATGGTGGATGGAAGGATGGTTGATAAGGTTTTAATGGAATATGTAGTGGTGTCCAGGAGAAGAGTAGGAAGAGTTTTGGATGTCCATGTTCTTAGGAGAGAGAGTGGGGAAATATCTGATATATATATAATAGTACAGGTAGTTCTCGTTTTGTGCGAGATATGGGTTCCTACAGGCTTCGCACAAACTGAAATCGCACAAAAAAAAACAACAACATATTTTCCCCATAAGAAACAATGGATAATAGGGGGGATGCGGGTTTTGGCCCAAAAAACTTCCATTTTTGAACGAAAAACACATTTATTTGACTAATAAAGTGAACATGTTCTAAAAATGTATCGTTCTAAACCTATAAGTAACACTAATGTGTAAATAAAGTGTAAATAAAGCACCCATTAACACTCAACACGATGCTCCCTCACTTCTCACAGTCCCTCACAGTCACTCGCCATCTTCGTCTGTGCTGTCCACCTCCTCTGGCACATCCACTTCCACTTCCACTTCCTCTCCTATAGCTTCAGGGTCATCCACTTCCTCTTCCTCTTCTGTCACTGGTTGCACAGGCGGTTTATTGAAAAACTCAAGCATGGTGGTCTGGCGGTTTTTCTTTTGAAATTCAGTCTGCATTTGAGTGTAGCAGAAAAGTGTGTCCACTTTGTTTTGGGGCCATTTTGACGAATGAGTAAACTGGCTGGACTGGCTGTGACTGCAAACACACGAGAGGGCTGTAAACATTGAACTGGGAGCGGGAGCGGCCGCCTGTCGGCAGGCAGCGGAACTACGTATCTGGCGCACTGTTTGAAATGCGGTTGGGGCAAATCGCATCTTAGCGAACAGATCGCACAATTTTAATTAATTATAATATTTTTAATGTCGCATCTTAGCGAATTCGCACAAACAGAACACGCACAAAACGAGAACTACCTGTATTAGTATTTATTTATTTATGTATTTATTTATTTATTTTTTATTTTTTTGTGGAAGGTAAGTTGAGAGTGGCGGATAAATGGAGAAAGAGGAACAGGGCAGAAAGTAAGGAGTTGCTTAGAGTAAAATGTTTAAATGATAAGGAAAAGGAGCAGAAGTACAAGAAGAAGCTGATAGAAGTGTGGGAGATGGTGAAGGATGGAGTGGAGGAGGAATGGGGGTGTTTTGAGGAGAGAGGAACAAGGTGTGCAGAGATAAATGTGTGAAACAAAAAGGATGGGAGGGAATAGAAAGAAAGGTGGTCAATGGTGGGATGATGAAGTGAAGGTTATTCAAGAAAAGTGAGCATTGATGGACTGGTTGCAGAGTAGGATGAGAGCAATAATGTTTAGATCATTTTTTGTCAGCTTTGCCAACTTTAAAGTTGCCAGTGGTCTCGATGCAGTTTGATTGTTGCACTTGTTAAAAAAATATTTAACAAATTATTCCTTTTCAGGACTTTGAAGGTCGGGCCAAAGTATCCGAGTGGCTAACAACCTTGGATGGAATGACAGCAGATGAGCAACTTTCAGAAACGCAAATACGACAACTCATCTTTGACTTGGAATCTTCATATAATGCATTCAATAGACTGCTGCAGCACACTTAAACATGATGATTTTATTAGTTTATTAAATTGAGCCAAGGAACTGTCACACTGCAAACTAGCAATCACTGCAGTTGAGACATGTCCACTTGCTTGGCAATACATTGTAGTCAAATTGAATGTCTGACACAAGATGGACAAGGTGACCTGAAACAGAGATAAGGTTTGATAAGTAGTTTCTTTTTGGGAAGGGATGGATTAGGGTTGGGTTATTCATAGTGTTCTTGTGGTCATTCTTCTTTTCGTATAGTTCAGGAGGGTTGGGATTTTGTAGAGAAATGTAAGTGTGGGAGGGAACCTTTTATCAGAGAATTTTGGCAAAGTGGAAAAAGAAATAATGGAGGTTAAAGAAAATGGAAGTGGAGTTACGCTAAAGGTCATTGCCATCACTGTTTACTTTTTGCTTTAGATTCCTTGTAGTGATAGGATGTGTTACAAGAGAATGTTTATTGTCAGTGCTGGAAACTTGTGTGTATGAGAATTTAAGATGCAAATTTAACATTAGAATGTCATTGTAGAATGCCTTGGAATCCTGTACTGCCTTCTCAACTTTGAGAATTTGTTGAAAATTTATTGGCAATGGAAAATTTATTTTGTATTTGAAACACAGATGGAATGAGGTAGATTTTTTTTGTTTTAGATACAAAAGAAAAAAAATTGCCGAGAAAAGACAAAGGTTATGAAAGTAGATAAATAAAGATATGAAAATTAGTTAATGAAATAGATGTGATTTATTAAGTGGCAAGCATGTGAAAGAGATATATCTAGAGACCTGTGGGTGAGATATAAAATCACAGAAAGTAGATAGATCAACTTTGAAAAAAAAAAAAAAACATAAAGTTTTGTATATGTATCTGTAGTCACAAATCTTTTGAGAATATGGTCTGTCTATATACCAAGGGCTTTTTTCCCCCTGACAAGGGTGGTAGCCAAGTAAGGTCCCAAATTGACAAGTGTTTGTCATTTTTGGATGCAGTGAGGATCATATTAGTTCTTTTGCTGTTACTCCTGTGTGAAATATAACTGTTAGAGGAATACAGCAGAGTGTTTCATGATTTCCTATGGCCTGGGAGCTGCTGTGTCCAGGTGTTCCTAAGTGCAGAAGGGTAGTTTTTCTTTTTTCTGTAAATATGTAAAATTTGTAGGAATATTCCTTTTTAATTTCTTTCATTTTCCACAACATAAATGTAAGTGTAAAGGCAAGTGTTGTAATTCTTTTAAAAGGAATATTAAAATTAGTATTACTTCTATTACAAAAGTTTTATGGGAGAAGTTTCATTGAAATAAAGCATTAAAAATGCTGTTCAAAGTTCTGATTAAAAAAAATTCTTATCCTTTGAATGGGAGATGGTCCAATTGTGTTATTGATTGGATGCTGTGAAGTAGAAAGTGTAGAAAAGGGAGACCAGTTATATATAGAGAGGACAGAAATTTGCAGAAATGATGCGGGAGAGGTTGGCTGTCATACAACTTGTGGGAAGGTTTGGGAGAGGTCCATGTTTGGCAGTAGACTAAATAGTAGCTGATTGATTGAATGATATCCTATGGTATATACATATACCAAGGGCTTTTTCCCCCTTATAAGGGAGGTAGCCAAAGTCAAAAGGGATAAATCCACTCGCACCCATTTCATCTCCACATACTCCACTTCTATTCACCACCCCTCCCTCCCTCTTCTCTTGGCTCCTCCTGGATAACAGGTCATCCCTGCATTTTACCCATTGTCCTGGGTCAGAAGCAATGCAGCAAGACACAGGGCATCCACAGCAAGGCCTCTTTATTTAACTAGCACCCCCCTCCCCCTCCATCCCATCATGCAGAAAAAGAGAAGACAAGGAGAAATCCCTTTGGGCTGCATCAAAATATTAATTGCACATACTCCCTAGCACAAACACACACACACCTCCATCCTTTGGTAATGTTAATTAATTTGTTCAACTCTGGACCAGCCTTCAGCGATTGCCTCGGAAACTTTCTATTACTGCATACTGCCAAGGATATTGAGTATAGTTTTGGTTCATTAACAGCTTTCATATTGGACTTTGAATTTCATGTGCTAAGGCCATGTGGATTAGTTGCCAATGTCTACAGTAAGGCAGATAAGCAAGAAGTTTTTGGCAAAAGGTAAGGACATCTTTTAGGCTGTTATGGATCATGGCTCTGGAGACTGCTTATGACAGGGTCAACAGGAAGGTGTTGCAGATATATGGGATAAGTTGAAATTAAGGGCAATCAAATGTTTTTAGGTGAATACTAGAGCTTGTATTAAGGGGTTATCACACTGGGCTATTTTTCCTCCAACCAGTGATTAACCACTTCAGTATCATGATGTCCACATAGGTGTCATGAGACACAAGTAGGTACACGAAGATGCCAGCATCGGCATCTTGATTATACAAGGTCTGGAAAATATCCAGCCATTATAAATATTTTTAGAACTGGTAGTGTCATGAGGCACGAGTAGGTACACGAAAATGCCGGCGTCGGCATCTTGATTATACAAGGTCTGTCTGGAAAGTATCCAGCCATTACAAATATTATTTATAGAACTGATAGTGCAATCCTAACAAAAGTTTGTGGACACTGACAGAAGACTACTGTGCATAGGTGAGTGTCCATAGTTCCATGTGACGACTCGGTTACTGACCAGACACAGTTGAGTGAAGGTGTGTACTGTTTGACCGTCGCATTGGCAATGACTGAGCAAGAAGATCAGCAAAGCTGTGTCAAGCTTTGTTGCAAACTTGAATAATCATCAGCAGAAACTATTCAAATGATTAAGAAGACATTCCAGGATGATTCAATGAGTGAAGCACAGATAAAGATGTGATACAAACACTTTAAAGAAGGCCGAGACTCTGTCAAAAGTGATCCACATAAAACAAGCAGAACACCCAAAAATGTTGAATGCGTGAAGACTGCAATCAATGAAAATCGGCAATTGACAGTCCAAGAATTAGATGATCTTGGTATCCCACAGACAAGTGTTTCGGAGATTTTGATGGAAGATCTTGGCATGACACGCATGGTGGCAAAATTTGTCCTGCATCTCCTGACACATGAGCAGAAAGAATTTCGTGCTAAAACTTCACAGGACATGCTTCAAGCTGCTACAAATTACTCAAATTTCCTGAAACAAGTAATAACTGGAGATGAGTTGTGGGTCTATGGCTATGACCCATTAAAAGGAAGATTTCAGTTTATAGAAAATTAAGAAGAATGTGATGAGCCAGCTGATGAAGATCCCAAAAGAGGACTTTGCAAAATGTTTTGAAACATGGAAGGGACGCTGGGAGAAGTGTGTGAGATCCGAAGTTGACTACTTTGAAGGAGAGCAGGGCACCATTGTCCTAGGTTAGAACCATTTCTTGAAATTGTAAATGGCTGGATACTTTCCAGACAGACCTCATATATCAATTTTTTTTTTTTGCAGTTGTACATAAGTTACCTCTGGATTCTGTGAACTGGTTTGATCATGTTTTCTGTGTTTATTATTACTCAAAGTAAAAGAGAATGAGTAATACAGCAGCCACTTTATATTTTATAATGCGAGTGGTGTGATGAATCACACGTTTGGCAGCCATGCTGTATGTGAGAACTTGAGTTGTAATGAAGTGGTTAATCAGCAGTACTGCCCACCTCTAGAACTTTTTCCACCATAAAATCATTATGGCAAACTACTTTGTTTCCTAAACAAAAATACACAGAATATCGTTTGATATAATGATGGAAAATTATTTTCCTACAGCATAGATTCTTTCCCAAAAAAGGGCTGCAAATCTGCTCCAACAGTCAAAAAATAATCCAGTGTTATAATACCTTTAGGACTGGAAATGGTGACAGTGGATTGGAGTGAAGGTGGGGCTGTGCCAAGGTTATGTAATGTCACCATGGTTGTTCAACATTTTCATAGATTGGGTGCTGCAATTGGTAAATACATGGACAAGGACGAAGTTTCACCACAGTTTATAGAAAAACCAACACACCAATAGCTACCTACACTATTTCAGCTACCACCCAGATCAAATCAAACTCGCTGTGGCCTTGAGTATCTTCCTAAGAGACCTAAAAATATGTAGCCCTCAGTATCTAGATACAGAAATACAAAAGGTAAGCACTCAATTACAAAACTTAGGTCACCCATCCTGGTTTCAAGCCAAAGCATTAAGGCAAGTTTAAACCAGTTTCTATAAGTCGTCTTCACACAACCAGTATACCTACAATAACAATAAAATAACATACCATACAATGTTTCCATGTATGCCTCCAGTACTCTCCTAAAAGAAGAAATTAAAGTGATTTATAACTAATGGGAGTGGAGTATGTGGGGATGAAATGGGTGGGGGATTTATGCCTTTGACTTTGGCTACCTCCCTATTGAACACCTCTGGGGCATATTAGACCGACAACTTTGCAAAAAAGAACAGGAAGCCATCTTCAAAGTCTGAACTCTTAGGATTACTGCGGGAAACATGGCGAGAAATCCCTCAAGATGATATTCGTAAACTAATCACTAGCATGCCTAGAAGGGTCCTTGCATTGAAAAAAGCAAAGGAGATGTCAACCAAATATTACTTATTCACATTGTGACCATTTATAAGCACTTTAATTGTATCAATTGCTTGTTTGATAAATTAAATTATTTCTCTTGGTGTCTATTCAATTCTGTCATGTCTGTGTATATGTATATATATATATATATGTATATATATATATATATGTATATCTGTATATATATATATATGTATATATATATATATATATATATATGTGGGTGGGTGAGGAAGACATAAATCAGAATCCAAGTTTATTTCTGACTAGTTTCACACAAATAGGCTTCTTCGGAGAAATAATGTGTTATGGAGAAAACAAGGCAAACATATATATATGTATATAATTAATATATATATATATATATATATATATATATATCGGGGCACTGTGAGGAGCCTCGACAAGCTCACGCAGGGTCGTATCTGTATATTGGGGATTTTGTCCTATTGGCCGTTATTTCGGGGTTTTTGTTTCTTCTCCGGTAATGTATTGTCCTAGTTGCTGTTCCTATAGCTGCGGTGGTTTTTGTCCATTTAATGTCACCCGTTCTTTGATTTCTATTTTCGTTGGTAGCAATATACAAATCAAAGAACGGGTGTCATTAAATGGACAAAAAACACCGCAGCTATAGCAACAGCAACTAGGGCAATACACCACCGGAGTAGAAACAAAAAACCCTCAATAACGGCCAATAGGACAAAATCCCCAATATACAGAGACGACCCTGGGTGAGCTCTCCGAAGCTCCTCACAGTGCCCCGTAAATATATATATATATATATATATATATATATATATATATATATATATATATATATATATATATATATATATATATATATATATATATATATCCAATCAAGTAACTGCTGAAGAGGACCCCAGTCAGTGGTCCAAATATACGGTTTACGCTGTATTTCAGGTATCTTCCTCCGAGAATGGCTCTAAGTTATATATATATATATATTTTGCAGTAATTCACAAGGCACACGTGAAAATAATATGCAGAAAAAACCACTGGGAAATAAGAAGCTTAGTCCGAACGTTTTCGTCTATTTAAGACATTATCAAGGAATACGTATTCCTTGATAATGTCTTAAATAGACGAAAACGTTCGGACTAAGCTTCTTATTTCCCAGTGGTTTTTTCTGCATATATATATATATATATATATATATATATGTATGTATATGTTTGCCTTGCTTTCTCATTAACACATTATTTCTCTGAAGAAGCCTATTTGTGTGAAACTAGTCAGAAATAAAATTGAATTCTGATTTATGTCTTCCTCACCCACCATCACCCACCTGTCACAATGCCTCAGCATATATGTGTATATATATATACGTATATATATATATATATATATATATATTTTCTATGTTCTCGTCACGAGAACATAACGAGACAATGGGAGTAAGTACGCATTACCTCACCAGATGGCAGCACTATATGATGAGTTGTGAAGTTCATTTCTTGTTTTACAGTCTTGTTTCCAAAAGTGATAAAACTAACTTTAAAATCCCGCAGCATTGCTCTGTTCCACTGTGTTCAGCACATAAGGGTGGACACAAGTTTCCGTCAGATGAGAAGATGAATATGAAGTGGAAAATAGCGATAAAACGCCTTGAATCAGGTACAAATAAGCCATGGATTCCAAGGAAATACAGTGTTGTCTGTGAAAAACATTTTACAGCAGATGACTACATGCCTGCTGGTCTTTTAGGTAAGTGATATTCAACTTTGTCCGTTATATCAGCTATCCGGTATATCGAGATCCGTTATATCGAGGGTTTACTGTATATATATATATATATGTATACACATATATAAACATATATATACAAAAGAATATTGCCACAGGGCTAGAAGTGGCGTATATGTATGCGTGCATACCTTTCCGAGTGCAAAGGAACTCATATGTTACAATGACAGGAGTTATTTAAATGGTAGTGGAAAATAAGAATAAATTAAGAAGAATTTGGCAAGAAAAATAGTATTCATTTAAAGGGAATAGCACGAACACGAAGGACTTCCAATGGGATCTCCATTGAGCGCTGTGTCAGCCTCCTTATACATGGAACTGCTCGAAAAGGAACACATTAGTCACACCTTCCCCAACGACTCCAAGTGGCTTTGCTACGTTGACGACTTCCTCTGCATAGTATACAGAAAGCCGACCAACAAAAACCAGTACATTCACCTTTTCAGGGCCCATGACGACCGGAAAACATCAGGAGTGGTCATCGGATTCTACATCAGAGCCCTCCGTATATGTAGTGAGGAATATTTAACAGAAGAGCTGAACTACATCACTGCAGCCTTTAAAAACCTCAAATACCCAGAAGGAATGCTCAGATCATCACTCCGAAAAGCCACAAACATCAAAAATAGAAAAGCAAATGCAGAAAAACCAGACCTACGTTTCATCGTGGTCCCAGATTCTGGCTTTTCCCGCACACCAAGTAAGATACTTGGTGTATCTGGCTGGCGGATGCCGGCGAATCACGGCGGATGGGGGCTGACATACGCACGGATACCATGGACACAGCACGCATACAGCACGGATCCCCCGCGGATGCTCTATCCACAGCCATCCGCGGCATCCGTGCGTAGGTGTGACAGGGATATTAGACCTTCAGGTCTAGTAGTTGTTAAACGACACGGGAAAGAAAATCTGACACTTGGTTAGGAAGAACAACACAAAACCTCTCCTCGACACCAGCATAGTTTACAAAATTCCTTGCAATGGATGTGACAGCGCATACTTCGGGGAAATACAGAGGACTGACAAAAAGGACACAAAGCTGACATTAGACACCACCGTGAGACAAATGCCCTCGTAAACCACGTAGACGTAGAAAGACCAGATTGGGAGAAATCAATCATCTTGGCCCAACGACTACACAAAAAACAAAGAAAAATAATCGAATCTCTACACATAGCTAATTACAACACAAACAAAAGGACAGGAGACTTAAAGTGGGCAAAAATCACATCCACTTATGCCCTCAATGAGTGGAAAAACGTCCGATCCGTACCATGCACCAGACCCCCGGACTAAATCTCACACTTTCCTTGCCACATTTTTCGTTTTAGTTCAAACAAATTTTATTCTTACATTATTTTTCTTTTGCCATTATTACATCTATTCTTGCTTTTCCTTTCTTTTCTTTACTAGTAATAATACTTTTCTTGCCAAATTGATATTAGTTTATTTTTAATTTCCACTACCATTTAAATAATTCCTCTGTCATTGTAACATATGAGTTCCTTTGCACTCGGAAAGGTATGCACACCACTTCTAGCCCTGTAGCGATATTCTTTTGAAAAAGCTTGTAGCGAAACTAATCAAGAATAAAACTCGGAATAATAAGTCTCCAGTCTTTCCTCTTCCCACGTACTTCAACTTGTCAGAATGTCTCCACACACACACACACACACACACTTCAACGAATGGACGGCTTAGAAGACGTTCTGAAGAAAAGTGAAGTCTGTGGATCCCAACGCAAAGAGAAGTGCCTAGTGTTTTTGCAGGGTGGGGGGGAAATTGCTCGTGGAGTAGTGGGAACGTAGGGAAAGAGGAAAAGGGGAGGGATTACTGAGGGAAATGGAAGGAAATGAGGAGGGAGTAGACTTTGCCCAGCCAGACAAGCGGAAGGTAAACAAAAGACTTAGCGAGGATCAAATGTCTAATAAAAATGTAAAGATTAGAAGTATAGAGAGGAGCAATACAGAAGAAAGTGACGAGAATATGTTCCAGGGATTTAAAGAGGGTGGGGGGGACACAACCCCCCCCCCCCGACTGATAAGACTAGAGGAGAGAGTTGATAAGGTGATCGAGGACTTGGAGCGTAAGTTAGGTAACGTAGACTCCATTTTCCAAAGAATTGAAAGGTTGGAACAACTAGAGAAGGCTAACAGAAACTTAACTGAAGAAATAGAGGACCTAAAAAGACAGTTAGGAAATGTAAAGGAGGAGAATGAGAAATTGAAGAAGAATAGTAATGAAAACAGAGAGAAAATAGCTACAGAAGCTAAAAATTGGAGAATAACTCAAGAAGGGAATAAGGTTTCATTCACTGACATAGTCAAACAGCAATTGAAAGAACATAATGAAGACTCAGTTATTAAAGTGATGAGACAGAAGGAGAATATAGTAAGAGAATTAGCTGACAAAAAGAAATGTATAATTATATTAGGAATGGAAGAGAAACATAACCCAGATAGAACCGCAAGAATCAAGGAGGAAAATGAAAGAGTAAGCAGTTTATTAAAATTAGTCCAGGAAGATGAACCAGAAATTATAAAGGAAATTGAGGAAAAATTCAGACTCGGAAAATATAGTACAGATAAGACCAGACCAATTAAGATTAAATTCAGGTCACAAACAACAGCAGAGAAAATTCTATCCAAGACAGGGAAACTAGCAACAAATGATCAATATAAAAAGGTATGGATAAAAAGAGAAATGAATAAGGAGGAAAGAGAGGCAGAAAAGCAGAAAAGAATTGAAGCTAAGGCAAAAAACGAGGAAAGAACGGAGTCAGAGAAAGAGAGATTCTATTGGAGAGTAGTGAACATGAAAATAAAGCAGTTCGACATACTAAAGAAAAACATAAGGGAAACAGAGAATACAATGGAAGTGGCAGAAAACTAAGAGTGTCTTACACAAATATAGATGGATTGATAACAGGATTGAATGAACTGAATGATTATTTGAAAGAAAAAGAACCGGACATAATGGGAATTGTAGAAACAAAATTAAAAGGCCCACTACCACCCAACAGTGTAGGACATGATACATACAATTATTGGATTAGAAACAGAGAGAAAAAACAAGGGGGTGGAGTTATGTTCCTGACTAAGAAGGATATAAACGTGAAAGGTGTCATATATGGAAAGAATACAGTAGAGATGATTATGATAGAAGTGGAAGACCGAGATAAGAAGAGCAGAAAATTTGTGATCAATTATGTGCCTCCGAAAACAGCCTCATGGGAGGAGAGTGAACATAAAAGTATGTTAGAGGACACAAAGATAGCATTAACTAAAATAATGGAAGACGGAGGAAGAATAGTTATGATGGGCGACTTTAATTGCAAAGAAATCTGCTGGGAAGAAATGACAGTAAAGAGTGGTGATGACTCATGGGGAAATGCTCTACTTGAGATGATTACTGACCATTCAATGACACAATGGATACAAGAGAACACTAGGTATAGAAATGAAGAAGAACCATCGAGGCTAGACTTAATAATTACATCTGAACCTAGAATAGTGGACAAGATTGAATATAAAACACCAATAGGTAAAAGTGACCACATATTGATTGAACTGGAACTTAATGAAGAAAAATATATGAAAAGAAATGAACAATATAGAAAAGGAAGAATGATGTATGAAAAAACAAACTTTGATAAAATAAGAGAATTCTTCCAACAAGAAAACTGGGAAGAAATATACAAAGAAGAAACAACAGTGGAAGAGAAATGGAATATTTTGACAAAAATTTACAAAAAAGGAGTGGAAAAGTATGTCCCAAGACAAAAACAAGAAAAAGAATATGTAAAATGCTGGTACAACAAAAGTTGTAGGGAGTTAAAGACAAAAGAGACAAAGCCTGGAACAGATGGAAAAAAGACAGAAGACCTGAAAAATGGAAAATATATACTGGTTATAGAAATGAATATGTACAAAAGTGCAGAGAGGAAAAAAGAAAATATGAAAAAGATGTTATAGAAAAGTGTAAAGATCAACCAAAACTATTCTACAGATTTGTAAACAATAAACTGAAAAACAAACAAGACTTAGAGAAATTAAGACAAGGAGGAGTTGAATACACTGAGGAAATGGAAATGGCAGAAATTATGAACAAACATTTTAAATCAGTGTTTACAAGGGAAAATATACAACCTGAAGAGATTGAGTGGAAGGAAAAAGTCCCCCCTATGGAAGAAATAGAAGTAACAAAGAATGAAATATTGACACACTTGGGTAATTTTGATGTCAGAAAATCGCATGGGCCAGATGAAATAGCAAACTGGATTCTGAAAGAATGCAGGAATGAACTGGCAGACAAAATACATAGCATAATAAGCAGTTCCTTAAAAGAAGGAAAAGTTCCAGAAGATTGGAAAAAAGCAAATATAGTACCTATATATAAAGGAGGAAATAAAGAAGAACCTACCAACTATAGACCAGTCTCTCTAACAAGTACAATAGCAAAAATATGTGAAAGAATTATCAAAAGTAGATGGGTAAAATACTTGGAAAAAAACAACGTACTAAATCCAAGGCAATTTGGATTCAGACAAGGACGATCATGCGTCACCAATTTAATATGTTTCTATTCAAGGCTAATAGATATAATACAAGAAAGAGATGGATGGGCTGATTGTGCATTTCTAGACCTAAAAAAAGCTTTTGACAAAGTACCACATAAGAAGTTGCTTAAGAAATTAGAATATGAAGGAGGAATACAAGGTAAATTGCTAAATTGGATGGAAGACTTTTTGCAAGAAAGAAAAATGAGAGTAGTGATAAGAGATCAGCACTCAAAATGGAATGAAGTAATAAGCGGTGTCCCGCAGGGAACAGTTCTGGCCCCAATAATGTTTGCTATATATATTAATGATATGGATGAAGGAATTGAAAGCTATATGAGCTTCTTTGCAGATGATGCAAAATTACTGAAAAGAGTGAAAACTGAAGAAGATTGTGAATCACTACAGAGAGATCTAAATAAAGTACAAGAATGGAGTAGGAAGTGGGAGATGGAGTTCAATACAAAAAAGTGTAGTATAATGGAATTTGGAAAAAGCAAAAACAGAATAACAGGATCATATAATTTGGGAGAAGAAGGAATAAAAAAAGTAGAAAATGAGAAGGACCTGGGAGTCATTGTTATGAATAATATGTCACCTGAGAAACATATAAATAAGATTTTTGGAGAAACTTATAATTTAATAAGAACAATCAAAGTGGCATTTACATACCTGGATGAAGAAATGGTGAGGAAAATCCTAATCACCCTGATAAGACCAAGATTGGAATATGCAGCAACGATATGGACACCAAGTACAAAAAAATGTATAAAAAAACTTGAAAGAATACAAAGAGCAATTACAAAACTGGCACCAACACTCTCAAAACTATCATATGAAGAGAGACTACAAAAACTTAAACTACAGACACTAGAGCAAAGAAGAGAGAGAGGAGATTTGATAGCTATTTACAGAATCATGAAAGGCATAGAAATTACTGATAGAGAGAATCTGATAAAATGGGATGACAGAAATACAAGAGGACACGGAAAGAAAATAAAAAAAGACAGCTATAGAAGAGATTTTAAAAAGAACAGCTTTCCTCACAGAGCAATAGACAGTTGGAACAAGTTAGATGAGAAAGTGGTGTGTGCAAAAACAATACATGAATTTAAAAATAGTTTAGATAAAATGAGATATGAAGACGGGACCTCACGAGCATAGCTCCCCTTCCCGTAAAATACAACTAGGTAAATACAACTAGGTAAATACACACACACACACACACACACACATATATATATATATATATATATATATATATATATATATATATATATATATATATATATATACAGTATATATATATGTATACATATTTTGCGCAACATTGTGCAAACCATGGTTTTGTTTTATCAGGTCTAGATTCCATACTCGCAAGTAGATGACGTCACGTTTTTGTGCTGTTATCACTTCGGGCAATGTCGGGTATTTTCGGAAGTTTCCGAAGTCCGATGTGACGGAAGACATTCAGAGGCCCAAATAAAACGCAATATTAGACTTCAACCTTCTTTTATGGAAGAAAATTAAAATATCAAAACTTAATAAAATTTTTTCACGTGGAATGCTGAATTATATAATATATAAATATATTACTATTACTGGGTGGACGTTTTTTACATTAAAAAAGTTTGAACTGCTAGGAAAACACAAGAGACTTGAGTTTTTTATATAAAAATGGTCTTATTTTTATTTACAGCAGAACAATATTAAAATACATGTATGTGGAAAATCTCAATATACATGTATGTGGAAAATCACTTATTCTTATCTACAGCAGCACAATTAAAATACATGTAGGCCTATACATGTAGGTGGAAAATCTCTACTGGTAAAAACACTTTATATTTATTTGCAGCACAATTCTCAATCATTCCTACATTGAGGGCAAGTGTAAGTGTCATCTGTGCACATTTCCCTGACATCATGCACAGACAGATTTACACAGTTGTTATGATACCATTGTTTACAAGAGCTGCACTCTATCATCAGTTTTCCAGGACGATAGACATGACACTTACAATATTTGGTGATAGTTTCATACCTCTCCTTTTGTGGCAATCTAGCTTTATTGAGTTTTTTATGTGGAGACATGGTGAAATCTCCTGATGACGTATACATCCTTGCATATGATCCCGTGACGTCAGCTACTAGCGAGTATGGAATATAGACCTGACCATTTATTTTGTCTTATTTCTTTTTTTCTTTTTTTTTGTATTTTACTCTTTTTTATCTATTTTGCTTGCTTTGTCTAATTTGTCATATTTTACTTATGAGTATCTTCCTTTTTTTTTCTTCTTTTTTTCTTTTTTACATTTCCATGTCACAATAGCCATATTCTGGCCAAACTGTCCAAAAGGACGGTTTTTATGTAAAAATCATCATCATTATCATCATCATCATCATCATCATCAAATGAGACGAATGAACGAAAAACGCATCGATTGAAATTATTGTTTCGACGATAATTTCTTGCCATTACCATTAAGCCAATTCCCATGGTGTCATATTACCAATTTCTAACGAAGACGAAATAGATTTTTCATAATTTTCCAACTTCTTTTCAGTTTTCACTAATCATTTTCCCGTAGCTTTTTATTTTCAAAATTTTCATTGTTTCATTGTTTATTCAATTTTTCATTGTTTTTTCATTCGTGGTCGCCAAGCACTTTGCCTCAATTCCAAAATGTCGATTAGGAGATACCTTAATCGACTTTGAGTCAGCTTCTGGTCAACAATTTCTTTGATGCCACAAAATATTTCCTTGACTGCTCGTGTGCCAATTTCAGAATGTTTGGCTGTTTGGTCCAGTTTTTCGCCGGCGTGTTCAAGCAGCGTGCAAATGGCTTCTACTGCCGTCTCATCCCTTTTCTGTAGGAGAGAATGAAGACATGCCGCTATTCTTCGCACTTGGAGGATTCCATCGAGCGAAAGGCTCGCCAAAAACGCGCATAATGCGACGTAATTTTTCCTTTTTAAAAGCTTTTTAAGTTGTTGGTCCGCATGCTCTTCGCGAGACAAGGTTTTTTCATTTACCTTTTCGGACTCATGATGAGCAGGTCCCGCCTCCGCGTGCACTTCGAACATGGCTTGGCACTGTCGGATTAACATTATCTTAAAGGCCTCTGCGCTGTCTTTTTCCAACTTCTCCAACAGCATTCTGCAGAGCCTCGAATACGTCCTGGCATAGCATTTCTGTCGCGTGGCGAATTCTATTATCATGCCAGCCGCGTTTCCTGCTATGGAGGGATTTTGGGCGGTGAGAGATAATATTTGCACCGATATTTTGTCAAAGTTCTTCTGTGACACTTTGTTTAAAAGGGACTTGAGGGCTCCCTTGCTGCCCGAGGACTCTTTCTCCAAATGGGGTTGTTGTCTCTTACGTGGGGAAGATTGCGGGTCACTGTGGCGTTTGTGCCAGTCACGAGGCGTGGGAATGACCCGGGGGCTATTTGTGGGGCTGCGTACCCCACCAGGATCCTGCAGCGGCGAACCTCCTGCGGCAATGTCCCTGTAGGACCTCTTTGCGGGCTCTTGAGGCTTTCCTTCTCTTATACTTTCTGTTGTTTCCCTCTGTTTTTCTTCTTCATTTTCTGTGTTTCTTACTTTCTTGTCTCTTTCATTTCTACTATTTCTTTCTACTATACATATTTCACTGTCATCCTCTTTGTTTTCTATTTCACTTTCCATATTATCCATATTATTTCTTGCACTTTCAATATTTCTCACTTTTTTATTCTCTTGGCTCATGGTATTGTTTCCATTACTGATTATGTTATTTCCATTATTAACATTTGTATCAATAACATCTTTTTCTTCTTTTTCAGGAACTCTTGATGACTGGCTTTTCGCTGCCGCTGGCCTCCAATTCTGGATCCGTCCTTGCTTGCTGGAAAGAAACTCGGCAAAGTCTTTTGGCAGTGGCTCCACTAAGGTTTCAACACTATACAGTTTATATCTATAAACTCTTATGTAAGTGTTGCCAGTCTTATCTCTTACGAATTCTGTTTTTTCCAAGAATTTATCGCCTTCGCACAGGCCAGCGAGGCCGAAGAAGTCTTCTTCCTTTTGAAAAGTCATTGGAGCAGTCACAAAATAAATACCCATCAGTTGAAACCCACTGGGCCCCTGACCAAGCATATTTTGCTGTGATGAACAAAACTTAGATGAACATGAACAGGACCTCGGGCGTCTTACCTTTTCTGTACAGAATTTTGAGTTGGTAATGTCTAAATATTCTTTAACTCTTTATTAATGAATGTTTATATAAAAATGATTTGAAGAGATATGTAACTGAAATAACATCTTTCAGTCATTGTCTGGAAAAAACATATTCATGACTAATTACAAAGAAAACTATATTATATATATATATATATATATATATATATATATGTGTGTGTGTGTGTGTGTGTGTGTTTGTGTGTGAAAAAATTGGAAATCTTAATAAGAAGATTAATCAGTGCCAAAATGCTGTTGTGTTTAATACAGTGCGTATTAGTGAGAATCTGCGCCCGAAATATATATATATATATATATATATATATATATATATATATATACATATATTTATGTATATATATATATATATACATATATACACACACAGAAGAGCCTACTGCGCATGTGTGAGCGGCCCATGTGACAACTCAGTTACTGGGCAGACATAGTTGAGTGACGGTGTTACCTATGAGCAGACGGAATTTCGTGCTAAAACTTCAGAGGACATGCTTCAAGCTGCTACAAATGACTCAGATTTTCTGAAACAAGTAATAAGTTGAGAGGACTTCTGGGTCTATGGCACTGACCCATAAACAAAACCCCAGTCTAGCCAATCGAAGTCACCTGGGTTACTGCGACGTTCGAATAGTACACACCTTTACTCAACAGTGTCTGGCAGTAGCGTCTTCTGCATATACATAGAAATATTATATATGTATATATGTATATATATACATATATATATATATATATATGTACACACACACACACACACACACACACAATATATATATATATATATATATATATATATATATATATATATATATAAACATACACACACACACACACACATATACACATTTGGCTCCCTTAATGTTTGGCATATACATAAATGATATGGACAAAGGAGTGAATTGTTACATGAATTTCTTTGCTGACGATGCTAAATTGCTCAAGAGAGTGAAAACAGAAGAAGATTGCAGATCGTTACAAGATGACCTACATAAAGTATGGGAATGGAGTCAGAAATACGAAATGAATTTCAATATCAAGAAATGTAGTATAATGGAGTTCGGAAAAGGCAAAAATAAAGTTTCGGGAAAATATATGATTGGAGACAAAGAAGTAAAGAAAGTTAACTCAGAGAGGGACCTAAGAATAATCATCTCAAGTGACTTGACACCTGACAAACATGTAAGCAAGATATTTGGAGAGACTTGCAATTTGTTAAGATCAATGAAGGTGGCATTCGACTACATGGATGAAGAGATGGTTAAGAAATTAATTGCTACATTGATAAGACCGAAACTAGAATATGCTATATCAATGTGGGCACCTAGCACAAAGAAAAACACAAAGAAATTAGAAAGAATCCAAAGAGCGGCGACTAAGATGGCACCTACACTATCAAATTTGACATACGAACAAAGATTGGAGAAATTACAACTGACAACGTTAGAGCAGAGAAGGGAGAGAGGCGATTTGTTGACCATTTTCAGAATTATGAAAGGAATGGAAGTTCTTGATAGAGATGATCTATTAAAATGGGACCAAAGAGAAACAAGAGGACACGCAAAGAAACTAAAGAAAGACAGCTACAGAAGAGATCTGAAAAAGAACAGTTTCCCACACAGAGTGATTGACGTCTGGAACAAATTGAACAGTGAAACAGTTAATGCCAGAACTATACACGAATTCAAAAGCAAACTGGATGTGGAGAGATACAAAAACGGGTCAAAACGAGCATAGCTCTAGTCCCGTAAAATACAACTAGGTAAATACACACACACACACACACACACACACACACACACACACACACACACACACACACAGACACACACACACACACACACACACACACACTTTCAACGAACGGACGGCTTGACGAACGCTCTGAAGAAAAGTGCAGATTGTGGATACCAACGCAAAGAGAAGTGCCTTTTTGTATTTGCAGGGGGGGGGGGGAAATTGCTCGTGAGGCAGTAGGTAAGTAGGAAAAGAGGAGAAGGGGAGGGATTGCTGGGGAAATGGAAGGAAATGAGGATGTGGAGGACTTGGCCCAGGCAGACGGGCGTAAGGTCAACATGAAACGACCACCGGATGACGAAATGGCAAATAAAAATGTAAAGATTAGAAGTATAGAGAGGAGAAATACAGTAGAAAGTGACGAGAATATGTTCCAGGGATTTAAAGAGGGTGGGGGGGACACAACCCCCCCCCCGACTGATAAGACTAGAGGAGAGAGTTGATAAGGTGATCGAGGACTTGGAACGTAAGTTAGGTAAGGTAGACTCCATCTTCCAGAGAATTGAAAGATTGGAACAACTAGAGAAGGCTAACAGAAACTTAACTGAAGAAGTAGAGGACCTAAAAAGACAGTTAGGAAATGTAAAGGAGGAGAATGAGAAATTGAAGAAGAATAGTAATGAAAACAGTGAGAAAATAGCTACAGAAGCTAAAAATTGGAGAATAACTCAAGAAGGGAATAAGGTTTCATTCACTGACATAGTCAAACAGCAATTGAAAGAACATAATGAAGACTCAGTTATTAAAGTGATGAGACAGAAGGAGAATATAGTAAGAGAATTAGCTGACAAAAAGAAATGTATAATTATATTAGGAATGGAAGAGAAACATAACCCAGATAGAAACGCAAGAATCAAGGAGGAAAATGAAAGGGTAAGCAGTTTATTAAAATTAGTCCAGGAAGATGAACCAGAAATTATAAAGGAAATTGAGGAAAAATTCAGACTCGGAAAATATAGTACAGATAAGACCAGACCAATTAAGATTAAATTCAGGTCACAAACAACGGCAGAGAAAATTCTATCCAAGACAGGGAAACTAGCAACAAATGATCAATATAAAAAGGTATGGATAAAAAGAGAAATGAATAAGGAGGAAAGAGAGGCAGAAAAGCAGAAAAGAATTGAAGCTAAGGCAAAAAACGAGGAAAGAACGGAGTCAGAGAAAGAGAGATTCTATTGGAGAGTAGTGAACATGAAAATAAAGCAGTTCGACATACTAAAGAAAAACATAAGGGAAACAGAGAACACAATGGAAGTGGCAGAAAACTAAGAGTGTCTTACACAAATATAGATGGATTGATAACAGGATTGAATGAACTGAATGATTATTTGAAAGAAAAAGAACCGGACATAATGGGAATTGTAGAAACAAAATTAAAAGGCCCACTACCACCCAACAGTGTAGGACATGATACATACAATTATTGGATTAGAAACAGAGAGAAAAAACAAGGGGGTGGAGTTATGTTCCTGACAAAGAAGGATATAAACGTGAAAGGTGTCATATATGGAAAGAATACAGTAGAGATGATTATGATAGAAGTGGAAGACCGAGATAAGAAGAGCAGAAAATTTGTGATCAATTATGTGCCTCCGAAAACAGCCTCATGGGAGGAGAGTGAACATAAAAGTATGTTAGAGGACACAAAGATAGCATTAACTAAAATAATGGAAGACGGAGGAAGAATAGTTATGATGGGCGACTTTAATTGCAAAGAAATCTGCTGGGAAGAAATGACAGTAAAGAGTGGTGATGACTCATGGGGAAATGCTCTACTTGAGATGATTACTGACCATTCAATGACACAATGGATACAAGAGAACACTAGGTATAGAAATGAAGAAGAACCATCGAGGCTAGACTTAATAATTACATCTGAACCTAGAATAGTGGACAAGATTGAATATAAAACACCAATAGGTAAAAGTGACCACATATTGATTGAACTGGAACTTAATGAAGAAAAATATATGAAAAGAAATGAACAATATAGAAAAGGAAGAATGATGTATGAAAAAACAAACTTTGATAAAATAAGAGAATTCTTCCAACAAGAAAACTGGGAAGAAATATACAAAGAAGAAACATCAGTGGAAGAGAAATGGAATATTTTGACAAAAATTTACAAAGAAGGAGTGGAAAAGTATGTCCCAAGACAAAAACAAGAAAAAGAATATGTAAAATGCTGGTACAACAAAAGTTGTAGGGAGTTAAAAGACAAAAGAGACAAAGCCTGGACCGGATGGAAAAAAGACAGAAGACCTGAAAAATGGAAAATATATACTGGTTATAGAAATGAATATGTACAAAAGTGCAGAGAGGAAAAAAGAAAATATGAAAAAGATGTTATAGAAAAGTGTAAAGATCAACCAAAACTATTCTACAGATTTGTAAACAATAAACTGAAAAACAAACAAGACTTAGAGAAATTAAGACAAGGAGGAGTTGAATACACTGAGGAAATGGAAATGGCAGAAATTATGAACAAACATTTTAAATCAGTGTTTACAAGGGAAAATATACAACCTGAAGAGATTGAGTGGAAGGAAAAAGTCCCCCTATGGAAGAAATAGAAGTAACGAAGAATGAAATATTGACACACTTGGGTAATTTTGATGTCAGAAAATCGCATGGGCCAGATGAAATAGCAAACTGGATTCTGAAAGAATGTAGGAATGAACTGGCAGACAAAATACATAGCATAATAAGCAGTTCCTTAAAAGAAGGAAAAGTTCCAGAAGATTGGAAAAAAGCAAATATAGTACCTATATATAAAGGAGGAAATAAAGAAGAACCTACCAACTATAGACCAGTCTCTCTAACAAGTACAATAGCAAAAATATGTGAAAGAATTATCAAAAGTAGATGGGTAAAATACTTGGAAAAAAACAACGTACTAAATCCAAGGCAATTTGGATTCAGACAAGGACGATCATGCGTCACCAATTTAATATGTTTCTATTCAAGACTAATAGATATAATACAAGAAAGAGATGGATGGGCTGATTGTGCATTTCTAGACCTAAAAAAAGCTTTTGACAAAGTACCACATAAGAAGTTGCTTAAGAAATTAGAATATGAAGGAGGAATACAAGGTAAATTGCTAAATTGGATGGAAGACTTTTTGCAAGAAAGAAAAATGAGAGTAGTGATAAGAGATCAGCACTCAAAATGGAATGAAGTAATAAGCGGTGTCCCGCAGGGAACAGTTCTGGCCCCAATAATGTTTGCTATATATATTAATGATATGGATGAAGGAATTGAAAGCTATATGAGCTTCTTTGCAGATGATGCAAAATTACTGAAAAGAGTGAAAACTGAAGAGGATTGTGAATCACTACAGAGAGATCTAAATAAAGTACAAGAATGGAGTAGGAAGTGGGAGATGGAGTTCAATACAAAAAAGTGTAGTATAATGGAATTTGGAAAAAGCAAAAACAGAATAACAGGATCATATAATTTGGGAGAAGAAGGAATAAAAAGAGTAGAAAATGAGAGGGACCTGGGAGTCATTGTTATGAATAATATGTCACCTGAGAAACATATAAATAAGATTTTTGGAGAAACTTATAATTTAATAAGAACAATCAAAGTGGCATTTACATACCTGGATGAAGAAATGGTGAGGAAAATCCTAATCACCCTGATAAGACCAAGATTGGAATATGCAGCAACGATATGGTCACCAAGTACAAAAAAATGTATAAAAAAACTTGAAAGAATACAAAGAGCAATTACTAAACTGGTACCAACACTCTCAAAACTATCATATGAAGAGAGACTACAAAAACTTAAACTACAGACACTAGAGCAAAGAAGAGAGAGAGGAGATTTGATAGCTATTTACAGAATCATGAAAGGCATAGAAATTACTGATAGAGAGAATCTGATAAAATGGGATGACAGAAATACAAGAGGACACGGAAAGAAAATAAAAAAAGACAACTATAGAAGAGATTTGAAAAAGAACAGCTTTCCTCACAGAGCAATAGACAGTTGGAACAAGTTAGATGAGAAAGTGGTGTGTGCAAAAACAATACATGAATTTAAAAATAGTTTAGATAAAATGAGATATGAAGACGGGACCTCACGAGCATAGCTCCCCTTCCCGTAAAATACAACTAGGTAAATACAACTAGGTAAATACACACACACACGGACCTACGAGCTCTGAGCTCTCTGCCAGGAGGGAAATAGCTGTTGATCACGAGTCCAACACGTGATCCAAAGACCAAGTGAATACACACACACACGCACACACACTTTCGTCGGATGGACGGTGAAGATTGGAGTTCCGAAGAAAAATCAAAATTTACGTGGATCTCAACGTCGAGGAAGTACCTTATTTTATTTACAGGGAAGGGGAAAGTGAGAAAAAAGGAGAAGGGGAGGGATTACTGAGGGAAATGGAAGGACATGAGGAACGGCAGGACTTGGTCCAGGAGGCCAGGCGTCTTGTAAACAAGCGGAGGACTGAGGATGATTTTGGAGAAGAAGGGATTAACAAAAATGTCAAGATTAGAAATATAGATAAGTGCAGCACAATGGAAGGTGAAGATAATAATTTCCAGGGATTTAATGGGGGGGGGGGTATATCAACCTCCCCCGATTAGAAAGACTAGAAGAAAACTTGAAAAAATGACCGAACATTGGAAGAGTAGGTTCGGTAACATAGCAAAGATTGCGCAGCACATAATTTCTGCTCTTCTTATCTATGTCTTCTACTTCGATCATAATCATCTCTACTGTATTCTTTCCATATGTGACACACCTCACGTTTATATCCTTCTTAGTCAGGAACATAACTCCACCCCCTTGTTTTGTCTCTCTGTTTCTAATCCAATAATTATATGCATCATTGCCTACACTGTTGGGTGGTAGTGGACCTTTTAATTTCGTTTCTACAATTCCCATTATGTCCGGTTCTTTTTCCTTCAGATAATCATTCAGCTCATTCAGTCCTGTTATTAATCCATCTATATTTGTGTAAGACACTTTTAGTTTTCTGCCATTTCCCTTTTGTTTTTCTCTAGTATGTCGTATTTCCTTATTTTCATATTCACTATTCGCCAATAGAATTTCTCTTTGTCTGACTCTGTTCTGTTCTCGTTTTTTTCCTTAGCTTCATGTCTTTTCATTTTTTCCTCCTCTCTTTCCTCTTTATTCATTTCTCTTTTTATCCATACCTTTTTATATTGTTCACTTGTTGCCGTTGTTTGTGACCTGAATTTAATCTTAATTGGTCTGGACTTATCTGTACTATACTTCCCGAGTCTATACATCTCCTCAATTTGTTTCATGATTTCAGGTTCATCTTCCTGAACTAATTCTAATAAACTGCTTACTTTTTCTTTTTCCTCATTCATTCTTATGGTTCTATTTGGGTTATATTGCTCTTCCATTCCCAATATAATTATACATTTCTTTTTATCTGCTAAGTCTCTTACTATATTCTCCTTCTGTCCCATCACTTTAATAACTGAGTCTTCAGTTTGTTCTTTCATTTGCTGTTTAATTATGTCAGTAAATGCAACTCTACTGTTTTCTTGGATCTTTTTCCAACCCTGTGTTTCTTTTGCTATGGCCTCTTTATTGTCTTTATTATTCCTCTTTAATTCCTCATTCTCCTCTTTTACTTCTTTTAACTGCCTTTTTAAATCTTCTATTTCTTTAGTTAAGTTTTTGTTCACCTTCTCAAGTTCTTGCAGTTTTTCAACTCTTTGCGCAATCTTTGCTACGTTACCGAACCTCTTCTTACAATGTTGGGTCATTTGTTCAAGTTTTTCCTCTAGTCTTGCCAATCGGGGGAGGTTGGTATCCTCCCCCCCCTCATTAAATCCCTGAAAATTATTTTCTTCACCTTCCATTGTGCTGATCTTATCTATATTTCTAATCTTAATGCTTTTACTGATATTTTCGATTTCCCCAGTGTCGTCAGCTGATCTTTTGTTTACATTTTTCCTGCTGTCAGGGGGAGCCCGTTCGTCTCCCTCCTCATTTTCTTCCATTTCCCTCAGTAATCCCTCCCCTTCTCCCCTTTCATTACCTTTTTACTACACCACGAGACTTCCCCTTCCCTACAAATACAATAAGGTACTTCCTCGTAGTTGAGATCCACGAAAAATGCGGTTTTTTTCCGGAGTTCCAACCCACGCTGTGAATCCGACGAAAGTGTGTGTGTGTGTGTGTGTGTGTGTGTGTGTGTGTGTGTGTGTGTGTGTGTGTGTGTGTGTGTGTGTGTGTGTGTGTGTGTGTATTTACCTAGTATTTACCTAGTTGTATTTTACGGGAAGGGGAGCTATGCTCGTAGTGTCCCGTCTTCATATCTCATTTTATCTAAACTATTTTTAAATTCATGTATTGTTTTTGCACACACTACTTTCTCATCTAACTTGTTCCAACTGTCTATTACTCTGTGAGGAAAGCTGTTCTTTTTCAGATCTCTTCTATAGCTGTATTTCTTGATTTTCTTTCCGTGTCCTCTTGTATTTCCATCATCCCATTGTATTAGGTCCTGTCAGTAATTTCTATGCCTTTCATGATTCTGTAAATAGCTATCAAATCTCCTCTCTCTCTTCTTTGCTCTAGTGTCTGTAGCTCAAGTTTTACTAGTCTCTCTTCATATGATAGTTTTGAGAGTGTTGGTGCCAATTTTGTAATTGCTCTTTGTATTCTTTCAAGTTTTTTATACATTTTTTTGTACTTGGTGACCACATCGTTGCTGCATATTCCAATCTTGGTCTTATCAGAGTGATTAGAATTTTCTTCACCATTTCTTCATCCAGGTATGTAAATGCCACTTTGATTGTTCTTATTAAATTATAAGTTTATCCAAAAATCTTATTTATATGTTTCTCAGGTGACATATTATTCATAACAATGACTCCCAGGTCCTTCTCATTTTCTACTTTTTTTATTCCTTCTTCTCCCAATTTATATGATCCTGTTATTCTGTTTTTGTTTTTTCCAAATTCCATTATACTACACTTTTTAGTGTTGAACTCCATCTCCCACTTCCTACTCCATTCCCATACTTTATTTAGATCACTCTGTAGTGACTCACAATCTTCTTCCGTGTTCACTTTTTTTTTAATAATTTTGCATCATCTGCAAAGAAGCTCATATAACTTTCAATTTCTTCATCCATATCATTAATATATATAGCAAACATTATTGGGGCCAGAACTGTTCCTTGTGGAACACCACTTATTACTTCATCCCATTTTGAGTGTTTGTCTCTTATCACTACTCTCATTTTTCTTTCTTGCAAAAAGTCTTCCATCCATTTAAGCAGTTTGCCCTGTATTCCTCCTTCTGTTTATATTTTCTTAAGCAACTTCTTATGTGGTACTTTGTCAAAAGCTTTTTTTAGGTCTAGAAATGCACAATCAGCCCATCCATCTCTTTCTTGTATTATATCTATTAGCCTTGAATAGAAACATATTAGATTGGTGACGCATGATCGTCCTTGTCTGAATCCAAATTGCCTTGGATTAAGCACGTTGTTTATTTTCTAAATATTTTACCCATCTACTTTTGATCATTCTTTCAGATATTTTTGCTATTGTACTTGTTAGAGAGACTGGTCTATAGTTGGTAAGGTCTTCTTTATTTCCCCCTTTATAAATAAGTACTATATTTGCTTTTTCCAATCTTCTGTAACTTTTCCTTCTTTCAAGGAATTGTTCATTATGCTATGTATTTTGTCGGCCAGTTCATTCCTGCATTCTTTCAAAATCCAGTTTGCTATTTCATCTGGTCCATGCGATTTTCTGACATCAAGATTACTCAGGTGTTTCATTATTTCATTCTTTGTTACTTCTATTTCTTTCATAGGGGGGACTTTCTCTTTCCATTCGATCTCTTCAGGTTGTATGTTCTCCCTTGTAAACACTGATTTAAAATGCTTGTTCATAATTTCCACCATTTCTATTTCCTCTGTGTATTCAACTCCTCCTTGTCTTAATTTCTCCAAATCTTGTTTGTTTTTCAGTTTGTTGTTTACAAATCTGTAAAATAATTTTGGTTGATCTTTACATTTTTCTATGGCATCTTTTTCATTTCTCTTTTCCTCTCTGCACGCTTGTACATATTCATTTCTATAACAAGTATATATTTTCCATTTTTCAGGTCTTCTGTCAGGTCTTGTCTTCTGTCTTCTATTTGGTCCAAGCTTTATCTTTTGTCTTTTAACTCCCTACAATTTTTGTTGTACCAGCACTTTACATATTCTTTTTCTTGTTTTTGTCTTGGGACATACTTTTCCACTCCTTTTTTATAAATTTTTGTCAAAATATTCCATTTCTCTTCCACTGTTGTTTCTTGTTTGTATATTCCTTCCCCGTTTTCTTTTTGAAAGAGTTCTCTTATTTTATCAAAGTTTGTTTTTTTCATACATCATTCTTCCTTTTCTATATTGTTCATTTCTTTCCATGTATTTGTCCTCATTTAGTTCCAGTTCAATCAATATGTGGTCACTTTTACTTATTGGTGTTTTATATTCAATCTTTTCCACTATTCTAGGTTCAGATGTGATTATTAGGTCTAGTCTCGATGGTTCTTCTTCATTTCTATACCTAGTGTTCTCCTGTATTCACTGTGTCATTGTATGGTCAATAATCATCTCGAGTAGAACATTTCCCCATGAGCCGTCTCCACCCTTTACTGTCATCTCTTCCCAGCAGACTTCTTTGTAATTAAAGTCGCCCATCATAACTATTCTCCCAATGTTCGGTCATTTGTTCAAGTTTTTCCTCTAGTCTTGCCAATCGGGGGAGGTTGGTATCCTCCCCCCCCCCTCCTTCATTAAATCCCTGGAAATTATTTTCTTCACCTTCCATTGTGCTGCTCTTATCTATATTCCTAATCTTAATGCCTTTACTGATATTTTCGATTTCCCCAGTGTCGTCAGTTCCAATCCACGCCGTGAATCCGATGAAAGTGTGTGTGTGTGTGTGTGTGTGTGTGTGTGTGTGTGTGTGTGTGTGTGTGTGTGTGTGTGTGTGTGTGTGTGTGTGTGTGTGTGTGTGTGTTATATATATATATATATATATATATATATATATATATATATATATATATATATATATATATATGTATGTATATATACATTATATATATATATATATGTATATATATATATATGCGTAAATAACCACTAGGAAAAAGTAAACTAACGAAGCAGAGCGCTTTCGTGTAATTACATCTTCAGTGCAGATACAAAGAAGGAATTATGAACACACGCTCCTGGTGTTTTTATTGCATATATATATATATATATATATATACATATATGTGAATAATTCGCTAGTGGACAGCGACATCAATCATACAATCCATGACCGTCGCGCAGAGGATTCGAACCACTGCCTATAGACCCAAGAGAGTCATATATATATATATATATATATATATATATATATATATATATGTATGTATATATATATAATATTTCGGTCGCAGATGCTCAATAATACACACTGTATTAAACACGGCTGCATTTTGGCACTGATTAATCTTCTATGATTTCCAATTTTTCTTACATTATATATATATATATATATATATATATATATATATATATATATATATATATATATATAATATAGTTTTCTTTGTAGTCATGATTTTTTCCAGACAATGACTGAAAGACGTTATTTCAGTTACATATATCTTCAAATCATATTTATACCAACATTCATTAATAAAGAGTTAAAGAATATTTAGACATTACCAACTCAAAATTCTGTACAGAAAAGTTAAGACGCCCGAGGTCCTGTTCATGTTCATCTGATTTGTGTTCATCACAGCAAAATATGCTTGGTCAGGGGCCCAGTGGGTTTCGACTGATGGGTATTTATTTTGTGACTGCTCCAATGACTTTCCAAAAGGAAGGGGACTTCTTCGGCCTCGCTGGCCTTTGCGAAGGCGATAAATTCTTTGAAAAAACAGAATTCGTGAGAGATAAGAGTGGCAACACGTACATAAGAGTTTATAGATATAAACTGTATAGTGTTGAAACCTTAGTGGAGCCACTGCCAAAAGACTTGGTCGAGTTTCTTTCCAACAAGCAAGGACGGATTCAGAATCGGAGGCCAGCGGCAGCGAAAAGCCAGTCATCAGGAGTTCCTGAAAAAGAAGAAAAAGATGTTATTGAAAGAAAATTTAATGATAGAAATAACATAATCAGCAATGGAAGCAATGCCATGAGCAGAGAAAATGAAAAAGTGAGAAATATTGAAAGTGCAAGAAATGATATGAAAATTAGAAATAAGGAAGACAGTGAAATATGTCTAGAAGAAAGAAATAATAGAAATGAAAGAGACAAGAAAGTAAGAAACACAGAAAATGAAGAAGAAAAACATAAGGAAACAACAGAAAGTATAAGAGAAGGAAAGCCTCAGGAGCCCGTAAAGAGGTCCTACAGGGACATTGCCGCAGGAGGCTCGCCGCTGCAGGATCCTGATGGGCTACGCAACCCCACAAATAGCCCCCGGGTCATTCCCACGCCTCGTGACTGGCACAAACGCCACAGTGACCCGGAATCTTCCCCGCGTCAGAGGCAACCTCCCCATTTGAAGAAAGAGTCCTCGGGCAGCAAGGGAGCCCTCAAGTCCCTTTTAAACAAAGTGTCACAGAAGAACTTTGACAAAATCTCGGTGCAAATACTATCTCTCATCGCCCAAAATCCCTCCATATCAGGAAACGCGGCTGGCATGATAATAGAATTCGCCACGCGACAGAAATGCTATGCCAGGACGTACTCAAGGCTCTGCAGAATGCTGTTGGAGAAGTTGGAAAAGAACAGCGCAGAGGCCTTTAAGATCAGGTTAATCCGACAGTGCCAAGCCATGTTCGAAGTGCACGCGGAGTCGGGACCTGCTCATCATGAGTCCGAAAAGGTAAATGAAAAAACCTTGTCTCGCGAAGAGCATGCGGACCAACAGCTTAAAAAGCTTTTAAAGAGGAAAGATTACGTCGCATTATGCGCGTTCTTGGCGAGCCTTACGCTCGATGGAATCCTCCAAGTGCGAAGAATAGCGGCATGTCTTCATTCTCTCCTACAGAAAAGGGATGAGACGGCAGTAGAAGCCATTTGCACGCTGCTTGAACATGCCGGCGAAAAACTGGACCAAACAGCCAAACATTCTGAAATTGGCACACGAGCAGTCAAGGAAATATTTTCTGGCATCAAAGAAATTGTTGACCAGAAACTGACTCAAAGTCGATTAAGATATCTCCTAATCGACATTTTGGAACTGAGGCAACGTGGTTGGCGACCACGAATGAAAATACAATGAAAAATTGAAGAAAATAAGAAAAATGAAATTTTGAAAAGGAAATAGAAATAATGAAAATGTTTGAAAATAAAAAGCTTCGGAAAAATGATTAATGAAAACTGAAAAGAAGTTGGAAAATAATGAAATATCTATTTCGTCTTCCTTAGAAATTGGTAATATGGCAACATGGTAATTGTCTTGATGGTAATGGCAAGAAAATATCGTTGAAACAATAATCTCAATCGATGCGTTTTTCGTTCATTCGTCTCATTTGATGATGATGATGATGATGATGATGATGATGATTTTTTACATAAAAACCGTCCTTTTGGACAGTTTGGCCAGGATGTGGCTATTGTTACATGGAAATAAAAAAAAAAAAATAAAAAAAATAAAGAAATGGAAGATACACATGAGTAAAATATGACGAATTAGACAAAGCAATCAAAATAAATAAAAAAGCGTAAAATACAAAAAACACAAATAAGACAAAATAAATTAGAACAAAACCATGGTTTGCACAATGTTGTGCAAAATATGTTTAATTGTGCATAAATATGTATACATCTATATGATATATATATATATATATATATATATATATATATATATATATATATATATATATATATATATTGAGACATGACAAGTTGAAGTGGGTGGGAAGAGGAAAGACTGGAGTCTTATTCCGAGTTATATTCTTGACTAGGTTCGCTATAAGCTTTTTCAAAATAATGTTGCTACAGGGCTGGAAGTGGCGTATATGTACGCGTACAGCTACACAGAAAACTATCGTTAGTAGGGGTGTCGAAACATTCGCTAATGAACATAACCTTATGATACCGAAGGGTTGGTATTTCTGGGGTTCGAATTGTTCGAATTCCTTCTGAGTGAATATGAATCGAATAATAGTTCCGGAGTTCATATGGATTCACTATGACACGATAATCTTATTTCCGATGGAGACTTCAACTTGTCTCAAATAGTTTCGTTGTTTTGTGTCAAAATGATTAGCGTGATTTACTAACGATAGTTTTCTGTGCAGCTGTACATACCTCTCCGAGTGCAAAGGAACTCTTATGTTACAATGACAGAGGAATTACTTAAATGGTAGTGAAAATTAATAATAAATTAAAAACAATTTAGAAAGAAAAATATTATTACTACGTGAGAAAAGAAAAGAAATATTAATGGCAATAGAAAAATAATGTAAGAACGAAAAATGGGGCATTCCAGGAGAGTGTGAGATTTAGTCCGGGGATCTGGTGCATGGTACCGATCGGACGTTTTTCCACTCATTGAGGGCATGAGTGGATGTGATTTTTGCCCACTTTCGGTCTCCTGTTCTTTTGTTTGTGTTGTAATTAGCTATGTGTAGAGATTCGATGATTTTTTTGTGTTTTTTGTGTAGTTGTTGGGCCAAGATGATGGATTTCTCCCAATCTAGTCTTTCTATGTCTACGTGGTTTACGAGGGCGTTTGTCTCACGGAAAGCAAACTTTGACAATATAAAAACCTATTTGAAATTGAATACGAAAAACAATCCGGACGTTTCAAACATTCTTGATTCTCGTTGCGGGGCTGATAGTCAGAAGTGGGTCAAGGAGGATACGCGTACCTTGGGTCAGGTCTGGGTCAAGGAGAGAAATACGCATACCTTAGGTCAGGTCTGGGTCAAAGAGAGTGATGCGCGTGCCTTGGGTCAGGTCGATTCGGGGCGACGGCCCAAAAATCAGGTCAGTACTTTGGATGAGATGTATAGCAATCTGGCAGATCTAATTATTAATGCACAAAACACATTTATCCCCCTAAATTCAATACGGAAAAATAGTAATACTCCCAAATGGATGACGGACAGATTGAAACATGAGATCGGAATTAAAAGAGGACTTTACGTAAAAATAAAAAACGGGGAATCACACCTTAGATCAAGATATAACGAAATGGCAAAGCTGGTTAAAAGGAATACACGTTCAGCGAAACGTAATTATGAAATCAAGGTTGCCAGTCAAGCAAAATCCAACCCAAAGGGTTTCTTTCACCTCTATAGAACAAAAAATAAAGAAAGAATAGGACCAATTAAAAACGATGAAAATGTCATGATAGAATCGGAAGAAAAAATGAGTGAGGAGTTTAACAATTATTTTCTATCGGTGTTTACTAATGAGAGGTTAGATAAAGTACCTGACTGCGATCCGATTTTCAGAGGGGATGAAGAAAATAGCCTAACTAATATCAGCATTAGTAAAGAAGAAGTAATCAAGCAGATTGACAGACTTAAAGCTACAAAATCTCCGGGTCCGGACGAAATTTTTCCAAGAATGCTTAAAGAGTGTAAATTTGAAATCTGCGACCAGTTAACTGGAATATTCAATAAATCGGTAGACACTGGTTCTGTTCCAACTGCTTGGAGGCAGGCAAACGTTGTTCCTGTTTTTAAGAAGGGAGATAGATCGACCATATGCAACTACAGGCCAATCAGTTTGACATCGGTTATAGGAAAAATGCTTGAATCAATAATAGTAAATAGACTCAGAGAACACATTGAAGGGCATAATTTAATTCGTGATTCACAGCATGGTTTCTCCAAAGGTAAGTCATGCGTGACTAATCTTCTATCCTTTTACACTAAGGTATATAAGGCGTCAGACAACAATGAAAATTACGATGTTATTTACCTTGACTTTAGCAAAGCGTTCGACAAAGTGCCACACCAGAGACTACTAAATAAAATCAAAGCCCATGGCATAGGAGGAAAAGTGTTAGAATGGATTAGAGCTTGGATTAGTAACAGAAAACAGCGGGTCACCATAAATGGAATAAAATCTAGGTGGGGCAATGTTACTAGCGGGGTCCCCCAGGGCTCGGTTTTGGGTCCATTATTGTTCATTATGTATATAAACGACTTAGACGATGGGTTAAATAGTGATGTTAGTAAGTTTGCGGACGACACTAAAATAGGACGCCTAATTAGGTCAGGAGAAGACGTGTAGCGTGTTAAACGTAGGGCTACACAACCCCGAAAATAGATACAACTTAGATGACACGTTTTTAGACAAATCTGAGTGCGAGAGGGACTTGGGAGTTCTGGTGAGTCCGGACCTTAAAACCAGGAAGCAGTGCATTAGCGCCAGAAATAAAGCAAACAGAGCATTAGGCTTCATTGCTAGGACGGTAACGAATAGAAGTGCAGAGGTAATTATTAAACTCTATCTAGCGATAGTTAGACCCATCCTTGACTATGCGGTACAGTTTTGGTCTCCGTCCTACAGAATGGACATAAATTCACTAGAATCAGTACAGAGAAGAATGACCAAAATTATAAAAGGACTCGGAAATTTGCCTTACGAAGAGAGGCTTAGGCACCTAAACTTACACTCTCTGGAAAGACGCAGAGTGCGGGGTGATCTAATAGA
>NC_134777.1:121596627-121599127 GCF_046742065.1 Oratosquilla oratoria
GGTGTGTTGTTGTGGTTGAGAGGGCTACTAGTCCTAGGGAGGGGCTTCATGCTGGGGAGTAATGTAGGGGCTTCCACTTGTCTGTTGATAGTTGGTTGTAAGTCTCTTATGATAAGTGCTTCTAGAAAGAAAAGTCTAGACTTTTCTGATTTCTTAGCGAGAATGGCGGTGTTATCTTCTAAAAAAATTCTAGTGATCTGTATGTTGTGTTTTTCTAGGAGGTGTAGATTGGGGCCTCCACTTGACAAGTGGGATGACATTCTTCTCGACAATGTCGTTCTCGTTTGGCCAACGTAGCAATCGAGAGGCGTACAGTCCTCTAGGGGGCAGAAAATTTTGTATACTACGTTGGTGCAAGCGGGACCTTCGGGGCGAGGAGAAGTGTTGTTTCTAATTAAAAGTGTAGCTGTTTTTTGGTTGCGGTAATATATAGAGAGACGAATTTTGTCATTCTCACTTTTGGGTTTTATGTTTCGATGAATAATCCTATTCAGAACCTTCGCATCTTCCTTGTAAGCTGTGGACATTTGGGCACGGTAAAACAAGGTAAAAATCTCACCTTCGCCTGCTACTGGGGTGGGAGGCCCGTGGTACCATTTGTTGATGACACTTTTTAAGACACGCTGGCAGTCTTGATTGGAATGTCCATTATTAACTAGAACTTGAGTGGCCCTGTTTATTTCTGCTTGAGTGTGGTACTATCTTTGTAACGTTGGGGGCACTCACTGTTCCCATTAAGACAGAGACCAGGGTTGGTGGGCTTAACATAAACGGAAGTGGAGAAGTTGTCACCCTCTTGTTGAAGCAATACATCAAGGAATGGAAGAGAGTCATTAACGTCTTCTTCAGTTGTGAATTTTAATCCTGATGTTTCTTCAAGCAGGTTATGGAGTGACTCTCTTTTTTGTGTTGACGAAGACATGATAAAAATATCGTCGACATATCTGCCATACACCATGGGTTTGTCTTGGTGTGAAAAAACTTCCCTTTCGATTGACCCCATGAAACAAATTGCGAAAAGGACTCCTAAGAGGGAGCCCATCGCCACACCGTCAACTTGCTGGTAGAGGTTACCGCGGGGACACCGGAAGGCAGTCTCCATGGTGCAGATCTCGACCAGGCGACGAAGGTGAATTTCTACTAAATTCAAAAGAATCCACCGTGACCCCACCCTAGACATCATAAGAAGTACCAACAAGACCATAGACGCCATTAACGCCAAGAACGGAGGCGTTAAACTCACCAAAATTTCCGGTGATTTTAAGCCTGGCTATTTATACGGAAACGTGAAGACACATAAACCTGGGAATCCTCTTCGTCCCATCATCAGCCAGATCCCTACGCCGACATACAACCTTGCCAAGTTCCTGAACCAACTTCTGACGCCCTTCATCCCTACACAACACAGCTACGTCTCTTCTAAAGATTTCTTGGACTCCATTAACGACGCTCCTGCTAGAGGAATTATTTCCTCTCTTGATGTGGAGTCCCTCTTTACTAACGTCCCAATTATACGAACAATCAACTACATTTGTGACACTATTTACCGAACAGGACCTTCTCCAAAGCTAGACATTCCTGAAATTCACCTTCGTCGCCTGCTCGAGATCTGCACCATGGAGACTGCCTTCCGGTGTCCCCGCGGTAACCTCTACCAGCAAGTTGACGGTGTGGCGATGGGCTCCCCCTTAGGAGTCCTTTTCGCAAATTTTTTCATGGGGTCAATCGAAAGGGAAGTTTTTTCACACCAAGACAAACCCATGGTGTATGGCAGATATGTCAGCCTCCTTACACATGGAACTGCTCGAAAAGAAACTCATTAATCACACCATCCCCAACGACTCCAAGTGGCTTTGCTACGTTGACGACTTCCTCTACATCACACAAAAGACAATAGGCATTCATGACTTACAAAAAAAAAACAAAAACAAAAAAAAACCCGGCACTGACGACAAAATACAGTTCACCGTAGAAGATATTAATGGGCAACTACCTTTCTTAGACACTGTTATCATCAGGTCAGGTGACAGTGGCAGATTCATGGTATACAGAAAGCCGACCAACAAAAACCAGTACATTCACTTTTTCAGGGCCCATGACGACCGGAAAATATCAGGAGTGGTCATCGGATTCTACCTCAGAGCCCTCCTCATATGTAGTGAGGAATATTTAACAGAAGAGCTGAACTACATCACTGCAGCCTTTAAAAAACTCAAATACCCAGAGGGAATGCTCAGATCATCACTCCGAAAAGCCACCAACATCAAAAATAGAAAAGCAAATACAGAAAAACCAGACCTACGTTTCATCGTGGTCCCAGATTCTGGCTTTTCCCGCACACTAAGTAGGATACTTAGACCTTCAGGTCTAGTAGTTGTTAACGACACGGGGGAGAAAATCGGACACTTGGTTGGGAAGAACACAAAACCTCTCCTCGACACCAGCATAGTCTACAAAATTCCCTGCAATGGATGTGACAGCGCATACTTCGGAGAAACAC
>NC_134777.1:121604127-121611627 GCF_046742065.1 Oratosquilla oratoria
GGAGGACTGAGGATGATTTTGGAGAAGAAGGGATTAACAAAAATGTCAAGATTGGAAATATAGATAAGAGCAGCACAATGGAAGGTGAAGATAATAATTTCCAGGGATTTAATGAGGGGGGGGGGTATACCAACCTCCCCCGATTAGCAAGACTAGAGGAAAAACTTGAAAAAATGACCGAACATTGGAAGAGTAGGTTCGGTAACATAGCAAAGATTGCGCAGCACATAATTTATCACAAACTTTCTGCTCTTCTTATCTCTGTCTTCTACTTCTATCATAATCATCTCTACTGTATTCTTTCCATATGTGACACACCTCACGTTTATATCCTTCTTAGTCAGGAACATAACTCCACCCCCTTGTTTTGTCTCTCTCTTTCTAATCCAATAATTATATGCATTATTGCCTACACTGTTGGGTGGTAGTGGACCTTTTAATTTCGTTTCTACAATTCCCATTATGTCCGGTACTTTTTCCTTCAGATAATCATTCAGCTCATTCATTCCTGTTATTAATCCATCTATATTTGTGTAAGACACTTTTAGTTTTCTGCCACTTCCATTGTATTCTCTGTTTCCCTTTTGTTTTTCTCTAGTATGTCGTATTTCCTTATTTTCATATTCACTACTCGCCAATAGAATTTCTCTTTTTGACTCTGTTCTCCTCTCGTTTTTTTTTTCCTTAGCTTCATGTCTTTTCATTTTTTCCTCCTCTTTCCTCTTTATTCATTTCTCTTTTTATCCATACCTTTTTATATTGTTCACTTGTTGCTAGTTTCCCTGTTTTTGCTAAGATATTCTCTGCCGTCGTTTGTGACCTGAATTTAATCTTAATTGGTCTGGACTTATCTGTACTATACTTCCCGAGTCTATACATCTCTTCAATTTGTTTCATGATTTCAGGTTCATCTTCCTGAACTAATTCTAGTAAACTGCTTACTTTTTCTTTTTCCTCATTCATTCTTATGGTTCTATTTGGGTTATACTTCTCTTCCATTCCTAATATAATTATACATTTCTTTTTATCTGCTAAGTCTCTTACTATATTCTCCTTCTGTCTCATCACTTTAATAACTGAGTCTTCAGTTTGTTCTTTCATTTGCTGTTTAATTATGTCAGTAAATGCAACTCTACTGTTTTCTTGGATCTTTTTTCCAACCCTGTGCTTCTTTTGCTATGGCCTCTTTATTGTCTTTATTATTCCTCTTAATTCCTCATTCTCCTCTTTTACTTCTTTTAACTGCCTTTTTAAATCTTCTATTTCTTTAGTTAAGTTTTTGTTCACCTTCTCAAGTTCTTCCAGTTTTTCAACTCTTTGCGCAATCTTTGCTACGTTACCGAACCTCTTCTTACAATGTTCGGTCATTTGTTCAAGTTTTTCCTCTAGTCTTGCCAATCGGGGGAGGTTGGTATCCTCCCACCCCCTCATTAAATCCCTGGAAATTATTTTCTTCACCTTCCATTGTGCTGATCTTATCTATATTTCTAATCTTAATGTTTTTACTGATATTTTCGATTTCCCCAGTGTCGTCAGCTGATCTTTTGTTTACATTTTTCCTGCTGTCAGGGGGACCCCGTTCGTCTCCCTCTTCATTTTCTTCCATTTCCCTCAGTAATCCCTCCCCTTCTCCCCTTCCATTACCTTGTTACTACACCACGAGATTTCCCCTTCCCTACAAATACAATAAGGTACTTCCTCGTAGTTGAGATCCACGAAAAATGCGTTTTTTTCCGGAGTTCCAACCCACGCCGTGAATCCCACGAAAGTGTGTGTGTGTGTGTGTGTGTGTGTTTATATATATATATATATATATATATATATATATATATATATATATATTGTGTGTGTGTGTATATATATATATATATATATATATATATATATATATATATATATATAATATTTCTATGTATATGCAGAAGACACTACTGCCAGACACTGTTGAGTAAAGGTGTACTGTTCGAACGTCACAGTGACCCAGGTGACTTCGATTGGCTAGATTGGGTCAGTGCCGTAGACCCAGAACTTCTCTCAAGTTATTACTTGTTTCGGGAAACATGAGTCATTTGTAGCAGCTTGAAGTATGTCCTCTGAAGTTTTAGCACGAAATTCCATCTGCTCATAGTTAACACCCTCACTCAACTATATCTGCCCAGTAACTGAGTTGTCACATGGGCCGCTCACGCATGCGCAGTAGGGTCTTCTGTATATATATACATATATATATATATATATATATATATATATATATATGTATATGTATATATATATATGTGTATGTATATATATGTTGAGGTGCAATATATATATATATTGCATATTTCGGTTGCAGATTCTCACTAATACACACTGTGTTAAACACGACAGCATTTTGGCGCTGATTAATCTTCTTACTGAGATTTTCCATTTTTCTCATTATATATATATATATATATATATATATATATATATATATATATATATATATATATATATATATATATAGTTTGCTTTGTAATTAGTCATGAATATTGATTTTTTCCAGACAATGACTGAAAGATGTTAGTTCAGTTACATATATCTTCAATTCATTTTTATACCAACATTCATTAATAAATAGTTAAAGAATATTTAGACATTACCAACTCAAAATTCTTTACAGAAAAGGTAAGACGCCCGAGGTCATGTTCATGTTCATCTAATTTTTGTTCATCACAGCAAAATATGCTTGGTCAGGGGCCCAGTGGGTTTCGACTGATGTGACTGGTCTAATGAGTTTCCAAAAGGAAGGGGACTTCTTCGGCCTCGCTGGCCTTTGCGAAGGCGATAGATTCTTAGAAAAAACAGAATTCGCGAGAGATAAGACTGGCAACACTTACATAAGAGTTCATAGATATAAACTGTATAGTGTTGAAACCTTAGTGGAGCCACTGCCAAAAGACTTGGTCGAGTTTCTTTCCAACAAGCAGGGACGGATCCACAATCGGAGGCCAGCGGCAGCGAAAAGCCAGTCATCAGGAGTTCCTGAAAAAAAAGAAAAAGATGTTATTGATACAAATGTTAATAATGGAAATAACATAATCAGTAATGGAAGCAATACCATGAGCCAAGAGAATCAAAAAGTGAGAAATATTGAAAGTGCAAGAAATAATATGGATAATATGGAAAGTGAAATAGAAAACAAAGAGGATGACAGTGAAATATGTATAGAAGAAAGAAATAGTAGAAATGAAAGAGACAAGAAAGTAAGAAATACAGAAAATGAAGAAGAAAAACAGAGGGAAACAACAGAAAGTATAAGAGAAGGAAAGCCTCAAGAGCCCGTAAAGAGGTCCTACAGGGACATTGCCGCAGGAGGCTCGCCGCTGCAGGATCCTGATGGGCTACGCAGCCCCACAAATAGCCCCCGGGTCATTCCCACGCCTCGTGACTGGCACAAACGCCACAGTGACCCGGCATCTTCCCCGCGTCAGAGGCAACAACCCCATTTGGAGAAAGAGTCCTCGGGCAGCAAGGGAGCCCTCAAATCCCTTTTAAACAAAGTGTCACAGAAGAACTTTGACAAAATCTCGGTGCAAATATTATCTCTCACCGCCCAAAATCCCTCCATGGCAGGAAACGCGGCTGGCATGATAATAGAATTCGCCACGCGACAGAAATGCTATGCCAGGACGTATTCGAGGCTCTGTAGAATGCTGTTGGAGAAGTTGGAAAAGAACAGCGCAGAGGCCTTTAAGATCATGTTAATCCGACAGTGCCAAGCCATGTTCGAAGCGCACACGGAGGCGGGACCTGCTCATCATGAGTCCGAAAAGGTAAATGAAAAAACCTTGTCTCGCGAAGAGCATGAGGACCAACAGCTTAAAAAGCTTTTAAAAAGGAAAAATTACGTCGCATTATGCGCGTTTTTGGCGAGCCTTACGCTCGATGGAATCCTCCAAGTGCGAAGAATAGCGGCATGTCTTCATTCTCTCTTACAGAAAAGGGATGAGACGGCAGTAGAAGCCATTTGCACGCTGCTTGAACACGCCGGCGAAAAACTGGAACAAACAGCCAAACATTCTGAAATTGGCACACGAGCAGTCAAGGAAATATTTTCTGGCATCAGAGAAATTGTTGACCAGAAGCTGACTCAAAGTCGATTAAGGTATCTCCTAATCGACATTTTGGAATTGAGGCAACGTGGTTGGCGACCACGAATGAAAAAAACAATGAAAAATTGAAGAAAATAAGAAAAATGAAAATTTGAAATTGGAAATAGAAATAATGAAAATGTTTGAAAATAAAAAGCTACGGAAAAATGATTAATGAAAATTGAAAAGTTAGAAAATAATGAAATATCTATTTCGTCTTCATTAGAAATTGGTAATATGGCAACATGGTAATTGGCTTAATAGTAATGGTAAGAAAATGTTGAAACAATAATTTCAATCGATGCGTTTTTCGTTCATTCGTGTCATTTGATGATGATGATGATGATTTTTACATAAAAACCGTCCTTTTGGACAGTTTGGCCAGGATGTGGCTATTATTACATGGAAATCAGTATTACTAAAAACCTGTGACCCGATCGGTTTTCCCAATCCGTCAGAACCCGGCGGAATGCGGACACGCTGACCCCTGTCCGAGAGTAAAGGTCTATTCGATTTTTTTGGCAGGGCCCGACGTGATATCAAGGGACGACTCACACAACCGGGGCCGGAGGGGACGTGTCCCCTTGAGGGATTTCCGGTTTCCGGTCCGATTACAGGAATTCTTTTATTAGTACCAGGGGCTCCCCTGAGAGATTCCAAGGGGTTCCACAGGGACTCCCCAGGAGTTTCCAGAGTGCACCTCAAGGGCTCCACAAGTGCTCCCCTTGATGTTCCAGGGGGTTCTTAATGGGCTTCTCAGGAGTTCCTTGAGGGTTTCACAGAGAATCCCTACAGGGATTCTCAGAGGTACCCGAGTGACTATCCAGGGTCTCCCAAAGTTCTCCCCGGGTGTTTCCAGAGGCTTCCTCGGGGGCTTACGAACGTCTCGCTCTTAGCCAATCAGTCGTCTCCGTTGTCGAGACGTCACCGCTCTTCGCCAATCAGTCGTCTCCGTTTCCTTGACGTTACCACTCTCTTGGCCAAACAGAGGCCAGCGTTTATTCCTAGAAGACGTTACGCTGCCATATTACTATGACAACTAAACCCGGCGATGTCCTCTTTTCGGCGGAACTGCCAGTCCGACCATTTCGACAACAAATTCTTTTTTAGAACATAGATATATGTATGTATGTATGTATGTATGTATGTATGAATGTATGTATGTATGTATGTATGCATGTATGTTTGTATGTATGCATGTATGTTTGTATGTATGTATGTATGTATGCATGCGTAATCAAGAAGATAAGTGAACTTGCAAAGTTGTTAGAGATGGCGTCTTTGTGTGGGACGAAGTCGTAATGGCAAAGAAGAATACGGTGACCGTACTCGATATAACGTTGAGGGATATTCTTCAAAAAATGATAAGTTTATGGGAGGAAAAGTTTTTGTTTGTGCTGGAGATTTCCGACAAATTTTACCCGTTATACGTGGTGGCGGTAAGAACGATGAACTCGAATACTGTATCAAATCGAGTTACATGTGGGGTGATATAACAAAACTGGAATTAACCGAGAACGTATGCCTCAAGAAAAATTATACAAACAACATTAAATTTGCACAAAAATTGTTAGAAATCGGATCACAAAATGACGGGCCTTTGGAACTTGAGGAAGGTTTTGGTGTTCAAGTAAAATCCCGTGAAGAATTGATAAATAGTATCTACGGGGACTTGGAAGACAACCATCTCAACGTTTCATATTTTGAACAACGAGCTATAATATCACCTACAAACGACGATGTTGACAGTGTGAATCTCATGATCTATGACAAATCAAAGGAAAAAGAAGTAATTTATTACAGTACTGATAGAGCAGTGGAAGAAGGGACCGATATTCAAACTTCGGTATTTAATGCCATGATAAGTCCTTCTCTACCTCCTCATCGACTTCAAGTGAAAATTGGAAGTGTAGTGATGGTTGTTAGAAACATTTGCCCTCCGAAACTGTGCAACGGAACGAGGCTTTTAGTTACTAATCTGAAGAAGAATATTATAGTTAATAAAATTTTAGGGGGTAATTATCGCGGTGAACAGGTTATGATCCCTAAAATAACGTTAGAAGCTCAAGACACTCCAGTTAGCTTCAAAAGAAAACAATTTCCAGTCAAATTAAGTTACGCGATGACAATAAACAAGTCACAAGGGCAAACGTTCGAACGGTGTGGAATACTCTTGGATACAGTTCAGTGTTTCGCTCATGGTCAATTCTATGTCGCCTGTTCAAGAGTAACGTCGTGGAATTTTTTGTTCGTCTAAACTGGCTGGCATAAAGTAAATAAAGAATACCGGTTAAGACCTGCCACGAACTGTGTATATAAAGAACTTTTCTCGGGTAGCGTAGTGAACATTCAAGCGTCACCTCCTGCTTCTGCAGTAACAGGCGAAGAAACTGAAGAACTTATCCCCATAGCTGAAGAAGAACCCGAATTAGGTGTAGTTCCAATACCAAAGGACGCTTATAACATTTCAGAAGAAGACGCCGTCAAGATGATCTTACCTGATTTTGCCTTCGTAGAAAACGTTTACAATGAAGAAGAAATTAACAGTAGTAATGAAGCTGAAAATCCTGTCACGAAAAAAATGGAAGAATTAATTATGGGTCTAAAAGAAGAGATGACTAAGAAAATGGAGGAAATCAAGGAAACGGTCAAGCGGCAAAGCGACGACGAAGATATTGCATCGTCTCCGCCTCGAAAAAAGAAGAAAGTTGACAATGGAATAGAAAAGAGCGACGTCGAGGATGTCTCATCTCCTTCGCCTCAAAGCAGTAAACAAATTATAGACGAAACTAAAGTTTCTGATGTAAATAAAAGTTAAAATGATAAAACCTTCTTTTATTTCAAACACATTCAAGAGGTAGAACAAAGTGTGCATTTTAAACCGTTTAGAGGTATAACAAAGGGCTGCGCCGCAGGCCAAGACCCCCGGCGTAGCCGGGACTGGCGCAGCCAGTGGGCTTGTAAATAAAAAATATATATATAAAAAAAAAAATGGAAGATACTCATAAGTAAAATATGACGAATTAGACAAAGCAAGCAAAATAGATAAAAAAAAAGCGTAAAATACAAAAAACACAAATAAGACAAAATAAATTAAAACAAAATCATGGTTTGCACAATGTTGTGCAAAATATGTTTAATTGTGCATAAATATGTATATATATATATATATATATATATATATATATATTGAGACATTATGACAAGTTGAAGTGGGTGGGAAGAGGAAAGACTGGAGTCTTATTCAGAGTTATATTCTTGACTAGTTTCGCTGCAAGCTTTTTCAAAATAATGTTGCTACAGGGCTGGAAGTGGGGTATATGTACGCTTGCATACCTTTCCGAGTGCAAAGGAACTCATATGTTACAATGACAGAGGAATTATT
>NC_134777.1:121616627-121629127 GCF_046742065.1 Oratosquilla oratoria
CCCACATATATATATATATATATATATATATATATATATATATATATATATATATATATATATATATATATATATATATATATATATGCAGAGGTATATAACATGATGATGTACAGTCAGTTCCATTCTGTGTGAAGCTGTTAAAGTGTCTTATGTGGCTTGGCAACAGAAGCCTTAATAATATAAAGAATGGGCTTAATTTTTTTCAGTAGCCAATGACAGTACTTTACCTGTAAACCATCTTTTAGTTGCCAAATCACCCAAACAATATTAGACTGTCTTGGACTGGAAAAGGAACAGACATAAAATAAATGTTTATTTTCATTGACTTTCTGTAGTAAAAATGCTAATGTATCATGAAAACATGAACGTCATCTGGTTACTATTGATTTAGTCAGAATTAGACTTTGGTGGCACAGGAAATTCCAATGGAGATATGAACTTTCAATTTGAGAGTTATGACAAAGTGTCGGAAAATTAAAAGTTCAAATCTCTGTCGGAGTTTCTTGAAATTCTTGAACGTTATCTTATTTCTGATGCTTGCTGCTTGCTGGTGCATATGTGGTGCTGGATCTCTGATGTACAGATTAAAATAATTTGTGAGCTAATATACCCAAGTCAAGTGGCTAGGAAATTGTATATTCAACTCAAGATATATACACGCTATATGTAGAAAGTGCATATACACAAATATGCAAGTATTCATGTATTCAAAGTGCAGGTACAGATGTAATGTAGTAATTTATAAATGTTATGTATATATATAATATATATATATATATATATATATATATATATATATATAATTTTATGTGAGTGTGTGTTTGTTTATTCATGTACAAATAATGTATATACCTGAAGAAGCATGTGCAGTATGCAAAGACAATGATTATATTATCGACGAGTTTCATGTATATTTTCTAGTTAAAAGAAAGTACCCTATAAAGCAATAACTAATTAGATAATAAATTTGAAAATACTCAGTCTTTATATTTTTACAATGGGGAGTGTTAAAAAGGAGGTCCATAGCAAAGGGGAGATAACCCCTCATTAAATTATAATCCCCTCCCTCCAGGACGGAAAAAAAAAAAAAAAAAAGAGAATTGTAATGACAATGATGCATGCATAAACAAGTAACAAAAGTGTTTCATGCAACTTTGTAGTATATGTTGTTAAGTAAATCTTACTTCATTTTCAGGTTTAACTTGCCATCCATTGCACATTCAGTGCAGAAATGTTAGGGGAAAACTGAACGAGTTGGAAACACTAGCTGGGGGAGATGTCACCAGTGGAGTCCCACAGGATTAGGTCGTCAGGGTCTTAGTTTGACTTCATTATTATCATCATTATAATTACTTTCATTATTGTTATTACTATCCTCATTATTATTTCCATTATAATTATTATCATTATTATTATTACTATTATTATTATTACCGGTACTATTATTATTATTACTATTATTATTATTATTATTATTATCATTATTATTATCATTATTACTATCATTATTATTATTATTATTATTGTTGTTGTTATTATCATCCTCATCATCCTCATAATTGTTATTGTCATTATTACTATTACTATCATTATCTTGATATTTGAATTGTATGATGGAACCATTGGGGAGGAAGGGTAAGCAGGGGTTTCTAAGGCGACAAGGCAACAGCTTAACTAAAGGTTTGGAGACTAACATTTTAATTCCAACGAAACAATAGTGTGGTTTGTTACAATTTTAGCAGTTTTGTTACTTTTTCTCATTAACCTTGACATATGGAATTAGTCAGGAGAATCTTAGTTTTGGACCCATTTAAAAAAAAAAAAAAAAAACATGAGAACAAATGAAATCATACTAGAGGAAGCCTAGAATCAATACATAAATAAATCAATACATAAACAAATAAAACATAATGAAAAAAAAATCATCCCACTTGACACATGACATTACAAGGCTGAACAGCCAGCCAGCCAATCAGCTTCCTCGGAATGATCGGATCTCAAAACAGAAGGAAAACTTTTGACTCCACATGACGTCAGCAAAAATATACATCACCAGACCTTCTCTTGACAGAACTGGTCACTATCTCATGGTCCTCAGCGAGAAAAATTGGGTATTTGGTCTCTGGTTCACCCCTAAATATACATTTTTTTGTACTTTCCAATGAGGATCTTCCCTGCTTTATATGAGGACATATTCTATCAAATAATATTACTACTTTTCACCACATTATATCCAAAGCCTGGATGAATACACATGGAAATCTCAGGTAGTATTTTGTACTTATCCTAAATAAGGCGAGAAACTTAACAGAATGAACAAATACAAAGAATGAGGGTAGCATATATATACTGAATATATATATATATATATGGATTAACTAACTCTGCCACTGGAACTCAAACTATTGATTGTGCAGCTGTTTACCACAAGGCAATGACACTACCATTCCCTGATGGCAACTCTCATGGTACAGTATGTAGTCTTAATTTTGTTGAGTCTTTTATTCAGGAGAGCTGATTCAGGTGTTTTCTATCATCACCAGTTACTAAAGTATGAAGGAGACCTTGGCTGAATAAAACCATCTGGTGAGAGATATGTAACAAATGATACAGTGTTTTGGCATTGCCAGTTCCTCTGTGCTTTCTTCCTTCATGATATCATGCTAATATTTAAGATTAACACTAGGTTATGGAGAAAATGGTATATGTCTGCAGAGTGAGAATACATATGGGAGCATAATATCTTTAAAATGAGGAAGTGTTGGGCTGTCATGTTAGATATGAGGAAGGGGGTTATATCTTGAAAAGTATGTTTGTCTCTTGAAGGAAAGTATAGAGAGAAGACCAGGGTATTGATACCGCTCATCCTAAAATGAAATTTAATCAAATAAACTAAAACATATAATAGTAAAATGAAGCAAAGGATTCAGCTAGACATGACATGGACATAATCTGTAGCCTCAGGGTCATCATTACTAAGAGTCTGAGGACCATGTGTCAGTCCATAGGGTTGCAGCACCCCCCCCCCAGTAAGGATGAGGAAAGATGGAGCCTTTATCTGTAGGAAGCATATATCACTTTTTGGACATGCATCCATCTTTTCCTTGATGATAATCACCAAAGACATGTCCCCAGACAAGCAGAGAAACAAAACAGTCAGAGAAACCTACGATTTACTAAGATCAATAAAGGTGGCTTTCAATTACTTGGATGAGGTAATGGTAAAAAAAATACTAGTCACACTGATAAGCCAAGATTGGAGTATGCTACAACACTATGGACACCCAGTACAAAAAAAAAAAAAAGAATATATGGAAAATAGAAAGAATTCAAAGAGCAATGACAAAGATGGCCCCAACTCTTTCAAAATTGACATACAAGCAAATATTGTCTAAACTGGAACTACTAACCCTGGAACAAAAAAGAGAAAGAGGCAATCTGTTGGCCATTTACAGAATCATGAAAGACATGGAAGTCCTTGACAGAGAAGACTTATTAAAATGGGATAAAAGTAAAACAAGGGAAACTCAAAATGGATATTTATAGAAGAGATCTGAAAGAAAAAAATGTTTTCCACACAGAGTGGTGGATGTCTGGAACAAATTGGATGAAACAATACTGTGTGCAAACACCATACAAGAATTTAAGAAAAAACTAGATGTTGCGAGATACAAAGACAGGTCACCACGAGCATAGCTCCCCTTCCTGTATAATACAACTAGGTAAATACATGAACACTTTGGGACTGCAACAAAGAGGCGAGACCAAGCGATGTTGCACAATGCAACTCATGCATACATCAGATCTACATACTTATGTCAACAACCAACACCCTCCTCTCAGCTCAGGAGTACCCACATCAGCAGAGGACGGAATGTCATTTTGTTTGATGACCCTGCTCCTGGTCTCAACTGAGCTCCATTAACAAGGGGAAGATATCAGCACTGTTTTCCCTTTCTGGTTACTCTCTGAATGGATACAGATAGCAGCAATTAGAACTCATAGATTTCTTCAGTTACCACTTAGTACTATTCTTTTGCTGCTATTACATGTACCTTTATTTGGGTTGCCACCAGGTGATTTTGTTCATATATGGGAATCCTTCCTCACAGTGAAAGTGAGCAAACCAAATGAAGTTGAGGTGTTCTTTGAGCTTGGAATACTATTCATGGGTGGTCTGTTAACCTTAGAATGGATGGAATAGGTTTACATTGTTGTTGTTGTTGTCATGGGCTGTAGCTTACCACACCTGATTAGGTTCATTGCTCAAATATATGTGCTTCTCTATATGTACTATGTATACATGGAGAATAACTCACATGTGAACATATGTAAAAAAAAAATTCACTCATGCACAAGTGCCAAGTTTTATCTTTTTTTCAGGTTTGGAAATATGCTATTTTATTCATGGCCATATTTTGGATTCATAGGATGTGTTTGAGAAAATTGTACAAATATCTACAAATGTTAAAAAAGTCACTGGTAGTAACACATGGAAAAAGCTGTGTATATGTGGGGATGAATGGTTACCTGATGAGTGTTAATTTTAGAATGGATATGAATGTGATAAGTGTACACTTTTTTTCAATTTTCAATTTAACAGAATATTCACCTAAATATATACATACATTTAAATATTAATTTGTTGAAAAGGAGAGAGTGGAAGCAATAGCTTATAAAATGCTCTCCAGACCTTTGATATTGTCCTTTTCACCAAACTGATTTGTTGTTTGTTAGTCTCACTAAATGTGAAATTGCAAATTTGACCTCAATGCACATAGCAGGATAGCAATAGTATAAACAGATGAACTGTAATATGCACTGGTATTTGTGATGGGCATTAAAATGCATTATTTCCAAGGACTCCAAATACTCAGCCTCTTCACTCTATACAGTGCCTAACCATTAAGTTCTGGCTGAGAGAAAGGCTCTCCATCGCATCCCACTTACTAACAGTAGTAACAGATGTGACAGGCCATTCCTCGGACTGAAGGAAGGTTTCACCCTTCTCAAAGAGAATATTTGAGAAGTTGAATCTTCCTCACATCACAACTGTTATAAAATATGCTCTTTCCCAAGCAGTATGAATTTTTTTTTCCTTGAGAAAAGGAACTGCTCCCTCTTGCCCATCTTTGCTAATGACCAGTTCAGAGAAGTGGGATGAAACCATTCATATTTACAGCCAAGCACTCTAGACCCTGGACTGTGTTACTACATTTAAGCGTGGCCATACTTCAGTAAAACCTCATCATGATGAAATCAAAGTTTGATGAGGAAAGAGATCAACTTTCTAGTGCATGTTATGGGAGTGTACAGAGATAGATCAACAGAATTTTGTTAAATGGCTGAATGTGTAAATCATGAGAAAGAGGCTAGCATGAAGAATGCATAATTCAGAGGTAATAAGGAGGAAAGTAATACCAAAATCTGAAAGTAAAATGGAGAGACTGTCAGGAACTGCTTAGAAAAAGAAAAGAGTAATCATGCAGGAGATGAAGAGGAGGAAGAGGAACAAAGTTGAGGAAATGGTGGATGGAGAAGAGGATGAAGGAAAGTGAAGAACAGAATGAAGGGTGATGATAAGGGAAAGGGGGGTTCACTGGGGAAGAAGAATGTAAGTATGATTTGGCAAGATTTAGTTGACCCTTCCCCTCAATTTAGTTGAAATACACAATATATATTTCACTGGGTGAGTGGTGAAGAAATGGTCAAATTTCCCTCAGTTTCATTTTCAGGATTAAAAAACCTCACCTTTAATGGATAAGCTGGCAACTCCCAACTGTAGGGAGATGTGTTGAAGCTGGAAACAAAAAACAAATAGATGCAGTGTATTTGTCACAGGATTGGTTATGATCCAGAGTAATTGCCAATTCTCCCAATTAAACTTCTGTTAAATCTAACCTCATTCTGTTCAACATAACCTAACAGATCAAGCATTAGGTTAGGCTGGTCAGTTGGGTTAAGTTACATTTATCATTATTCCTGTTGCAATCTCCCTGTGGTATATACATATAATGTGTATATGTGTATACATGTGTATATACAGTATACATAGGTTTTATATATATATATATATATATATATATATATATATATATATATATATATATATATATATATATATATATATATATATATTATACATGCATCCACATACATGTACTCATGAAATATAAATCTGTACATATGTATATTCATAATTGTTAAAGGAATTCTGCCATACAAAAGTTTAGAATCATATATCTATTTATTGCATAGAAATGAAACACTATTTTTGAATGTGTAAAATGATGTACATGAATTCATCTTTGTCATTTCTCTTATGTGTTTTTGCTCAATCATGTTGGTTTGTGCAGGTATTGTGCAGAGTATTAATAAGTGTTTTTTACTCAACACTGTATAGTGTACAGGTGTGTACATGAAGATGAGTGTATGCATACATGTGCAGTCATTCTTATGATAAGATCTCTCACATTGATCTCAGGAACGCCTCATTTACTCACCACCTAGTTTATTTGTTCACTTATTCACCATCTATGGTATTAACTCTTGAAGGACTAATACTAATTACTCATAAGCGTAGCAAGTATCACATGTCATCTTCATCATCATTATCATCTTCATTATCATTTCAAGTCACCACTATCTGTTTAATTAGAATTGTCCACCTAACCATTCTCTTGTCAATACACCCCTACCTTATTCATCACTGTCATTCTGATTACCATACATGCACTCAGTAGCCTTCTCATCCATGTATATATAGCATACACGACCATAGTACATTAATGATACTTGTATCAGCATCATCTTATCATTATTTTCATTTCACCATATCCAATACCTTAGCATTTTTTAATATCACCTCTACTTCAGATACAATACTCTTTTTCAAGTGAAAAGATATGGCAATGTCTGCTAGACCACCCTGGCTTTTGGTTTTGGCTGTATGCACAGACAGTACAAAAATCTTTGCTAAGAAACAAAAATAATAGCAACGGTAGTCCATTACTTGCCATACCTTGTACTACATTATTCAAAAAGCTTGCTTTTCCAGCATACAGTTTTTACAAGCTTGAGAAAAAAAATAATGCAAGCCCAGTACTGTTTGAACATTAATGGTGTTAATTTATTCTCAAGCCATTCAAGAAAAGTAGTAATGAAGTAAAAAAGCCAAGAAAGTGTGAAGAATACCAAAGAAAGTTATTTTTTGGAAGGAGGCTAATCACCTATCCATCCTAATGATTATGAAAAGGCAATGGTATGGGCACAAAATACAATCATGTTACCCAACCCTGTATAAAGACCTCCACACTAAAAATTCTGTCTCCAACTGGAAGATTATCTTGATAAAATATGTTTGTATTGATGGCTTGAAAAATTCAAATGTTGACATTACTATACATAAAAAACAATACCTGCATAACAGGTTCACAGGAATTGTAAACACTTTAGTTACAACTTACCAAAGTCCTGAAGATGAAAAAATATAAATTAGTCACTATCTTCAATAAATATAGAATATTTAAAATCTCTTACAATGTTCATTCATGTGTATGGGCCATTAATATATAAATTAATGGAAAAAACTAAACCAATTACAGTAAAATATTTCTGAACCAACCACCCATATTACTGCATCTTCCACTAACACTATATCCAGTTTTGATGTACAGTATTCCTTTAACTTCAGTACTGAATGGCAGTTGAGTGACAAACTTCGGAAATTAATGGCAGTTAAACAGTGGCAAACTGGCAGTCCAACAATGACAAACACATTCCTCGTGTGACCTAAAGAGTGCTGGTAGTTGGTTAAGTCAGTTTTACTGTACAGGTATTTGTTAACAAAAATAAACACTGTTTTAATGTCTGTACTGAGTGGTACCTATTGTTCTTGGCTGGCAAATGCCAGAGGACTTTCTTCGGTAATGAAGGGGTTGAATTATCCCATCCCCTTCCATACCACATGGCAAATGTTTAATTCTGTCTGATGGCAGGTAATTTCACATAATCATTATAACATTTCCATCAGTACATGAAATGAAAAAGGTTTAATGAACCTCTTGTCTCTCAGAGTACCAAAAAAAAATGTGTATTGGTCTTTATCCTGACAGAAAGAGGCATCTTTAATGATTATAAAGCATTTATCAATGTTTACATCCTTGTCTAAAGCAAGTTTTTCAAGACTGAAAATGGTGATAAAAATCGGTGCCCCCCCCACCAGACAATCCATATGGCAAGACCAAAACCTATTTTCAGCTTATGGCCCCTCACTGAACCCCCAAGACTTTCATCACCACTCTTTGGTAGAAAATGAAGACTAGAATGATAACCATTTTTACAGCAATATCAACGGCATAGTAGAGTAAAAATATACAATTAAATACATTATTTTCAAGTTTGGCATAATACTGGAAATATTGAGTTATGGTAGATAAGTCAGCATGTAATATTCAGAAAACCTCTTGACTTGATAAGGAAAATGTCACAATTGGATGTGAAATGACCCACTAATTCATGAGTTACTAGCCTAAAAATGAGAAAAATTACAAGTCTAACTGACAATAACATGATTTAGATACAAGATACATAGCATATAATACAGCATCAGGAGACTTGCTACACAAAGTCCATAAAATATGAGACTATACATGTTGCCTATAAAACTATCAGGAATTTCATATTTGTAACAAAACAGTTCGTCCTCAAATATGCAGACCACAGCATATGGTATAGATTTCTTTTTCTATTCCATTCAAGTCTTATGCAATGTGCTTACATACTAGTAAACAGTGAATAAGAAATGCACTTGTACATTCAATATGAAAAAGAATCTAAACTTATAAGGAAATGTTTCCTTGAGAAATGTGCACAAACTGCACATCATATGGTACTGTTCTAAGCAAACAATTGAAGCATAACAATCATCATGAAATAGTAGTTCATACTGAACAGAGTAAACAATCATTAAGTCGAATAACAGAAATAGATTGTAAAACTTCTGCCCAAGGGGCCAAAGAAAATTGATGTAAGACACTGTGGATTACATACAAAGTTGTGACAAAACATAGTCATGTGAAATATGACTAAATACACTTATCAAATAAGGGAAATGTGTAATAAACCTAAATACAGAACCCAGAGTTTTGTGATCAGTTTTTCCATGTCCAAAAAGGGAAGCTTAAAAGACTGGAGGAAAACATTTTCCATTTAAAAATAATAATAATAATAATAAATAAATAGATTATTAAATAAAAATAATGGAGAAAGAGTTATGGATTTGGGGCAGAGTGTGAAGGAGAGAATAGGAGGTGAGTTCAGCTTCTATTTCTAGCTATAAATTGAACAAGTTTTAATTCTATTTCTATGGCCAGCCTCATCACTGATCTATTCATGTTCAGCTAATTTACTCATTTTCTAAATTCCGTTTATCCCTAAGCTACTCTATTCCATATAATACCACGTGAGTGGGAGACGTGTACAGCCAATGGCTACCACCAACAGTAGTTTTATTAAAAGGACCCCAAGACTAAAGATTATTACTGTACTTGATGGTTATTTTCAATATTAGTCATATCTGGCAGATGTGCGGCCCTGTAAAATCAAATCTAAAAACATCATCAATTTTCTAAGATGTTTAATGATAATGAGAACCATTGTCTCAAAAATTTTACTGATGGGAAATTGCAGCCCCACAGTGGACAGCAATGATTTCTGGGCCTTCCCCCTCTACTTGAAGAAACAATGGATTATGTTGTATTAATGTTGGACTGTTTCTATGATGCCAATTTGTAGAAGAAGGGAGCAGCCACTGGCTGTCAGCTCTAGAAAAAATTGGAGGAAATACAGTTGAACCTCATATAAAGAGCTTGAAGCCTGACTGGGCACCAAATGCCAGCCTCTCCAGGCTACACCTCCTGATGAAGGTAAGCTTGTTGTCAAGATTTGAGGACAGGCAACAGAGGAAGGTCTCTCTTTTAATATCCATCTTGCTTGTAGGTACTTGTTGTTCATCAATTTATGTTTGACTGACATTAAACAGTGTTGTGAAAGTGTTGTTTGATTAGTGTTGTACCATTTTGTGAATCCGGTTACTTGACATTAGTGTTGTGAATAAATTTTATTAACTAAATAACTGGTAGTAGTCTCTTGGTTCCCATTGTATGACCCTTGGAACATCTACAAAGATGGCATACTCCACTGGCCTGGCCCAGATCTCTCCAAATTACAATATTGAGCCTACTCTGGAGACTGAGTACCACCCTATTTAGTTGAATATCCCGTAAATAGGAAAAAGTCCCACAACAAATATAATTGTAGGTACCAGTTAGGTTCAATTGACTTTTCCTTCTGACTTTTGGTTCCTATTTTATCTTTATTAGTAATATTTCAGGATTTGAATCCCCATAAGAATGATGGATTCATGTCAGTCTCCTTATTAGCATTGTTAGAAATTTTTCTTTTTTACTAATGATCTATGATTTATGCCCTGCTGAAGACAAAATCCGGTACAAAAGAATTATACGAGTATATTTTTCAATTAATCCATTTGTGACCCTTTGCACTTCAGTGATTTCATTCTCGCTCATGATGGGTCATTCTGGGTAATACGTCTTGCTTGGAAGTAAAAGGATGGAGTTGGCATAGATACAAGTGGGAGACAGTAAGGCCTTGCTAATCTTGATTTAAAAAATATGTCTATAATTTCAAAACTGTTCTAAATAACAGAATAGGACTAACCTTGTATGCCTACTTCCCTGTTAAAAAAATTTTGTGCTATACATCTGCGTCCGAAAAAAGGGCACAATCACAATGAAGAACTTGCCCCATGAAATTTTGTATTGCTAGATTTGAAATAAACTGGGTTGTAACAATTGTTTGTTGTTGGATGTAAAAATGTACAATATTCCCATTCAAAAAATAGTCTGTGAAACTAAAAATTACCGAAAGACAACAAGTAATGGTGGACATTTACCGTTTTGTCTCCCCTTTAAGAAAAATATTGGGGACGCTCATCCTCGTATATTTTATTGCTGATTTACCATATTTGTCAACCTAAACGACTTGTTAAATGTATTCAAATAATACACCACGTCTAACACGCCCTTAGATCAATAGATCGAATAATGAAAGGATAGGAGTAGTAGTTTGCGGTAGTTCACTAGACACAATTCAGATTGTATTGAAAAAATATGAATAATGTAATAAAACAATAGGCGGTACCTTACCATGAGAAAAAAAACAAACAATAAAGCTATAATTTCGGTACACCGAGAAAACTTTAGCTGTGACCATTTAAATTTTAGGTAAGGCATGCAAGTACCGTAGATTACTAGGGATACAAAATGTTATAATAAAACAACGAATTCTTTGCCTCTCGCTCTCCGTTTTGGCGCCATGGAGACATCTCCCCACCTCTCTTTATATTACTTAATTAAAGCAGTCGGCTGTGTTTCACGCGCGTGCGTCTAATATGCGTGTGCGTCCTGTAGACCACTTATAAATATGGTTATAGTAATTTCGTATTCATCTACGTTTTTCGCGATTTTTTTCGCACGAAAACTGTTTCCCTCATCACTAATTAATAGTTAACTTAATGAATACTAATCCCATATCTCAAAAACACGTATTAATTTATAATATCAATCCTATGGCTGTGGAAGAATTCCCTCAGATAATAAGGCTGCATGACAACAGATAAGATATAAGTTATTTATCATATTGAAAGGGCTGAATATATTTTGTACTATATCTCGTCCTTTTTTTCCTCTCTCTACTTTATCTCATCTTTGCTATGCTCATCATTTAATTCTCTGTAATCTAATAGGTCGGTTTCTCTATCAGGGCATGTACAATTGCTACCAAACGTCCTGTTACAGGTATCACTATTGTTGTCCCTTTAATGTGCATTCACATCTAAGACCCAAACTACAGCATTTTAATGTAACTAAAGGGGCTATCACACTGGGGAATTTTCTTCCAACCTCTGATTAATCGGAGGTACCGCCCATCTCCAACTCCTTTTCTACTATGAAATAATAACGGCAACATATCTTGTTTTCTCAACAAAAACATATAGAATGCCGTTTGAAATGCTGGAGGAAAATTATTTTCCACCAGCATAACAGATTTCTTCCCGAAAACGGCGGATTTCAAATCGGATCCAACAGTCGGAGGAAAAATAGCCCAGTGTGATAATGCGTAATTAAATTCAGAAAAAGTAACAAGACTCAAGATGGTAGCTGCATACACTGCTCTCGTTTTTAGATTATTTTCTCCTTCAATATTTTTGTATTTTCCTGATTATTTTTATTGCTATTATTTATCAAACTCATCACATTTAACCAATTAAAAATTATATATATATATATATATACATATATATATATATACATATATATATATATATATATATATATATATACATATATACTGCGTGGGTGTGGGTGTAGGTGGGTGTGTACGTGTGTGTGGGTGTTTGAAACCTCTAGAATTCT
>NC_134777.1:121631627-121636627 GCF_046742065.1 Oratosquilla oratoria
GAAAAAATAACACCAAATATTAATGTATTTTGTCACACGTATTTTGGTGTTTGTACCTAACGTGTTCTTCTTTATGTGAGACATCTGTTTCATTCTAGAACTGATACACAAATATTCTAATTCTGAATCTTTGTCTAGAAGTAAAGATATGAGATCCTATAAGGTTTTATTAAGATTCCCTTGAACCACTAGAAGGAAATCAGTTGAACATTGTAGCTGCGTTTTATGTATATAACAGCGCAAAGGAAAAGAGGAATTTACAAATACGATTTCCTTAATTACCCGATTTTTCCAATTACGCGAATTATATCGACAAAAAAGAAAATAAATCAATTCAGCAAGAATCGTATACTGGCCACTAGCTGGCCCCATTCTTCTGTTTAAGAAAAGTTTGTGTTTCTGTATTTTCCCCGTGCATGCACTTGTGATTATTACTATATGAAGTGCTCTGTGCTACATTTTAACAGAGTTGCGTGATACATAAATGTGATATAAGCATAGTGAGTGGTCTGCTAGTGATAGGATTGGTGAAAACACTCTGAAATGTGCTACATATACAACCACTCTTACAAAGAAAATATGTTTAACTTAGGAAATATTTTACAATGCACGAACTTTTCTGGAATATATCCTTCGCTTAAAAAGAGAATTAATTTGATTTAGATCCAAAAAGTCTCCCCTTAACCTAGCTACAATAACCTTCAGGAAATAACAATCATTTGAAGAAAACGGGCACCTTTTGTCAGCTGATGCCGATTTGGTCATGATGGGCGGCGGCGGCGCGGGAAACGATGGAATGTCAGAGTCTGTGGCAGACTTCCGCGCAACCATACCTGAAAGAAAAAAACAAAATTAATAAATGAATACATAAATAGATAAATAGAAATAATCTCCCCATAATAGAATTAATACGTTGAAATTTATACAAGGAAATAGAAGATGAGATGTCAGTGAAAAAAAGGAAACTTCATTTTATAAATATTGAGGTCAAAGGCAACATGCACAAATAAGAGAATGTAAGAGAAAGATCTAGATAAATAAAAGTTTTATCCAATAGGTAATTATGTGTACCACAAGGTACGAAAGAAGTGAATGATTGGTCATAAAACTCGGTACCACAAGTGCCATTTGGTGCATATCTAAAAATACCACATAGTAATAATGTAAACATTTTACACCATGTCCTTAGCAGATGTGTTGCTTATTCTGGATGAGCAAGAGGTCAAACGTGTGATAATTATCCCGTTTTTTTACTTATCTATTTATCTATTGATCTATTCATTATTAATTCATTTATATGTTTATCTATTTACTTATTTATTGAATTATGTATTTATCAATTTGTGTCTATTTATTTATTTATGTATCTGTTTTATTTTATTTTTATTTTTATTTTATTCTTTAGTAAACTAACAAATATTCAATATGTTACCCCTCCAGTAGCTATATAGGTTATATAACCGCCAACTATAGCGCACACCGAACTGCATAAGAATCTACCCAGTGCTCAATTCACCACCGATTTTCCTCCACCTCTGAGCAGGTGGGTTTGAAATCCCCCCAATCTCTGTACCCCCAATAATCACCATTGGTAGACGAGGCAAGTGGCAGTCACTAGTAATTATTGGCATGGAACCTGAGTATGTGAAGTGAATTCAAAGAACTAGATGTCATGGTGGTACATATATATGCAGGAAATATACATTAAATTAAAAAAAATGTGGAAGTCTTATGTTAAGAGCTCAAATGGAGAAAAAATTAATCAATTTGGTATAAAATACGTGAAAAACATGTTCTTCAAACTGCACACGAACTGCACACGTGAAAATATAAAAAGAGGATATTAGAGTAAAAATATTTAGCTCAGCAAATTAAGCTAGGTTTTGAAGCCATGCAAGATTCATCAAAAGCCTCATGGGAAGAAAATATCACAAAGTGTTGGCAATATTTCGTAGACAATTGTTATTACAAGTCTATTGTTTTTCCTTTAAAGAGAATTGGTTTAATAGACTTCATAACATGTGTAAGAAAATGTATTCTATCTATAAATCAAGAAGTTTCTTCCCCCTTGTAAGGGGGTTAGCCAGCAAAGGCTTAGAGAGTAGAGGGGGGAACGACAGTGGTGGCAGCTCATGTAAGAATATATACTTGATATTAAAAAAAAATCCTACCTCACCTGAATGGGGACAATGGCCTCTGGTAACTACCACTTACTACAGCTATCAGAACACATTGGCTTCAAGTGAGAGTTTCAGTTTGACCTAAGGACTTTCAGGTAAAATACACCTCACTATTTTTATGGGACTTCATTCGTTACGAAAATAAAGGAGAATTAGGTAATTGTGAAGACCTGGAAGTGATGATTATTCCAATCATGAACGAATGGTGAATATGAAAAGAGAGTTGGCTAGTCCAACTGGAAAAATTGTTTCCCCCAAATTATATACTCACAAGGTAAGATGGCTAGGCATTGGTCAAGATTAGTTTTTGCAAGGGTATCACCATGCTGATAGAGTAAGTAAGCGTTTTACACAATAGGGAGGTCCTGATGGGTCAGTAAAAACGACTGACAAAGATGTAGAGTTACCGTTGTTGTCGAGTTGGAAGTACAATGTTATATCTATCAGAGGCTGACAGAGGTAAACAAACCAGAATATCGTCCACGCGCCAGTTACCCATCCACTTTGTCAGAAGACAACTTTTAATTGCTTTAAGTAGAAACTTGGACTTGAAAGCTAAATGTGGCATATTTTCCTTTTTTATCATTGTGGAAAGAAGTAGGGATTTCATGTCAAAATGGCTGGTTAATAGGTACTGGATGGTGATTTAATGCATTTACCCTACGGCTAGAGCAAACACTTCTTTATGAAGAAACAGGAGATATGGTAACATGGCATGTGTATGTCTTCTTATGAGAAGATCTCACCCCTCTATCGTTACTTGAGAATATGGTACCAAGTGAGCTCCTCATGAGGAAACAGGTGAAATAACAGGAAGTCATGAGTGTATATGTTCCCTGAATCCCGCTGCCATTACCTAATGACGAAAACTTGCTGTGTTACCATATCAACTCTTGCTGAGGAAAAAAAAATGCGTAACAGGTCTAATTACTGGCAACTGTACGGGGATCGGGAAAAAAAAGAGATAAATATATAACATACTACTCTACGTTTAGATGCAGATTCTACTTCTACAGGAGAGAATGCTGTGTGGATGGTGTCCTACCGGGAGCGAGGTTGGTGTTTTCATAGGGCGGTTCCTCCCGGATATCCTCAAGGTCCGCATAGTGCCCCGGATGTGCCCCGAGGCTGAGGCGCCGGGCATCCGGAGCCCCAGAAGTGGAACAGTGACTCGAGCTGGAGGAGGAGGTGGAGGAGGGCGACGAAGGGGAGGGCGTCGTGGTGGGTGTCGGAGGGGCGAGGCCGCTGGAGGGGAGGATGGTGCGGGGGCGAGGGGTCACGTGACTTGGCGGCGACATGACGATGCTGATGACGTCATTGGGTCCTTCGTGAGTCGGGGACACGGTGACGACCGTCGTCCCCCCCGTGGTGGAGGGGGAGGTTGGAGGCGTGGAGGGGGACGTGATGGTGTTGGAGGCGGAGAAGGTGACTATAGGGGGGAGTGGTGCGGTGGTGGAGGTATTTGTGGTGGTGGTGGTGGTAGTGGGTGGTGGTGGTAGGTCTCCTGTTGGGGAAATTTGAGATCCTGAGGGAGAGTTTGTACTGATGCTTGGTGCCGTCGAGGGGGGCAGGAGGGGGGCGGAGGGGACAGGGGGGTATTGTACCGAGGGGGATATCTGTGCCACGGGAATCGGGTGGGCAAGGGCTACTGACGAAGGCGCTGAAGGGACGGGGTGGATGACGGGTATCGAGTGCGGGGAAGGGAAGGGCGGCGCAGACGGGACGGGGACGGGGACGGGGACTGGCGAAGGGCACGGCGAAGTGGAGCAAGAAGCGGAAGTAGAGAGGGAAGGATTCGACCCCGAGGGCCTTATGAGCTTGCTGAGTCGGGGGACGATGTGTGGTACGGAAGAAGGCCGGTGCTTCAGGGTGGAAGGGCAGGACTTCTTTTGAGAAGGACCCCCTTCTTCCTTTGAACCTGAGATGTAAGAACAGGGACTAAAGCAACAGCGGCTGGCATCAGCGTTGTCATCATCATCATCATCATCATCACACAGGGAAGGCAGTCGCAAGTGTCTACGGATTTGTCTGTCTGTCTGTGACTGTCTGTATGTCTTAAGAGAAAAATGGATAGCGTCAAAAGAGACAGAAGCGTGTGTGTCTGCGTGTGTGTACGTATCAGTCACCATGTGTATTTATGTGTATGAATATGAATGTGGTCTGAGTGAAGGAAAATTTGTCTCAGTCGTCCAAGGTGTAAACAAGAAGCAAATGTCACTCCATTCACTCATTTATCTAGCAAAGGTAGCATCCTATTTATCTTGACAGGGATTTTTTTACAAGCAAGGGAGAGGGAACTGCTTAAAGCCCAAAACAATATTCATGAAAAAAGCTTTAATTGTAACATAAAAAGAAGCAAGTGCTTTTCAATGAAAGAAAGATAAAAGCTAAGCAAAGGAATTTGCGAAGCATAAATGGTCGAATTCCTTGGTCATGGCGATGCCTGGCATTATCTAGTGTTGGCGGTTCAGACCACCAAACGGCTAAATTTGATTTGAATGAAATTTCTTAATCCTCATTTTGTGGTAAATTCCCCTTGTGTCAAAATAATAATCTTTAAAAAAAAAAAAAAATCTGCAAAAGGCATTACCATGTCCAGGAAACCATGTTATATACCTTCACCAAGTGATTTTGAAAGAAAAAAAATATATATATATCGTGTAAATTTTCCGAAATTATCAAATCATATCGTCCCCCTTTTCCCAAAATGTATGAATTTTCTTGTGCAGGGAAATAGGTTACCACTGCTGTTCCTTCTATATTAATGTAAATATTTATAGATTATTGTGAGAGAAAATGCTAGACGATTTCAGTCACATA
>NC_134777.1:121641627-121679127 GCF_046742065.1 Oratosquilla oratoria
AGTCAGGAACATAACTCCACCCCCTTGTTTTGTCTCTCTGTTTCTAATCCAATAATTATATGCATCATGTCCTACACTGTTGGGTGGTAGCGGACATTTTAATTTCGTTTCTACAGTTCCCATTATGTCCAGTTCTTTTTCCTTCAGATAATCATTCAGCTCATTCAATCCTGTTATTAATCCATCTATATTTGTGTAAGACACTTTTAGTTTTCTGCCACTTCCATTGTATTCTCTGTTTCCCTTTTGTTTTTCTCTAGTATGTCGTATTTCCTTACTTTCATATTCACTACTCTCCAATATAATTTCTATTTTTCTGACTCTGTTCTGTTCTCGTTTTTTTTCTTTAGCTTATTGTCTTTTAATTTTTTCCTCCTCTCTTTCCTCTTTATTCATTTCTCTTTTTATCCATACCTTTTTATATTGTTCACTTGCCGCTAGTTTCCCTGTTTTTGCTAAGATATTCTCTGCCGTCGTTTGTGACCTGAATTTAATCTTAATTGGTCTGGTCTTATCTGTACTATACTTTCCGAGTCTATACATCTCTTCAATTTGTTTCATGATTTCAGGTTCATCTTCCTGAACTAATTTTAGTAAACTGCTTACTTTTTCTTTTTCCTCGTTGATTCTTGTAGTTCTATTTAGGTTATGTTTCTCTTCCATTCCTAATATAATTATACATTTCTTTTTGTCTGCTAAGTCTCTTACTATATTCTCCTTCGTGTCTAATCACTTTAATAACTGAGTCTTCAGTTTGTTCTTTCATTTGCTGTTTAATTATGTCAGTAAATGCAACTTTATTGTTTTCTTGGATTTTTTTCCAATCCTGTGCTTCTTTTGCTATGGCCTCTTTGTTGTCTTTATTATTCCTCTTTAATTCTTCATTCTCCTCTTTTAATTATTTTAACTGTCTTTTTAATTCTTCTATTTCCTTAGTTAAGTTTTTGTTCAACTCTCTGCGCAATCTTTGCTATGTTACCGAATCTAATCTCCCAATGTTCGGTCATTTGTTCAAGTTTTTCCTCTAGTCTTGCTAATCGGGGGAGGTTAGTATCCCCTCCCCCCCCCCTTCATTAAATCCCTGGAAATTATTATCCTCACCTTCCATTGTGCTGCTCTTATCTATATTTCTAATCTTTACATTTTTGTTAATCCCTTCACCAAAATCATCGGTCCTCCTCTTGTTTACAAGACGCCTGGTCTCCTGCACAAAGTCCTCCCCTTTCTCATTTCCTTCCATTTCCCTCAGTAATCCCTCCCCTTCTCCTTTTTTCTCACTTTCCCACTACACCACGAGCTATCCCCTTCCCTGTAAATACAATAAGGTTGAGATCCACAAAAATTTCACTTTTTCTTCAGAACTCCAATCTTCGACGTCCATCCGACGAAAGTGTGTGTGTGTGTGTGTGTGTGTGTGTGTGTGTGTGTGTGTGTGTGTGTGTGTGTGTGTGTGTGTGTGTGTGTGTGTGTGTGTGTGTGTGTTTGTGCGTGTGTGTGTTATTTGTCGGTTCCGAAAATATAATGAAAAACGATGTCCGGCACAAGGGTGTGCTGGATGGGGGACAGATTGCTCAAATGCCTGACAAGCCTGGTGTAAAGCCGGGCGTATGGTCACCCTAGAGCTACCAGATATATTTATATATATATATATATATATATATATATATATATATATATATATATATATATATATATATATATATATATATTCGTGTGTATGTGTGTGTGTGTGTCTGTTTACTCAACAAAGTTTTTCTATAGGGATTAGTATAACACCCCTATGGACCAGAGGCACGCAAGAGTCTCCATGAGTAAAAAAATAAGAAACGAACTGAGACAGATTGCGGATAAACTTCACTCGCTGAATAAAACCGCTCGACGAAAGGCGGTTAAAAAAAAATCATACAAAGCATCAAGAGATGTGTTTGTTTGTTTTTTTGTGACATGTTTGTGGTACGCTTGTACCACGATAGAAATCGGCACAGTGCCACTCTGAGGTTTTCCACTTACCCGAAAGATCTCCTGGCGAAGCTTGCATGAGTAGCGTGGCCGACGCAGGGGGAGGGGTCTGAGTTCGAGGACCTGTAGAGGAGGATGAGGAGGATGGTGGGGGTGCGGTCCGTGGGGGCGCTGGGGGCAGGTCCAACTCCTCCTCCTCCTCTTCCTCCTCCTCCTCCTCGTCGTCGTCGTCACAGGGAACCGTGATCTTGGCTATCGTTTCCGAACTGATGCTGCGGGAAAGGAGGAGGGGCGTCGGTTAGGATCAGACATGGAGGACTCGTCGTCGTCATCAGCGGAGGACCTTTATTCCATCAACCAATCAGGTCTGGACCATCTCCATCCCAATCACAACCCTCACTCCCTTCCATTCCCGTCCACTCCCTCCCTCGACTCCATTCTCGTCCACTCCCTCCCTCCCTTCCACTCCCTCCCTCCCTCCTTCCATTACACTCCTTCCCTCCCTCCCATTCACCCCCATCCTCTCCCTACCTTCCACTCCCTCCCTCACTCCCTCTCTTCCACTCCCTCCCTCCCTTCCTTCTACTCTTTCCCTCGCTCCCATTCACTCTCGCCCTCTCTTCCACTCCCTCCCTCCCTCTTCCACCAATCTATGATTGTACCTGATCAATTTCCCACCAGTGCTGATGTACGTGCAAGCACTGCACGGATGAACTTACCACCACACAGTGGAATAGACTGCCAGTGCCTACACTGTACACTGTCTGATACAAGTGCACATCTGTGCCCTTAATGAATTATAATTAATTATTAATTAATATCACTATTCGTTTGCAACAATCTACGGACATAATTCGCCCTATTAATATCAATTATCTTATTATTAATTTTGTTATATTACTATTACTATTACTCTCATAATGATTACTATTATTATCAACGTTATAATATTATCATCGAAATTTTAATATTGATGTTATTATGGATTGCTTATTCAATTATTGAACTTTTTATTCTATTTATATCTGTATTTATCTATTTATCTATTTACTTGTTTATTATCATTTATATTCATTCATACACTTATTTATTCATGTCTGTTTACTTATTTATCTATTTATTTATTTATTTATTCTGTTGTACAAACTAAACTCTCGTCCTTCACTTACTTTTGATTTTGACTATGGCTCGCCACTGTGGAAGGCACAGTAGTCGTTGACGAAGACGAAGACGGCGAGGAAGTCGTCAGCGTCGACGACGACGACGACGAAGACGACGAAGACGACGAAGACGACGACGGCGTCGTGGACGAGTAGGACGACGAAGAGGAAGATGACGACGACGACGAAGACGAGGATGACGAAGACGAGGAGGTGGAGGAGGAAGGGGGTGGGGCGGAGGTAGCTGGAGGAGGACCTGGAGAGAGACACGGGGTGGCTGGAGGACTTGGGGCCGGACTGGACTTCCGGGGCGGCACGGGAGGCGGCGGCTTCGCCTCGTCCCTCCGGCAGACGCGAGGAGAGGCTCCAGGGGAGATGAGTGGACTCCGGGAACCCTGAGGTTGTGTACCAGGGGGAGGGAGGGGGGCAAAAAGGGACCTTTTAGTCACCTCGAGGTAATCGAGATATACGCTCGGGGGGTTTCGTTCTAATTCTTCAAGAGGATCTTGGGTCTGAACCCAGAAACTAGGTCATCCCAAGGACCGAATGAAAGCTTCTGGTGGGCAATTCTTGAATTCTGTTTTGGGGTCTTTCCCCTAAGTACAACCTTAAAAGGTGAAACTCAAAATCTCTTGAGTTAATTTCATTTAAGTTATTCTATAACACCAGAGGATTTCATTCAGAGGAGATTTTTCTTTTTTCTAATACAAAGAACCAACTTAGTCATGGACTTGATCTGTTTAAATTCATTAAATGTCACTTATGTGAAGAAGAAAAAATCACAAATTTGATCAATATTGACTGATTTGGGGGTAATGAGAAGTAATGAATTAATATATACAAGTAATGAATTATTACATCTGAAGAACACAGAAAGAAGAGAATTACGAGTCCTATCATCTACCGTGCCAGCAGACAGTACTATTGTACTATTGATCATCATCATCATGCACCTATTCTACAGTACCATACGTACTATTCTGCGTTGATTGCTATGCATATGCTCACGGTAAGAAAGGGGGGAGATGGAGGGGGGGTTGCTGTACAGAGAGACAGAGAGAGGTGGTGGACATAAGATGGGGGGATGGCTAGGACAGGAGGTCATCGTTATACTAGATGTTGTGTCTGGGGAATTCCTCCACAGTGACAGTGAGTCAGGGATGATCCTACCAATCACTTGCTTTGCTGTCATAGTGGCAGATCGGGTATTTGAGGGATTATGGAATCTGCAACTTGAAACCTGACCCCCCAGGAAGATCCATTTTCTTGTATTTACCCGTTCGGTTGTCTCGGGTTAAAGGGAGATCCACTTTGGGTTAAAGGGAGAGACCCCGCGACATTCCTGCTCACGCACTTTTTTTTTGGGGGGGAGGTTGAATGCTATGAAAAAATTTAAATAACAAATGTCTTCTTTGACCTAAGAATATCATGGACTCGAGTAATTCTGTATGATTACTCTTCCTATGACAAGTACCAATATTTTGCTTACCATTTTCAGCCTGTCCACATACACAGGAACTTGTAAAACTATATAACTAAATAAATTACTACCTGATGTGAAGACATGACATCTTGTTGTGACCTGGGGAGCTCACTTGGATTGTCCTGTGTCGTCTGTGTGTGCGTTTCATTGTCTGTGAAGTCTGTAGAGGGAGATAGGGATGTTCCAATATTAGAACGGGTAAGTCCTGGGCTTGTTCGAGGTCTTGGCTTTGGATTGGAGTCGCTTTGGTGAGAATTCACTGATTCTGGGTGACAGAAGCTTGGGTACAGTGATTCTGTCCCGTTTGAGGTCTGGGTTTTGTCACCTTTCTTGTTCTTATACTCATAACTCTGGGAGTCTGTTCTGATCTCTTTTGACTGTTCCTTGGTGTTGGACACATAGGCTGGTATTCGTGCCCTTTGGGGATTGTTTGATAAATTGGGCTTTTTATGTAATTTTGGCTTTTCTTTGCAAGTACCAGGGACTGTCTGTGATTGCTGAGGATTAACCGAATCTAGATTGCTTGTACTTGGGCAATGGGATTCTGTCAGATTTGCGACTGGCGATGTACTCTCTATTGCGTTCCTTTGATTCCCGTCCTCCGAGTCGACTTCAACTGCATTCGGATGTCGCTTGGGATGGGAGTTTTCTGTGACACCGAAGTCCGTAATTACTGGTTCTGGAGTTCTCGAAAGCTGTGATGACAAACTGTCTCCCTCAAGTTCAACCAGTTTTTCTGTGAAAGTTCCAGGAATTGTCACGAAAGTATTAGCTTGAGAACGTGTGTCTTGTTGGGAGGCATCTTGGCCGGGGAAAGGTTTGTTGCCTTCAGCCAGTTTGTCGCCATCTTTCTCTTCCTCGGAGTCCAAACTCGTGTCTTCTGACTTTTGTTTACGTGGTCTGTCGTCTGGAGTCTCCTCGTGTTTGGGATCGCCTGCTCCAGATGCTCCAGGTCGTTGTTGGGGACTGGAAAGCAAGCTGGGAGATATAGTAGGCTTAGAGGACGATACTGGCCCTTGACCACAAGTTGTAAGAAAATCAGTGTCTTGGGTTGTACGAACGGAGGACTTCTTTTTATTTTTTATTTCTATCACTCCATCTTCCCAATTTACAGACTGCCATTCCTGACTTTCTCTACAAGCTTCACTCAACTGTCGATGGTAGACCATTTCCCGACCAGATAGATTCTCAGTATCAGTATCTGTATTCACGAGCTCCGAAGCCTGAAATGATATTCTGTCACTAAAGCCTGAGGCGCCGTGCACCGTGTCATTTGACTGTGAGCAGTGTTCTGCTTCACTTTTCTCATTTCTTGACATTTTTTTGTTCATCCTTGGTTTCACTTTTGGCTTAGCACCCAATTCTCTTTCTTGGGTGCTTTGCCATAAATCCTCCTGGAACTGATTCCCTGTTGCTTGGTCTTGCTCCAAAGGAAGAAAGCCATCTTCTGGCTGTAAAGACTCATGCGATTCGTCTAATAAAAATGTCTCCTCGGGTAAACTGAAAGAACGTTGAGGTGCTGCTACTGGGTGCGATGATGCTCTGGAAAGTAATTCCTCTAAGTCACATGTCGGGGAGACCTGAAGCAAACTGTCACAACTTTCAGCCTCAGAGCTCATTCTCCCGTTGTCATCTCCACATGCACTGTCTGTAAGACTTCCTTGACTCTCATAGCTTCCTCTTCTAGGCCTTGGAATGTGTTTCCGGGTGTCTGTGCCTAGGATATTTGTAGTGTTAACGATACTAACCGTTAGATTCGGTGTGCATTTCTTGGCTTTGGTTGCAAGGACCTGTTTCCTTTGGTTTGGTACAGATGAGGCTTCAGTCCTACTTGTTTGACTTAAGAAAGGAAGTGTCTTGTAATGAGTTGGTGAAATCTCAGCACTAGATCTTTGCTCTGGAAAAGCATTTCCATTTCCATCAGGGATTTGTGTTTTGTGGTTGGACGCAAGGAAAGGTGGGATACTCTTTCGGTTTAAAGAAGTTTTCGAGTTTGTTTCGGAAAGTGACTTCCAATTACGATTAATCGATGCTCTTGCTTTAATCCTCTTGTCTACAGAAAATGCACACCAGTCCTCGGCAGCCCCTGTGTTCTGACCAGACACAGGGCATGGGTTTGGCCTTGGTACTCCATAGTGAGAATTCCACGGTATGGGAGGAGGGTTGGTCTTGGTAGATAATGAACCACAGGGGACTCTCGGCGGCAAAGGCGGACCATCATAGTTAGTTCCTTTGTCCGGGAGTTTCTCATCTGTCTTGTTCGGAGGTTCCTCGTCTCTTCTCTTGGAAGACCCTTCTTCATGAATCGTTCCTTCGGGAGCTCCAGTTACCGTGTTATAGTCATATGCAACGTTATTATGCAAGATGCTGTGAGCATTTTGGACAGTGGCGAAGGTCCGCTTGGGCTTCGGCGGTGGCTGGGGGAGTGGCGAGGGATTGCGCGTTGTGCAAGGTTTTGAAGGAGAAGGACCAGGGGAAGAGGAGGTGGTCAAATGAGCGGGAGGAGTAGAATGTCCATGTACAGATTTCCTTGAAGATCTAGGGTGAAGTGTGGGTGGCGAAACGGGACGGGGAGGTAATGGCAGATCATAGGCAGACGATACGGACTCGGGTTGAGGGCTTGCGTGGTTTATCATTACAGGAGAGGAAGGGAGGGTAGCAGAAGAATGGGTAAGATTGGGTTGGGAGGACGCAGATCTGGAGGACAAATTAGGTGATCTTTGAAGGAACGGAATGGAGGGTGAGGATGATACGGAGGAGGTAGGAGTGCTGGATGAGGGTGAGTGGCTATCTTTGCTCAACGAAGTGACACAAGGAAGTTTAGGCAGTATCTTGGTGCGCATCTTGTTCGACGCCCCATAAAGTGTTGTGGCGATTGGTCGGAGGGTGGAGCCAACAGAAGACAATAAACTTGTTTTGTTGTCGTTCTTCACGTCTGTGAGAGAGGGTTGGGCACTGCCCTGCTGACGACCTCCTCGAGCTGGGTTTGTGTTGAGATTGTTCTGGGAGTTCAGTTCTTCATTCACTACATTTCGCACTACATTGCTTCCTTCTGCGATGACAGAGCCGAGCTCAGCAGGGAAGAGAAGAGCCTCGGAGACTGTGTTCTGGGGTCCTGGAGCCCCAGCATGTGCACTGGACTGTTCGCTGGGGGAGTCTGTCTCGTACCAAATGGTCTGGGTCGAAGGGAGTTTCCTTGGGGATGCGTAGTGCATGAAGGAGGAAGGGGGTTGGGGTGGGAGCTCAGTTGTAAAAGGTCCTTCGTCGGGGACAAGCTCGGTCGAAGAGTTTTGTGTGTAACTAGGAAGAGGGGGAATGGGAGGTGGGGTTTCCGGTGTAGACGAAGAATCGCTGGAGCTGTTGGAGCTCAGACTGGGTCGAGGAGGCAGTGGGGGCGGTGCGGTCGTCTGGGGCTGTCGAGGGGGAGTCTCAAGACGTCTACTAGTGTCTGTTTCTGTAGAGGAGTTCGAGTCGAGAGTTGGTGTGTCCGTGTCCTCCCGAGGTCTTTGTGGGAAGAACCTGGCGGGGTAGACTCTATGACTCTTCATCCAACATCTGTCTGAAGCTCCGTATTTTGCGTCCTGCAAAAGTCATGCAATATGCACGCCCTCTACTTACTACAGCTACAGGACAGTTACAAGAAACAGGACTCGCCATGCTGAAGTCCGTAAGTGTGTATTAATCATACCAAGCACTACAATAAAATGCACTACCATACCACCAAAGAGAAACTTTAAAACAACTCAGCATTCATTGTGTGATTGTGCAACAAGGCTGATATCTACCGAGAAAGTATTATACCTTTGTGGAAACCATGTTGTTACATAATGTTATGCCATGCACGGGGAAATGTCTGTACAGACGATATAAGAGTTATGATGTGATGTAGATGTGCTACTATAGTGATGTGAAGTTTTGAGGTTATGCATTGTGAAAAATTATTCTAACAAATTTTATTACTGTTGTTATCCGCTTATTTACTTTTGGCCGTTTTTATCTTGTAGAATTGAGGTCGTTCAAGCGGAATTTCCAAAACAAGCATATTTCTCTCGACCCTTTTTTGGAGACAAGATTGAGTTAGATTGAGACAGGCCATAACACAGCACGTGATCAATCATGACAGAAGTATTTAAGTGTCGATTTTAATCGATGTTTTTTTTTTTTTATCTAAAACAATGAATCTGAAGTAATATTCGCCGGCGTTGTCTTTGTTTACTGTTTGACCGCGCAAAGAATAATCAAAACAAATGACGCTCGCGGAAACGGACATTGTGGCAAAACCAAATATAATATTTCTTAACGTCAACGCATCCCTATTACTGGTGACAGAAACACGTTCGAATTTAATAAAAATAATCAGAAGAAACGTTAAATGAATTCACCTTTACTTATAACTACACCCAACTCATAGGAGCTGAAATTTAAGCTAGAAAGAATATAATAAGCGCGAGTTGGATAAATAAATACATAAAGAAATAAATAAGTTATAAAAATAAATATACAAATAAATGCATGTAAATAAATGTATAGATTAATTCATTGATAATTAGAAAGATAACGAAAGATAAAAAATATATAATGAATAAATAGATAAGCAAAAATAAATATGTAAATAATTGAATAAATAAACAAACAGATAATTAAATAGATATATAAAAGAATATAGAAATAGGCGGGAGATGGGACGAATTTTACAAGATGGCGATCGCCTTTCGTAATGTACAAAAATAAATTCACCTAAACTCGTGTTTGGTCGGTAAAGGTAGACAGACAGCCAACTTCGGTAAGAGGGAGAACTAAATAGCATACGGATATGTATATACAAATAAATATTTACTTAACTGTAGTGTACAGGGAAGGAGCAACGCTCGATGGGTCCCGTCTCCTATTCTCTATACCTAACATACTTGTCTATGTATGTGTGTGCATGTGTGTGTGTGTGTGTGTGTGCGTGTGTGTGTGTGTGTGTGTGCGTGTGTGCGTGTGTGCGCGCGCGTATGTTCTGACTAACGCCAAATAATTTTTTTCGTCTTAGGTGGTTCTCAGGGCGCAAGGAAGACAAAAAAGAAATGATAAAATTCGAGAAATGCCCTGTAGTTTTATTCAGTTATCTACCTGTTTTTATTTATTTATTACTTAATGAACTTATTAATCTATTTGGTACATGTATTCCCCAATATTTTTCTCGATGATTCGAACGAATGTGACATTCACTACTTTCGGAAATCCCTTGAGCAAGAAGAGTGATCTTATGATTATCTTTATAAACAAATATCAGGTTCATTCAAATCAGCAAGAAAATTATTAGGAAATTTGTTTTTTATCCTACTCTTGAACACAGGCCTCTCTCAAACTCTTCTACGAGTTGTGTAACTATGTTAACCTCTGTTTTATTTCCTCCTTGAAGATTAGTTATTCCTCTCAGCTTTGAAATTGAATTTAGCTGTGCAACCTACCATCTTAAGATCACTTTCTAAACTGTATGAAAGTAGCATTGCTGAACGTTGTTCCTCTCGGCTCTTGATATCTTACATTTGATGTTTTCACTCAAGGAAATATTTTAAGTATGTATTAATGACGTGAAGTATATTATGAAGAAGTAATGGGAGTGTGATGACGTCATGTCTGGTGCATTACGAGATTCGGTGATGCCATATGATGTGCAGAAAGAAAATATTTGTGCTACAAGAATTAATATGGAAACTTGCAAACTCATGCACTCAGCGACTACAAAAATATTTATTTTCAAAAATTGTGTATATTATTTAATATATACATATGCAGGTGATAAAGAAATGAGCTAATATTTTCTTTATGAAGATGGTAAGGTTTGTCGTTCAAATTTAACCAGTACGTTTCACAAAAATAAAGTGATAAACAAACAAATGAAAATTAAACTGTATATATGAACGATAGAAATAATAATTTTCATTTATTTTCCAGAAATAATATCAGCTGGGGAAATGAACCTACAATATCAAATACTTGAGCTTTGAGCAAAACCAATACAGCCGACGTCTTATACCACACAGTGAAAATCGAAAAGACCCTAAACTTACGCGCGCGCGCACACACACAAAACATACACCTTTGCTTCCATCCTCCTTTCATATGATTCCTTTTTTCATTGCCCATTTCCCTTTTTTATGTTTATAAACATGTAGAAGAGCCTTGGTGATATTACACAACCCTACCTCGACTCTCACCGGCTTAGTGACTTTCAATTTGCTCCCCCCCCCCTTCCCCCCTTCCCCCTCGACGACTCGCAGCACTTCCCTTTCAGCCAACGACTCAAATCACACCCACCTTCTCTTTTCCTTTCCCTCTTTTATTTATTTATCTATTCTATTTATTTTCTTTGCGAATATCTGATTATTTTAATATTTCTAAATCTTCTTGAAGAAATAGGGAAGTAATGGATGAGCCAACGCTACCATCTTTTATTTTGAACGCGCTTTCGTCCTATACTGGATCTTTTCCTTCCTTTGTGCAAAAATAGATAAAATAAAATAAGATAAAATAAGGTAAAGTAATATATATACTGTATATATATATATATATATATATATATATATATAAATATATCTTTATATATATATATATAAATAAATATATTTTTATATATATATATATATATATATATATATATATATATTTGTGTATATATATATATATATATATATATATATATACATATATATATATATATATACATATATACATACATATATATATATATATATATATATATTATATATATTTATATATATATATTTATATATATATATTTTATATATATATTTATATAATACATATATATATATATATATGTATATGTATATCTATATATATATATATTCATATATATATATATATATTTTTATATATATATATACAAATTTATATAGATATATATTTTCTTATATATATATATATATAAATACATATATTTTTAAATATATTTATTTATATATATATATGTATATATATGTATATATATATATATATATATATATATATATATATATATATATATGTATGTATAAAGAAATAATAACAAATAAGTAAAAAAAATATAAATAAAAATAATTAATAACTGAACAAATAAAGAAAAGATATACATAATATAAATTAACAAATGAACAAATAAAATGGGGGCAGGGCATTACCATCCAATCATTCTTCCTCATTTCCGTCCATTTTTTTTTTCTTTCCCCAAATTGTTTTTCTCATCTTAATATTTTCTTCCTCCATTTTTTCTCATTTAAAATTTTCTTCCTCCGTTTTTTCTTCCTCCATTTTTTCTTCCTCTCTCCCTTTTTCTTCCTCCATTTTTCTTCTTCCCTCCCTTTTTCTTCCTTCGTTTTTGCTTCCTCCCTTTTTCGTCCTCCATTTTTCTTCTTCCCTCCCTTTTTCTTCCTCACTTTTTTCTTCCTCCCTCCCTTTTTGTTCCTCCGTTTCTTCTTCCTCCCTCCCTTTTTGTTCCTCCATTTCTTCTTCCTCCCTCCCTTTTTTTTCCTCCATTTTCTATGTACATGTCACCTCCATTGATATCACTTAAACTAAAGAATTACTGCAGTTACTATTTATAGTATATATTCATATTTATAATCTGTAATGTTCTGCTATGATATTTTCAACCTATATGTAAATAAAGCATATATTAAAAATACATAGAACGAAAAAAACAGAATCAAACATGCACAAACACGGAAACAAACACAAGAACAAGACGTTACGTGCACAAAAACACACAAAAAAATCCAAGACAAAACACATGCAAACAACATAATAAATAAATAAATAAATAAACAAAAGATAAATAGATATTCATAAGAAATTCATGCAAAAAATGTATCATAAAGATTCGTTGGAAAAAAAAACGTGGGAAGATTCATAGAAAACGGTACAAACCCATGCCAAAAAAAAAAAAAAATTGCGTAAGGAGCTCAGTATTCGTGCAAGAACTCGTGTGTTGAAGAACGTTCATGCAGAACATGGAAGAACACCCGGAGAACAGGCAAACAGATCACACTTGCCTTTCCGCTACTCGTGGTCGACGCTTCGTAGCGGGGCGAGAGAGCGAGTGCCTGGAGGCAGGAGGTAGAAGAGCAGGAGGAGGAGGAGGAGGAAGAGGAGGAGGACGAGGAGGAGGAGGAGGAGGAGGAGGTAGTAGTAACGTGACTCGAATCCTGGAGATGTATAGTACATGACGTTAGAGGGGAACACTGGGGGAGACAGAGAGAGTCAGAGTCAGGGAGAGAGTCAGAGTCAGAGGGAGAGAGTCAGAAAGAGAGTCAGAGAGAGAGAGTCAGAAAGAGAGTCAGAGAGAGAGAGAGAGAGAGAGCCAGAGGGAGAGAGTCAGAAAGAGAGAGAGTGAGAGAGAGAGAAAGAGAGAGAGATAGAGGATCAGAAAAAGAGAAAGCGAAAGAAACAAAATCAAAGAGAAAGAAAAAGAAGAAACTCAAGAGAGAGAGAGAAAGAGAGAATAATGAGACGAGAGAGAGAGAGAGAGAGAGAGAGAGAGAGAGAGAGAGAGAGAGAGAGAGAGAGAGAGAGAGAGGGAGAGAGAGCAAAACTCCAAGTACAAAAAAAGAGGCAAGATACCTATAGAATTCAAATGTATCTATGAGACAGAACAAACTTCAATCAACAAGTACTTAACAAAGTGCCTCAATAAGAAATAAGATGATTTCAAGTATTTGAGTAATATATAAATATTCAAATGAAAACTTAAATTCTAATTAAATATAATAACAAGATAATGGCAGAGTCAACATTTAACATAAGAGTACTAACTTAACATAATCGCAATACAACAATCTGTTTACGAGAATAATATTGAAAAAAAGTTTTTTCAATTAAAATATAGAATATTTGACATAAATTATACATAAATTAGAAACTGAAAGATTTAATGGAAGGACAGTAAGCAGAACGTGTGATACATTCTTTCATAAAGACTTTTAATGAGAGATCGAATTCCTTTTAATAAGGAATCGAATCGCTTTTAATAAGGAATCGAATCGCTTTTAATAAGGGAATTCAATTGTTTTCTTAATAAGGACAGCTACTTCGAAGTGACTGCAGGATTTGAAATGACGAGAAATTGATTATTTCTTTGTTAAAAATGTGCGCGGGAATATAACAAACACAAACACAAACACACGCACAAACACACAGAACTCTTATCCGTATATTACATTTAAATAAAATATACACACTAAAAGATAAGTACAAGTGGATAATTAAATTGCCAAGGTTGAACATTTGAGGCATAGAGACGGTACCTCACGGGCACAACACCTGAATATTACAGTTTGATGGAAGCCAGTCTTTCCTCATACCATCGTCATTGAAAAAAATCATGACGGCACTCAATAAGACTTAGCATTTGCGTGAACAAAAATTTATCTTATTCTTATTGTCTCTTTACTTTTTTATTTATTATTTTTATTCACTGTTACATTAGATTTTTTTCTTTTAATGTTTCGTTCATCTCATCATCGTTCATCTGCTTTCCTCTCGTTTGTCTTCATAATTCTTTTCATCATTCTTTTTTTTATTATTTATTTTCTATATACAGTCTTTTGTCTTTCTCACTCGACTCTAAATATACTTAATGTAGATATGGCTCCATGAGGAGCTATGATGACAAGACGACTATTATTGTTGTTGTCATTATTGTTGTAAATTATCAACTACTATTATCATTATTGATTTCTATTTTGAGAGATGGATGTAGGGAGAAGTTTTGATTTAGTAACTACCTCGTTTCGCGGGATAATAATAATGATAATGATAATAACTAATGATTTAATAATAATAATAATAATGATAACGATAATGATTGCTAATTATTAATGATAATGATAACGATAATAATTAGTTAATAATGATAATAATAATAATTAAAATAATAGTAATAACAATAACAAATTCACCAGTATCATCCCATTAGTCGTTTTCTTTATTATTTCACAGCTCTGTTGTTAAACATTTTACTTCATTTGTTTTTCGGAAACCTCGCACTTTTTCAATGCTGCCTTTAACGTTAGTATTGTCATTCTCAATGAACGTGTCATCGTTTTTTAATTAGGATCTCGTTATATATACATATACATACATGAGGGGGAGTGGGTGGGGGATGGGGGCTGAGGAAGTATGTATTAAAAAATAATTGACGCAGCCCGAAGGGATTTCTCCCCGCCTTCTCCTTTTCTGCATGGGGGGACGGAGAGGGGGGTCGCCGAATTTATGAAGCGGCCTTGCTGTGGATGTGCTGTGTCTTGCGACACTGCTTCTGACCCAGGGCAGTGGACAGGATGCAGGGATGACCCGTCATCCAGGAGGTGGCAAGATAAGAGGGAGGGAGGAGGGTGGAGGGGAGTGGAATATATAGGGGATGAAATGGGTAGGAGTGGTTTCTATGGCTTTTTCTTTTTGGCTGCCCCCATTTAGGGGGAAAAAGCCTTTGTTATATGTATGTATGTATATATATATATATATATATATATATATATATATATATATATATATAATATATCTTCTTTCTTTTTTATGTTGAGCTTTAGCTCGCACATCAAGGATTTGTGAATGAATAAATTTGAATATCAGAATCATTAAGTTGGGGCTGAATCGTATTTGTTTGATTAAATTAGTTCAATATTGTCGTCAATACTTGTCTATTGTATATTTGGGCTCCCTTAGCCAATTAAATTAACATTCCACAGAGGTAATACTTTCAATATAATTCGTGGCTGATTTAGTAAACAGTAATGTATCGTGTATCTGCGTCTGGCACGCATATTCTACATCTGCTCTTTTTTTTTTTTTATCCTGCTCTCTACCGTGAATGAAAAATAAATATATAACCAGATTAATGAATAGATAAAATGGCCTACCCAGCATGCCTTCCCAATCCTGTAATAAAACTTTGTCAAATAATTGCAAATTTTATTTCCCGTTTCTCCCCCCGTAACAGTATAAAAATATATTTATCTATTCATTCTTATAATAATTAGTCTCTTGGCTTCCATTCTCCAAGTCTTCAAATCCTCACCATTTGTTCGTAAACCTTTTACGACAGATAGAACGCACATGGGTCGGACAAAACAGTTGTAGAATTCAAACTCGCGCGTACGGGTCGGACAAAAGTCTTGAACAAACCGTTGCCTCGGATTTGTCTCGCATAGTATCCAGGGCCCCTAGAAATGTGGCCACGGTCACCGGGATGAAATTTCGTAGTGTTGTCTGAATTATGCGAATGTTCGTTTTTTTTTTCTGATTTTATATTAAACCAAAAGCTTCACTTTAAACCACCATTGTGAGGTTCTGAGGCTGTATTGTTCCCGCAGGGGATAGAGAGGAGATCCTGCAGGGGCTCCACAGGGCTAAGCTTTTACAGTTGCACGAAGACCGAGTCCTTAGGTTATCCGCGACCCCAAGACACCCGGCAACGATCCCCAGGCCTTGATATTCTTCTGGAAGTGTCGCCGGTTGTATGCCCTCCTCCTCTGGATCGAATGCTAGACCTCGGGGTTGCACCCTTTTTCAGAAATGAGAGTGGTGAAGGGTAGCATGGGAGACAAACATCTCCGACGTCCCTCCCGGGTGGACCAGTCATACTCCCCAACCATAACAAGATAAAAACAAACCTAATCGAGCTGGAAATGACGTCATAAAATGTCGTGACATAATCAGGTGGTCTGACGTCATCAAATGACGACTTCATCAAATGAACTGACGTCATCAAATGACCTCGACATCAAGTGGTCTGACGTCACCAAATGTCCCGACATCATCAAATGACCTGACATCATCAAATGACCTGACGTCATCAAGTGACCTGACGTCATCGAATTGTGTCAATCATTTCGTGATTCCACAAGGCTGGCTAGCTGGCCTTCCTTGGAACCAGCTGGTGCCTAGGGCAAGTGACCACCAGATGGTTACTCTGACAAAGGGGAACAGATAGTAATTATGACAAAGGGAACAGATGGTAATTCTGACAAGGGGAACAGATGGTAATTCTAACAAGGGGAACAGATTGTACCTCTGACAAAGGGGAACAGATGGTAATTCTGACAAGAGGACCAGGTGGTAACTCTGACAAAGGGAACCAGATGGTAACTCTGACAAGAGGAACTGATGGTAAGTGATAAGGGGAACTGATGGTAACTCACAAAGGGAACCAAATGGTAACTGACAAAGGGAACCAGATGGTAACTCTGACAAGAGGAACTGATGGTAAGTGATAAGGGGAACTGATGGTAACTCACAAAGGGAACCAAATGGTAACTCTGACAAGAGGAACTGATGGTAAGTGATAAGGGGAACTGATGGTAACTCACAAAGGGAACCAAATGGTAACTCACAAAGGGAACCAAATGGTAACTGACAAAGGGAACCAGATGGTAACTCTGACAAGAGGAACTGCTGGTAAGTGATAAGGGGAACTGATGGTAACTCACAAAGGGAACCAAATGGTAACTCTGACAAGAGGAACTGATGGTAACTGATAAGGGGAACTGATGGTAACTCACAAAGGGAATCAAATGGTAACTATGACAAAGGGAACCAGATGGTAACTCTGACAAGAGGAACTGATGGTAAGTGATAAGGGGAACTGACGGTAACTCACAAAGGGAACCAAATGGTAACTCTGGCAAGAGGAACTGATGGTAACTGATAAGGGGAACTGATGGTAACTCACAAAGGGAACCAAATGGTAACTATGACAAAGGGAACCAGATGGTAACTGACAAGAGGAACTGATGGTAACTGATAAGGGGAACTGATGGTAACTCTGACAAAGGGAACCAGATGGTAACTGACAAAGGGGACCAGATGGTAAATCTGACAAGGGGAACAGATGGTAATTCTGACAAAGGAAACCAACTTGTGACCTCAACAGGAGGGTCGGTGGTCACCACTACAATTACAGACTTTTAAAGATTTCTCCTTTTACTTTGGTAATTATATATATATATATATATATATATATATATATAATATATATATATATATATATATATATATATATATAATTTTTTTTTTTTTTTTATTTTTTTTTTTTTTTTTTTTTCCCTCGCCCACAGAGTTCATTCTACTATTTCTTGAATACTAGTACTATACTGGTAATACTACTTGGAGCACCACTACAAGAAGTATAGGAAACTACTACTACTACTACCACTACTACCTCTACTGGGGGACTCTTAATTTGGGCAATTATTACTACTACTATTACTTGGACACTACTACTACTACTACTACTAGTTCGGTATTGGTTACTACATAATCACTGATACCCCCAACTAATACTAGTTATTAATAGTAGTTACATGGTTTAGTTAATGCAAGAAGCCTATCAGTATTCTTCTAGTCCCACAAGTAACTTGGTATCTGATAGTTGAACACTGAAATGGAGTAACGCTCTTGTGGTGGACTTATATATTTTCTTCTGTTTGATGCTGGACGATTCCATTCAGAACTTTCTCTCTTTCAAAAAGAAAAAAAAAAAAAAAGGGGGGGGGCATACTACATTGAATGTTATGAAGTTAAAACATTTTAGGGACTTCAGTAATACCCCTATGGACCAGAGTTGCATGACATTATTTCTTGGACAAGCGTTGGTTACAGCCAGCAAGATCTTTTCTGTATTAAATAATAAATATTACCACGCAACTCTGGTCCATTGGGGTGCTACTGAAATTCCTGAAATATATCCTATTTTCTTCAGTCTATTCCCCTTTGCCGAGTAAAATAGTCTCTTATAAAAATTGATAATAATAAATAAATAAAAAATAAATACTGTATACATATAAGAGGTGCCTTGCAGGATTTCTGTGTTTGACACAGAGATGATAACCACTGCTCCACAAGAACTATTACTAGTGCCTGGTTATCAGAGGTGTTCAAGTGGATCAAAGGCTTTAACAAGGGTGATACAAACAAGGTCATCATATTAAAACAACAGGGCAGGATTCGTAGTAATGGTTATAAACTGGACAAATTTAGATTTAAAAAGGAAATAGGCAAGAACTGGTTTACTAATAGGGTGGTCGACGAATGGAATCAACTTAGTAACCATGTAGTAAGCGCTGAAACTATCAGTTGTTTTAAAAAACGATTAGACAACTTTATGGATGGGGATGACAGGTGGTGATGGATACGGAGCTGCCTAGTGTAGGCCTTATGGTATCTTGCAGTCTCCTTCATTCTTATGTTATGTTATCACTGCTACTATATGAGTCTCAGGTACTTCCAGTAGTGCTTGGGTACTATTTGGGATCTGATAGTACTACTAGGGTATCACATGTACTAGAGTAATATGAATACTAATTTTGTACTACTATTACTACTACTATTACTACTGGTACACCTTGGCAAAGCTAGTATTACTTGTGTACTACTAGTGCCATCTGGGTACTTGTACTATTTGAGTACTACCTGTACAAATTATTCAAAGTAACATAGCTTTCAACCTTGTGGAACTATGAGGAAAAAATTACTTCAAGCACTACAAATACTAGGCTAAGTCTAGTACAATTTGGGTTCTTAGTACTTTTTGTTTTCTGTATGTGGGTACCTCCTTGGGCAGTTGTATTATCATTTATATATATATATATATATATTATATTATATATATATATATATATATTATATATATATATATATATATTATATATATATATATATTATATATATATATATATATATTATATATATATATATATATATATATATATATATGCATGAGAAATCATAAACTCGTGATTCTAAATACACGGAAAACCACCAAGGAAAAAGGTAAACTGATGACCAAGCGCTTTCGTCTATTCAGACATCCTCAGGGTACCCTGAGGATGTCTGAATAGATGAATGCACTTGGTCATCAGTTTATATTTCTTTGTTTTTTTCCGCATATATATATAAAAAGAAAAAAAAAAAAAAAAAACTGGTACTGTTTTCATTTCTGCTCTGGTATTTCCTTACCAAAACTTTCATTTGTTAGAATATATACTAACCGCTACTATTATGACCTTCATCTTCACCATCAACCCACTTCAACCTGGGTACTTCTACAATCATTATCATTCAACTTTGACAATAGTAGAGTACGAGACCAATAGGAGACCTTTTGGTCTGTAGAAAACCCTAAACATATTGATAAGTTATTTAATTGTATTACAGAAGGCATACAAATGTCCTATTTTTTTCTAACTTTGCATCTTCTGAATACCGTTCCAAGGTCTTGTAACCCTCTCCGCCTCAGCTCCTCCTTAAGGGTGTGTCCACACTGGACGCAGTTTGCTGGGAGGGTAGAGGGTAGCGGGATCCTTAGTGGGTCAGAGGCAAGAACAAACACATGTTATCTAATACAAGTGGCCATACTGGACCCTGGTAGAGAATGATCTTGGAGAGAACCCGCTACCTGTTTCCAGTATGGCCACTCAGATTAGATAAAATGCGTTTGTTCTTCCCTTAGTCTCGCTAGGCATCCCACTACCCTCCCAGCAAACCGCGTGCAGTGTGGCCACACCCTAAGGGAGACAAGATCTTGAGGTGGGATTCAAGAGTTGGCAGAAGGGATTGCTCCCTCACATCACTCCCCTAGGTGCCTCTGAATCAGACTCCCATTTGGTAGTCATTACTAAAGACTGGACCAAGACTGACAATACATCCAGTCACTATCAATCTCCTTTCTTACTAACAACCCTAAACCCTCCTTCGATGGCTCGTGATGGTGGAGACAGATGGTGACCTCAGGAAGCAAGTCTTTAGTCACAACCCACATGGCAGGTGATGTTGGCCCAGTGGTCACCCTGTGTAAGGACTGAGCAGCCCTATTTGAGATCCACCCATTTCATCCCACACAGGACACAGGCTAGGAAATATGCCTTATATGTAGCCTCCCTAAACCTAATCTGCCTGAGAAGCAGCCACCAGCAAGGTTATGGGTAATTAAAGAGGGATCAACAATCTTCCAAAGAACCAAGGTCCCGCGCAAGCTTTCCCCTAAACTCGATAACAGTCTACAATGGTAATGCCGTCAGAGCTATCAGCAGACCCAAACACCCCAATCAATAACTACAATCCCCGATTCCATAGAGACATTACATCTATGAGCCTCCAGGCTGAGAATCCAACTTGACCCATACCAAGACCAAGTGGTCCGTGACAGGAACTACCCGAGACTCTTGGAACTGAAACCTACGAACAATGATTGCATAACAAAGAAATCTACCATGAGAACAAACGATAAATTTGGAGACAAATGCGGAACTCTTCGTGGTATGTATCCCCCAAGGAGAAAGCCTGACAAGAGACCTAGAACCAGGGAAGCCTGAGACAACCCAAGATGACCAGACCAGGAGACACACTTACGGAGGCACTTCACTCCATCAGACTAACTCCCCCTCCACCAAGAGCTCCTCCCAAATGACTCCAATGAGAGCAACCACTTGCATAATTTATGAACTCCCTATCCCCTTTACCTGTGCCACTTGAACCCCTCCCCCTGCACCTTCATCTTTCACTCATCTGAGGATCAAGAAACACCAATACATCCTTCGACCTCAACCTCCATCCATCCATCCTCTCAACTACCCTGACACTTACAACCCTTCTACTCCAAGAAAAGAACCAAACTCCTCAGGAGAACCTATACAAGACATAATGGAGTATATTAACGACTCCACACCAAAAGCGCTAACCATTCATTCTCCAAACAACCAAAGTATATCTTCCACAACACCCATCGAATCACTTGCATCCAAAGTACTGGAAGCACAGGGTGAGCCCTGTCCTACCCCAAACCCTATGTACATCTCCTGGCTCTGCACCACACTGCACTGCCTCAAAGGAACCAGACCTTTGGCTTGGAAACCAACAACTGTCACGTGGAATACTAAGCAAATATTGTACAACCACTCCTCGTTTAACAATTGAGACCAGCGTCGCTGTCGTTAACCGAATTGGTCGTTAAGCGAAAGTGTATACATATACGTACATGTACTGTATGTACAATGTCCAGCAATACATGTATATTTTCGTGTTTTCCCTTTTATACAGTATTTTGAACCTTTATTTACTGTTTTGATAGTACAGAAAGCCCTCGAATAATGCGGTGGTTAAGTTCCTGAAATTACCGTGTATGACCAAATCCGCGTATGCTGACATTCCATATTAAATACCGGGGTATTTTTTTAGTTTCGACCATGGGCGCAATATAGCAATAGAAAATTAATTATTAATTTTGTAAATCAAAATGTATCAACATAATATGCAATTTTGTTGGCGGAAATGAAAAAAAAATACCTTGCTACAAGCAAATACGCTAATGAACGAAGTCGGTAGCATAGGATCGGGACACCATCTTGTCGTCTGTCAATTGACGGCCTCGGTACTTCCGACAGTACCTCGCCAGGTATATTTTCTTGAAGGAATGTTATGGAGCGGAGATACATGCATTCCTTCAAGCTGCAAGAACTTTGTATACCCCGCAAGCTAAGTGGTTGAAAAGCCCGCCAACGTCTCTCACGACGACGACAACGAGGACGAGCAGGATGACATTTAATTTGCAGGTAATGATTTATTAAACACAGATTAGGTTAGGTTAGTTTATCATCCTTTCATTTCTAAGACATCGGCATCTATCATAACAAACATGGCGTACCTTTCGTCCGACACGACTTCGTTACGAAATCTGTTTTAGCACATTTTTTCCCCGCTCACAAAATTGCATATTACGTTGATACATTATAATTTACAAAATTAATAATTAATTTTCTATTGCTATATTGCGCCCATGGTCGAAACTAAAAATTTACCAATACCGGTATATACTGTACCCCAGGTAGTTTTTGCGTTCTTGCAGGATGGTAATATAGACCTAAGCTTCAGAACAATTTACCTTACAGCTAATATCCACCGTACAAGTTCATTTATAACATAATACAAATTTGCCTCAGCCAACTTATCGTACACGACGTCGTAACTTCGGGAGATTTACGTTAAACGAATATTGGTCTGTCATAAAGCCCGTCGTTACTCCGCGTTGTCGTTAACCGAGTAGGTCGTTAAACGAAGAGTGGTTGTACAGGTTCTATTTCTGGTGTATAATGTTTAACATTTTCATCCCATTGCCATTTTTTATAGGTGTGGCAAACTTAGAACATGATGTGATTTTATACAAGGAGGATGTGGGAGCTGCTGAATAAAGTTGAACAAATGCCAAGATGATTTGAACATATCGAAAGAATAGATTAGAAATGACTCATATGAAGTTTGGAAAGTAAGAGTGATTCACCATGGTCTTGGATCACATGTTGGACTTGTGATCAACAGCTATTACCCTCCCGGAAAAGAGCTCAAGAGCTCACATGTGACCAATCTATGGGTAATACTGACCTTACATGCACAGCCCCCCCCCCCAACTCCCCGCCCACAAGAGTTGAAGTAACGACCCGCACAGCAGCAATACTGAAATTATTTCAGCCCTGGGTGGAATTTGAACCCAGACCACCTTAATGGCAGGCAGGAACTCTACCAACTGTGGCATGAGTTGAATGGAGTGTGTTTGAGAGGAAGACTGAGAATGTGATGGACAGGGTAATAGGGGGTTTTGGATATACAGGGAATGTCTATCAAGTACAGAAATACCTCACTATACGACCGAGTGCTATAAAGTAAAATAAATGTTGGGTGTATGTGAAAACCCCAGGAGGTAAAACTTGAGGAGGGGGTTGACAGGGTTCATGAACACATACACATATACATATACCAAAGGCTTTTTCCCCCTACACAAGGGGTAGCCATGAACACAATCCCTCTATTTACATGTAAAACCCATGTCGATATATGAGAGTACAAAAGATGGGAATGCAAGTAGGGAGACTGAATGACGGGATGATGCAACAAGGATGTTCCCATCTGCTTCCTTATCTATTCTGAGAGGAAGAGGGGGGGGGAGGGATGCCATACAATGAAGCTGAGGGGGTAAACAAGCTGTGGCTGTTGGATTGTATTGTGGAAGAGTCGTACCTCTTAATTTTTTTTCCGCACATAGTGATTACTCTGCTTCTCCTACCAAGTGATACATACATATGCCAAGGGCTTTTCCCCCCTTATGCAGGGGGTAGCCAAAAGTAAAAAGGCATAGAAACCACTCCCACCCATTCCATTTCCTATATATTTCACTCCCCTCCACCTTCCTTATCTTGGCACCTCCTGGATGATGGGTCATCCCCCTACACAGTGATACAGCATAGTAATAATAATTGTTGCTTTGGGTTCCAATGCCTATGCTAATACACCAACAACAGTTCAATGTTATTCCTGGGGAGTTCTTCGAGTAGGTACAAGGACACTATTAATCACTGTGTGGTTGCCACAGGTTGCCTGTCAGTGAAACTCGGGGGAAAAAATTATTTTCGTTATAAGACTATTCATCCCACGTCCAGCCATCAAACAAAATTATCTGACATAATAGGAACAAAGCCACGTTTTATTTTGTTGTGAGCGAGTTCAAGTTCAATGGCCCACTGCAGGACCACTGGGGCAGGGAAGGGTTATTACAGCCTTTGTACCTCACCATGGTGGCTTAATCAAGCTTGGTAAGACTGTACATATGATGCAAAACGCATGTGGATTGTTAAAGTTTAACAGCCCTTAAGATCTTTCTGTCAACCGTATAGTTGATATTTGTCTTGTTCTCTTCCTGTCCATTCTTCTTCATTTTCTCCAGATTAACAACTCTTCAAAGCATAATTGTGTGTATTTTTCCTTCATATCTATTTTTGCTCTCAATTTCTCCATTATCAGTTTCTTAATTTCGTTTCCTTGGCATAGTCAACAAGTATATTCCATTATTTCTATAAAAAAATTCATCATTACATTATTGCTGCACACAAACTCTACATCCATCTTTATTATTATTAAAAAAAAAAAAAAAATCAGCCACTCTGATGTACATATCCCATACAAAATATATATATATGTATATATATATATATATCACTGTAGATGGTAAAAAAATTAAGTGAAGTTATATTTGTGTATGTAAATGTAGTTAGAAGGTATATGAAATGTGGTTAAGCTATCTTTCATCCATTAGTTTCTTAATTATGAGAAAATAAATCAATAATAAGAATAATATTTTGTCATTAGTTTAGGAGATGCCTTCAATGTATAAATAATTCATGAACAGTACAGAAGACATACATGTAAACAAGTCAAAAGCTTGAAAGCCATAAAACTAGCAAGGCAGAACAAAGCATAAACATGGAGAGGAAGAATCACAAATAGTGTCAGAAAAAATATAAAAAATAAATAACAAATAAATCATAATTTTGGAACAAATGATGTTCACTTCTGCTGAATAAAAGACCAATGTAGCATATGCTAGAACAAATTCTGAAAGTGCCTTCCACCTTTGAAGCATTAAAGACAACATCATCTGCTCCAAGTTAGGAAAACAATTTACGATTCTTATCCTAGCTAATGCTAATGTATCTAATTCAGCACGAGGAAGCACCAGAGCTCCATAGGGTTAAGAAAGAAGTCACGAGTGTACTATGTACATAACAGACACAGTAACCATTCATAAACAATCACTACAGCTGTTAATCAAGCAGAGCAGAATATATGGTACAGTTCCCTATACTTCTGCATTAACCCCTGGTTACAGAGTACCCGCACTTAACAGTTCTATGGCTCATACTGCCATTCATTATTTCGCTATTGCAAGGTTCAACCACTAAATTCACAAGGATGATTGTGGACACAAACATATTGAAGGCATTTGTACAGGAAACTGTACCCATATTTTTTTATTCTTTCTTCAGGATGGGGAGGATATCTCACGCTGGGGATTTGGCTTAAAAAGGCCTTATGTCTACCACAGACACAAAACACAATTGCCTGTCAACACGAAGCAAACCTGCTGCCGTAACCCCGAGCTGTCCAAATACATTGCCAACTTACTGTCACAAATGACTTGCATACTAGATATATAAATTCTACTACAGTATATGGTCATTAAAGAAATATGTCATGGAAATAACTACACAATTCTATTCTACATTTGTACAGTAGACAATAAGTGTCTAAATATGAAAGAATTCTATCCACAGAAATAAGTTTGTAACATGTCAATCATACTGTGTGGTGTTTTATGTACAGGATTATCTATAATGCAAGATAAAAACTTGTAGGCAAAATATAAGAAGTTCTGTACAGTGATGATGAGCTACTGTGGGTAGAATCTGTACACCAGAAGTGTATTACAAAGAAGTCAAATCTACAATGGTCAATTATTCTACATACAGACTGATTCTATAAACTGTCAACCGATAAGAACAAAATCAATCTGTTTCTACAAAGATAAAGAATTTTAGGTGCACAATATTTCTGCACCCACAACTGAGTAGCTAAAAATAATTAAACTATATTCTAGCAAATCTGCTACTCTCATTTAATAACATTATATCTACATAATTATGTGGCACCAGTAAAGTAGTATCTGACAAACAAAAATGTGCTATCGTCAGCATTACCACACGCATTCCAAGTAAATGGTAACAAACCTCAAGTAAGCAGTGACAATTCTGTCACTGGCCTTTGAAGCTGTAGGAGTTTTTACAGTGCCATCATCAATTCTTGTTCTTTGTCATATCCACTTCACATTAAGGGATCACGACCAAACCAATTCACTACCATGAATGAAAAGTCTATGGAGACTAAACCATTGACTACAATGAAGGGAGGTTCTACACATAAACAAAACACACATACTCATAACAAGTATCGTTTTATTGCACAACATCAGCTGGTAAGCAAATGTTACTACCATTAATGTTGTTATCACAACACCTCAATGGATAACGATAAAGATGCAATCATAGGCTGCAAAAATAATTACAATAACAATCACACAGAGTCCTGGGAAGACCATGATATACAATCAAGTGAAATGAATAAAAATGTACAAAGGAAAAAAAAAAATATCTAACTGAATTGATTGAATGGATTCAGCCCTTGGTTGCACAACACAAATCTAACATAGAACTCTGGTGTATAACACTGGAGGACAGATGAACAGAGGGAGGGAATATAATGATAATAGAAATACAGAGATAAAGGTATTATTTACACAGTAAATAGAGACATTCTTCAGAAAATAATTCTACACATGGAATGTATAACCAGTTAATATCTTTGCCGATGACCTCCCTAGCAAACATCAAAGACCTGAGCTGCAGGAAAAGACATCAAGCGACCTTGTCCATTTTTTATTTTTTATTTTATTTTTTTTTTCTTTCCTTCTTTTTCCTTTCAGGGTCAGGTACAAAAGCGAAAGTTCTCATGTGCTGGTTAGAGATTTTTAAAGAGAGGACAAAATTGTTTGGGAGTTTTGTAGGGGGACAAGATTGGAAGCCCAGTGATTGCTTGGGCACGGATGAACTGAACCTAGTTCAAGTTGGGTTTGACTGAAATGATTTAAGATTTAAATCCACAGGGGATGGTCAAGCAGTACTGGTGGAAAAAACATAATATCAAATGAAGAGATAAATAAAATCCAAGGCAAAGATGAAAGAGGAAGAATGAGGGACAGTAGGACCAAGAAAAAGGGAGAAAGCAAGCATCCCATATAGGTTCTATAAAAAATATACATATGTACAGTACAAATCAAATCAATCCCTGTGGCACAGGACAAGAATACCACTAATGTGTTTCCCTGCATCACATGAAAGGTGACTAAATGGGGGAAGAATGCAATGATTTGGGCACCCCTCTTTCTTTTTTCCTTTTTTTTTTTTTTTTTTATGTCGAGTCAGGGCACGGAGTATATTTCAAGTCTGCAAACCCATTATAAAGGTTTATCAAGGCTTTTATATATGTATGTGTATAAATAAAGTTATTTCTTACAATAAAAATCTCTATCCATAACACAGGATCCCTTGGAATATGAAACAATACATGATAAATCACAGTTATACTACAAAGACTGGGCCCATGTTAACCTCCCATTTCCTATACAAAGTAAGAGGGAATAATTAGTATTTTATTAATATACTTACTTCCTGAGACAGTTCTATATTCTACCTCACTATACATGAAACTTAAGAATGATTGTCATCTGACGAGAGCTTATCATTCCAATAAAATATGATGAATAAATAGGAATTTGCAAAGCTGTTCAACAGAGAGAGGGAAGGAGAGAGAAAATAAAATATGGGCTGGGAAAGGAGAAGAATGGGTGAAGATGACACCCAAGTCAAAGGTGAATGAGGTGGGAGAGTGAGGACAAATTTGTGTTATATAGGGAGGGGGATAGAAATAGCAGTGCCTGCTATGGAATACTCTTTGTATATTCCATATTTACTCGTACTTCCTGCAACTCATTCTGTATGTCACAACAACAGTGACAAGTACCTGCAAGATGAATGTCAGAGAATCCTCTCCTTGCCTCCTTTAAAACCCATCACCACTCAAGGAGTCTGGCAATTAGTCTTCAGACTGAGCCCAAGATCTTAATCAATTTTTTGGTATTTAGCTCCAGGTTTAGAGTTGGAGGGTCATATGTAAACAAGTTAGCTTTGAAGATGTTATAGCCCCTTGAGAGAAATCCAATGTATATTCTTTTAGTGCATAATAGATGGCTGTTTTGGGATACTCTGCATTCCCTATCAGCTAGAAAGGTGATCAACTCAACTATTTCTTGTCATTATCATGTACTTCATATTGTATGATCTATGAAGGTAGTAAAAAAAAATTCTATGAGTAGTAAGGCATGTGTGAGTATTGGGAATGGAAAATTAATGGTTTGAGGTGAATATGGGCCTCTCTTAGGGTTGTGTGATTTAGCTATGGTTGTTCAACATGTTTATGGTTAGGGGTGATAAGGAAGGTAAATGAAAGAGCATAATGATACGGTTGGGGAAGTTGTTTGTTCATAGTGTTTGGGGTTATCTTATGAGGAGGTTTCTGTAGTTTAGTATGCTTAGGTTGGGGGGTTGATCTAGGCCTTGCATGCCTTTTTGTGTTGTTGGTTTTGTGTAGGTGCTAAGATGAGAGGGAGGGTGGAGGGGTGTGGAGTGTATTCAGGGATGGAATGGGTGGGAATGATTTTATGCTTTTTCCTTTTTGGCTACCTCCCTTGTAAGGGGGAAAAAGCCTTGGTATATGTATGTATGTATGGTTTTGTGTAGCCACATGAGATTTTGTGAATTCTTGTCTCCACCCAGTATATGGTTTGTCATTGAGTGGTCAAAGTTTGGGTGTGTTTATTTACGCTGGCAATATGGTTGGTGGTATGTGGACGTTTGTCACAATGCATGTTGTTTTCTTCATTTGGGTTTGTATAATAATTACTTCTACTGTCAAGTCTGTAGGTAATTCAGTATATGTCAGAGAATATTAAGCTATTCTTTGCAAAAGTTACACTTCTACCTTTGTTTCGTGTTTTTTGTTTTTTCTGAGTGTAGTGGAGTCTGTACAGTTTTCATGTGCTCTATGTTGGAAAAATTTGTTTCTTGTATTCATGCTAAGAGTAAGGAGTGCTTGTGTATGAAACTGCACTTATTTATTCATTTATAAGATGTTCGGGTAATGTCTGTTTTGTGTTGGGGTTTTTGGGCTGAGGAATTTTATATGTACAGGCAATAAATCCAGTTTGTTTCCATTTTTATGTTGATAAATCTGGTGTATTCTAATTAGGCCCACAAAAGACAGTTTTTGCAGTGGAAGGATACGAGTACATATGAACACATGTGATGGATATTTTACATTTAGGGTATGTGTACAAGACTGGATTTGTCTTGGTGTTGTCATCTTCCACAAGCAGAAGAGGAAGGGTAGGTTTTTTTCCTTTACAGTAAAACTTAAAGGAATATAGGATAGAACAAAGTTGGAGTGTTTCCCGAGAGTAAGTAAACAAGAGACCTATTCTGAAGACCAGAGATATCCACAGAAGGACCCAAGTACTGTTGCATGCTACTGTCGGGCTGCAGGTTTCCAGTCAGCGAAACTCAACTCAACTATCATTATTATTCTAAGAAAATCCAACCTAAGTACTGCTTCCAAAACAAAATTATACCCGATACTAGTGCATTTATCCCTTTACTATTCTTGTCACTTAATAAAATGTTCCTTATCCCTTCCTCAACCTCCACAGAATTATGCAATGCTCTCTCCTTCATATTCACCCTTGCATCGTCTCAAATAATTTTTCATCTCATTCACACCATTCAACATCAAATTTGTTGTCACTCAATATAAAACACTTTTTCTGAATTCAGCACTCGTATCTTTAAACCTAACCTTCGTTTCTTGACCTCTCCATACTCTCCTCTAAATACACCCTGCCCCCTGCATTTCCATTTTTGGCTCCAACATACCATGCTACCACACATTTTCTCCAGCTCACGTGTAATCCCTCGTTCATACTCTGAACATACATGTGCCCCCAAGGAAAAATGTGATATTATCAAGTTCACATTTCAATTAGTGGATGGAGATGCTGTGCCATGAAATGAGTTATACAGACAAGGCACACACTATTCGGAAACAAATTTCACAAGCCTGAAGTAATTTTTTTTAAGTAGAATGGAAGAAATCTGGAAAGACTTCATGAATACAAGAATCCTTTCCAAACCTCTACTATTTAGGTGTGAACAAATACTTGACAAAGGCTAGTACATACATAGACCAAAAGGCCCTTTCCCCTATACGAAGGTAGTTGGCCGAGTCAAAGCATACACCCATTCCACACCCATCTTAGCTCCTCATGAATGATGGATCTTTCTTTCACCCACTGCTCAAGTCAGAGACAATGCAGCAAGACACAGCACCTTCAAAATAGGACCAAACAGCCAAAAACTGGTTTCCTTCCACCAATTCATAGTGCAAAAAAATAAATAGAAAATAAATAGATTAAGGTTAGGTTCAATAGAAAATGAAAAGCAACTAAAAATGTTAAGAGATGTGGCATGGAAAAAAATAAATAAATAAGAAACTACTACTGAACAAGGTAAAATACGGAACACCAAAAACTAAGAGCGCAAGCATCCAAAGAGAAGAAGAAGAAAAAAAAATATTATATATATATATATATATACACACACTCACGCACACACAATGTCAATAAATGCAAGGATAAACCTAGATTGTTTTACAGGTTTATCAATGGTAGAAGAAGAATATCTGAACTAAGAGTGGAAGGAGAGATTCATGAGGATATACTAACTTTGAAACAATGAACAAATGTTTTACATCAGTTTCTACTAGAGAAAGTGACTTTGCAGAGTAAAAGTTTGCCAACAAGCATATTGGGTTAAAAGATATTAAAAGAGAAGTGAAAGAAGACTGTAAAGTATTAAAAACAAGAGACACAAGAAACATTTGTCTGATAGGCTCTCACAAGAATATAGGGAGCAACTAGCACACAAAATTCAATGCATTCATGTGTTCATTAGAACAAATGATAGTGCTGCAGGACTGGAGGAGGAATAACATAGTACCAATTCATATGAGGAAACCAGGAAAATTCCCTTTATTACAGACCAGTATTTTGGACCTGTGTGATGGTTAAATCATGTGTAAAGATTGTGAAAGACAGGTGGGTCAAAGACTTTGAAGAAGATGAACATCCTGGCAGAACTGGCAGCTTCAGAACTGGACATGGTGTTTCAAATTTGTACATTCACTTGAAAGTGGTTGACATTTCACAAGAGAGGCCTGGGTCTACTTAGATCTAGAGAAAAACTTTGACGGGGTGTCTCGTAAATGACTTTTATGGGAACGAGAGAATAAAGGACAGCTTGGGGAGAACTATTAGAATGGATGAGAGATTTTCTGAGAGACTAATTAATTATGATGGTGAAGAACAAGATACCAGGATGGGGAGCAGTGACACCCATAATGTTATTGATATACATAAATGTGATGAAAGGAACAACAAGCTACACCAAAATCTTTGTAGATATTGAAGAGACTAAAGGCAAGGAAAACTTTAAAGTGTTACAAAGGATTTTGAAAGAATATACAACTGAAGTCGAATGTAGAGCATGAACTTCAATGCCAGAGGTAAGTTAAAAATGACCACCAAAGGTGTGGGAAGGAATAGAAGCCATTACGAGCAACATATATATATATATATATTATATATATATATATATACATATATATAGAGAGAGAGAGAGAGAGAGAGAGAGAGAGAGAGAGAGAGAAAAGGTGGGGGTGTTATGTGGAAGTCTCACCTGACAAACACATCAGTAAGATGAGACATAACATGGATGGACTGTGCATGTGCACACACAAATCTATTCTCCCCATCTTTCAGAAAGGGCAATTTTCTACACATGCAATGGTCCTTCAGCCACACAAACCTGTTTTACAATAACTAAATACACTTGACTAGCTGGCCCTGCTGATGACCTATCAAATAAGCCCTGACATCTCTGGTAAAAGCTTAAATTCTTGTTATGTGATGCAGATAGAGCTGCCCTTACTCCTTCATGTCTTGATACCATTGTATTCAATGAAATGACAGCAAGTAACAAGGGTGTCAGCTCTGAGCTGAAGAGATTATCACCATAGTGATAAAACTTTAGAAACTACTGGCAGATCCATAATTACCCAAGTCAATGCCATCAATTCCACAAAATGTGAACAAGCACAAAAATTACAATAAAGTAGAGGTGGGAGACAACAACAGCAACAATCACTTAAACTTTTTTGGAATGAAATAAAAGATAAGCTGAACATTCCAGAGAGTTAATGAATAAAACGGATAATCATTCTCTTTTCCTTGCTCTCCTAGGTAAGAAATTAGCAAGTATTTATTGCAATTTATATCTGATGACTAAGCTCCTGCTGTCGATATAAGTACAACAACCATTTCAACGAAAATTTGCACACGAAGTAGGACCCAGACAAAAATTTAAAACGTGCTTGAACCTAAACCACTCGAGACATACAAGACAGAACATTCAGTCACCATACCATTTCCTCTTTCCCCTTTACATGGGGGTTGAACGAATCCAAGCACACACCCACTTCACACACGTTAAAACCCGTTTAATGACCCTTCCATCTCAACACCTTGTGTATGATAGAGCATTGTTCTCCTGTGCCACAATACTTGGTCAGAGGCAATGCAGTTCAAGCACTGCCATAGCAGTAAAAAAGTGTTTCCATATTCAGTCACATGGGAATAAAAAGGGTTTGAAATACTTAGGACTTCAGGCTTTCTGTTCATCAGATCCTACTCATGGATGGTAGTGCAACACCCGATCTACGGCTAAAACCCGAGCTGTTCATCAGTACCAAATATTTGGAGCTTGGGATGGTAACGCTAAAATGACACTTTGCCTTACATTTGAATGACAACAGAGGCAGCTGTTGCTATGGTAGCAACTGAGAAGAGAATGCTCTCAGTACATGCACAGGAAAAACAACATTTAGCTTTCCTGTTCACTGATGTACACATCCTTTATATGTTCGTAATTAGGTGGAATATTTACACTGAAACATCAGATTTCAGAAGAAGTTTATCCCTTCAAAGTGACGGCATTAACCATATTAAGAGTGACAATAAAGCACTCCCATTATGCCAATGAAGTAACAGTGAAGATGGCCAACATTCAATCTCTGATGATGGACGCTGCTTAGAGGTCCAAGTGGAGGTCCATGAAGACTTCATCTCCAGCTTTTTTGGCTTCCAAAAGAGACCAAGGGGAAAAACAAGTGCCATCAGGCAGGACAGCAAAAACAAGAGGCAGGACACTTTCCCTAAAGACCCAGCTCTTTTATGATCTTAATGCTGATGAGGAGTGGATGACCAAGAGTGGAGAGGATTACCAGCCCCTTTCTGACCCAGATCAAAGGGTTGGATGGCCCATAAATTGAATGACATGTTTGTAAGCCAGCCTTGCAGCTGGTGGGTTAAGTTATTTACATGAAGTTTGGATGGGAGTTTTTCTGTTGCTCGTATAACTCTTTTAACTCTTTTAACAAATCGCCTCTGCAGGTGTTCAAAGCCCCCCTCCCCCCATTCCTTCTTGTATACCTCTTACAACATTCTGAAAATACACAAGCTGATTGTCTTTCCAACACCAAAACAAATTTTCTTATTCACATAAACATTTCATCTCGCCATTCATTTTTACTCTTAGTAACTCATTCTATCATTCCTCACACTTTTGACAATTATGCTTTGAATAATGCCCCTCTATTCATACCCTTATCTTGAACCGCACCACCTCATATCCATGTAACTTCTTAATTACATCTTTTTTCCCATTGCCTTCCAAAGTCTTCTTCCACACTCCCTTTTATCTACTTCCATAAGTCTCCACTCACCCTTATATCCCCTTTCTTCCAATATTATTAGTCATACATACATACATACATACATATACCAAAGGCTTTCTCCCCCTTACACAGGGGGTAGCCAAAAAGAAAAAGGCATACCAATCACTCCCACCCATTTCATTCCCCATATATTCCACTCCCCTCCACCCTCCTCCCTCCCTCCTAATTTTACAGTCCTCTTTTCATCAACCAGTATGTAATAAAGCAATGTTATTGTCTGTAAAAGGCTTGTCTGGTGCCACAGAAGATCCATAAAGAAAATCAAGACAATGAAGTGAATATACACATAATTTTGATCAATCAACGAGATAATATTTGAAGCAAAAGTCTGGAATAGATGTGGAGAATGAGGTGAAGATTGAAGATATAAAACTGAAATAAATATGATGATGAAAAAGAACAATGGAGTGGGTACATGCCTTATAAGGGGGGGGAAAGTCCTTAGTATATAGAGAGATAAAGAATAAATTAATTGGTTTGGGAGTTGTGAAGAAATGGCAATGAAGAGAATCATGAAGAAATGAACATATTGGAGTACGTGGATGGACAGGATAGGAAGACAAAAAGGGATACATGAGTGGTTTGGGAGTTATGAAGAAATGGTAATGCAGTGCAGGGGATTGTAAGGAAAGAATGTATTGAAGAACAAGGATGAAGAGGTTAGGAAGACAAAATGAAGGAGATATGGGTGGAGGAGGTTAGCTCAAACAGCAGTATCAGAGAAATAAGGAAAAGATGAGAACTCCTCAGATGACAAATCAGTACTTTGTACCAATGCCCCGATACAGAGCCAAAGACTGCCTGAAACCCAGTACCTTGCTTGAATGATTACCTAACCTAGCACAGAAATGCCCAGAAACTTAAAAAGAGTACATTTCCTTCCTGACTGTTCCTGGACCCATTTTCCCTCCTCAATTCTACATTCTTCATTCACCCCAACTTGTTATATGTACAGATGCAACAATGAATATTGTGGGGCTCATCAACTAGAATTCCTATAAAGATTCTTTCCAGAGTGACTGAATTATTTCGGCTTATTGAGGAAGAAAATGTATATATACAACATATGCAAGTATATACACACTGAATAATAAGGCTACCAAAATTCAACCTTCCTTGAGGGCCACTTTGCATAGACATTTTACGTACTGGGCTGTCTTCATATTTTCCTGGGTTGGTCATTTCAATCTCTGCCCATATTTTCAATCAACTAAAGCTAGCCAGCTAAAGAAAGCATAGACTCTGCATATACTCAAGTGACAATCTCTATTTTGCCACCAAAATAAGATGAGAAAAAAAAATTAATGTAAAAAAAAAAAAAAAAAAATTGAGACACTATATACATTTTGATTGAGTGAATGGTTCTATATACAGATATAAGTCACTATAGCTACACCCAGTGTAGCCCCGAGAGCTCCCGGACGTTGTTGTGACGGTGTTTGCCTATGCTTGCAACCATTCACTCCCATGTAGTAGTTTAGGATTCACACAACCACAGGTACACAGTCCTCTGTAAGGCAGAGAAGGTATTGCACAGCTCTGTAAGTCGAGTCAGGCTTTGGGGGAGTTTGTGTTTATTCTCATGGACGACATGAACTACTAACAATAAGTAGATTCCTTTAGCATGAAAACCCAGAACTACACTTATTTTGTGCTGAAATTAGGATTGAAAGGAACAGAATCTCAAGCCCTACATCAGCTTCTATTTGAACACAGGTACTTCCTAAAGTAGACCCATTAGCACCTTCCGCATGGCAACTGTCTCCTAGATTTTTGTTCTGGGATCGCTTGACAAATTCAATCTGGCTCTGGGGTTTTCATCCAAACGGAAATTGAAGTAATTGACCGCATTTGGACTTGCCTCCTGAAGCTGAATAAAGTTGTCTGGCATCACCCTGGACAAAAATCTATAAAACGAACCAATTCCAGATGTGTTAAATCGGTCAGAGTAGAGTATCCTGAAGCTAATACAAAAAGCTTCCCTTACCATCTACACCCACCTCACAAGAACATGGTTCAGTATTTGTATGAAAATATAAAGGGAATTGGGGGGGGGGGAGTTATAGAAGAAATCACCTGACTATTGTATTTCCTTTAAATTTATAGGCAAAATTTGTCGAAAGGTAAGAATGTCTTAGGGCCTTTGAAAAAAGCAAATGTGTGTGTACCAAATCCAAAGACTGAGGTAATAATAATAATAATAATAATAATAATAATAATAATAGTAGTAGTAATAATAATAATAATAATGATAATAATAATAATGACGATGAGGATGACAACAATAATAATGATAAACTATTTACATAGCTATTTCTACACTATATACATTCCAAGGGAACGTGGCTGCTCCCTTTTCCAAAATGAATCATCAGCAATACCATGACAATGTTTAGCTGTGCATCATTCAATGCCACAACAATTCTAAGGCTCAGACTACATGAACCCCGAGTGCAGGGTGTGCATTTACCTAGTGGTATAGAGGGTTTTGTGTACGAGTATGTATGTGAGTGTGTGTGTGTGTTTGTGCATGTGCAATCATGTGTGTGTGTGTGTTTCACCAGTCTTCGATCACATGTTGGACTTTGTGATCAACAGCTATTACCCTCCTGGATGAGAGCTCAGAGCTCATATATAGCCCAATCTATGGGTAATGCTGTGACCTTACACACACACACACACAAACACTCAACTCCTTGCCTTCCAGAGTTGGAGTGCTGGCTCACAATGCAGTGATGCTGAAATCTTTTTCAGCCCTGTATGGAACTCTAACTTGGATCGCTGAATTAGCAGTTGAGAACAGTACTACTGCACCATCGAGCCAAGTGCATGGTGTGTATCTACCTTGTAGTATAGAGGGTTGTGTGAGTGTACGTGAGTGTGTTTGTGTGTAACATCAAGGTATACACTACCTGCTATTTAACGGGTTAAGTCACAGGATACAGTGAAAGATGATCATGGTAGAGCATTACTGAGTATGTGCTAAAGGAATGTAACTGAGGTCATGCCCATAATTAGGAATTAAATTTACTAAACCTCTGAACTGTCTCTATTTTCAAAATGCCCTTTTCATAAATACAATATTGCACAACTTGCTCATGTAATGCCAACATATTAGTGTACATTTTCTTTACAACCTATGTCTATTTTATGACCAAATTTGTGTGAATATTTGTTCACCCTGTTGGTGAAGAAAGTCAAAATACATAATGATGAATTTAACTGGGAAAATGTAGCTAAAAATCAGCACTGACCCCAGTCCATTCTGTCCATTAGCATTGTGACCATCAATTCTTCAACACTCACTCTATATTAAACAAAAGATATCGATTGTCTCAGCTTTGCAAATAGGTCATTTGCAATGTTATGTTTAAAAAGAAAATTGTATTTATAAATAATGTGGTAGATGGGTGTAGTCACATGTGATACAATGGGAAGACTGGAGCCCCAGTAGACAAGGAATAAGACACACACAAGTACACATGTATGTATGCATACATACACAGATGCACACAA
>NC_134777.1:121686627-121709127 GCF_046742065.1 Oratosquilla oratoria
ACAATCACCCCTTCATACAATCTCCTTTTAGCATCTATTCCCAAATGTCTATTTCTCATTAAACTTGTTAATCCCCCAAGGGATTAGATAAATAAATAAATCAATAAATAAAATATACAAGAAAAAATCTATGATAAAAATTTAAGAAATGAAAATAAATAGAAAAATATATATACAAATATATAAATACATACATACATATACCAAAGGCTTTTTCCCCCTACACGGGGGGTAGCCAAAAAGAAAAAGGCATAGAAACCACTCCCATCCATTTCACTTCCTATATCTTCCACTCCCCTCTGCCCTCCTCTCTCCCTCTCATCCTAGTACCTCCCGTATATATAAATAAATATATAAATAAAATAAATAAATAACTTTGAGTACACCAATTAGTGTGAGCAAGTTTACAAAGCCAGTAACAGTTCAAGAAGGAATCGAGAGAGCTCGGATAAGATCGCTTCAAAGCCAACTGCACCTCACTCTAGTTCATTACCAAGAGAAAATTATAATCTACATCAGGGGTATGCAACCTTTTTTCCCAAAGGGCCACTAGTCACTACTCTGTTGGTATGGAGGGCCACATAACCTTACTATTTCATGTTATTTACTACGATCGAAGACATATTATGTGAGATTATACTGATAAAGATAGATAAGTAGTTTGTTACTGATTTTATTTAAATTGGGATCACAAAAATAAGAATTGTCCGAAACAAGTGTATTTTCCTTACTATAAATGAGCAAATGAAAAGCTACCATACCTTATTATTATAATGTACAAACATAAATAATTACTTATTATTGGTTAACTGGGTTCATTATCATAAGAATGATTAAACACAGACATTTTCCTGACCATTAATTAGCAAATGAAAGGCTACCCTCTCTCTGAGGGCCGCCGCATTATAGCTTATTTATTTTTAGGAGAAAGGGCCGCAATGAAAGCCTTTGAGGGCCGCAGGTTGCACAGGGCTGATCTACATCTTTTGTCAGCTGGTGTGAGAGGTAAACAAGCAAAGCAAATAAAAGTTACAACTCACCTTAATGTGGTCCTCTGGGGTTGCTTGTACGACCCAGGACAAATCTGGGTTAAAAGTTCTACCATCTGGATATAAATAGCTGCAGAAAATAAAAACAGAAACAATTAAAATAAATAAATAAATAAATAAATCCTCAGCAGCAATTGAAATAACATAATCGGCATAGCTCCTTTGTTGTACAGTTTACAATTACGTACATAATTTTTGGCAAATTATAGTATAGTGATGGTCCTACTATCCTTTTGCTAACAAATTTCATTAGAAACAGCTAGATCAATTTGTAGTAGCGTACCAGTGACGCAACTAGAAATGTGACTGCTCGTCTTGAAATGCATAGCCATGATGTTCCATCACAACCACAGTAAATGAAAGAGGAATAATAACAAATACTTACAATCCCTCCCTATGCCCATCTAGCAGTGCCTGACATAGAGATTTGTTTTGTGGTATTGTTTGGAGAATGTTGCCCTCACTTGTGACGTAGCCAATCGCCCATTGGCCCAGCCTTGTACACGATAATCTAAACACATAACTATGATAAAAGAGAATAAAAAAATTAATTAGTTGTGCTTATTGATAACACAGAGTACTACATTGGGTAAGATAAGGAAAATCTTCATAATGGAACTATGTTTTCATCTTTACACTTTTTCTGCATTATAAAATAAATTCTCAAAATTGTAATTCTGAGAAATGACAGGTTGCCCAAATATCCATAGGAACATTTATTTCCACACCTGAGGGATGTCAACTGTTGATCTGGACCAAATGAAATATTGACATAACATAAAAAAAAATTCAAGCGTTTTTCATACACAGTAAACCTTAGATATAATGGAATTCGATATACCTTATATCAGATATAATGGACAAAAAATCTGACCAAACAAACCCTCACTATAACAAATTTTTATTTGTTATAGCGAGGTATCCTCGGTTATAACAGATCTTTGGATATAACAACAGACCCGTCCCCATATCGTCCATTATATCAAGGGTTTACGGTAATTTCTACTACTAATTTCTAATACCGGACAAACTTCAGGATATTACAGATCTGTCCGGTATTTCCGTCGGATATAACAGATCCTGGGTTATAACAAATCTTTGGATGTAACATCAGACCCGTCCTCATATTGTCTGTTATATCGAGGGTTTACTGTACAGAGATTGGACAATGTACTCGGTCCATTTCTATCATGTACCAGCACATTTACCCCCCCCCCCTGGCAAGTCCTTTACACATTTCCTTCTTCTCCATTTTTATTTTTTTCTTATTACACCTTCCAGACAAGGCTCAGATACCTTGACAGTAATGTATTTGCCTCGTATAAAAGGGACCTAAGTTTATATTCCAGGAATGCTGGTGATAAGGTTTCATATATATATATGTTTATGCCCTATTGATCAACCAATGTTTTATTCACACAACACACTTTACAAACCTTAGTTTACTTCCACAATACATGATCCAGTACCATCCCTCCTCTTAATTCTCTAAGTACATTCACATTCAAGTCTTTTCATTCTTGTCCTAACAACACTGAATTCAACATTGTTGTACTACTGGCACTTAAACTCTTACAGTCCTAGATTATTTCCAATTTTCTTAGAACTCAAATGTTGCATCATCTATTCAAACTTTTTGTTGCTCTTTCCACCTCTTCTCATAATCATATCATCTAATATCACCATCTTCCAGCCTCTCCATCCCTTTGTTGAACACTTCCCACAATCTTCTCATTTTGTCACATTATGGTTTCCTGTTCACATGTTTATCCTAATGAAAACCCTCACACTACATACACTCCATCAAGATTATTCTTCTATTTATCAAGGTTATTCATTTATATATCAAGATTATTCATTTATTTATCAAGATTATTCATTTATTTATCATGATTTTTTTTTTTTTTTTCACTTTCTGACCTAGATACGGACCAAAAGTCCTCCTGTCAGCATGCTCTGCCTTTGTAATCCTTTGTAATTATTACTCACAATCCATAATTCCAGTCACTGACTTAAGTCAGAAATAAACATACAAAAGCCTCACCATCACCCTGTGTGCAACTCACCTTCCTGGTTTATTTATATATTTCTGTAGTCTGGCTTTGACTTCATCGTACGTTAAAAACGCTACATAGCCTGGATGTGTGACAGCTAGAATCTGCCAATTTCTAAGCAACGTTGGCCACGGCTGAAACAATCTGTAAGAGAAAGATGGCAATGATGTAGTCTGGTGACACAAACTTCAAATCAATTAATTAACAAAGATCACTTTTGCATAAGACCCATGGCTCCTAGCAGCAACACCAGACTTGTCTACATGTCATCCAAGAAATACCGAGTTATTGCTAAGGTTTAGACAGGATGAGACAATGCAAGATAATATGGTTGGTGTTTTATGTGCGATGGCTGCATCTGGGGCAGTTTGTTTCTGTGGGCAGGCCTATTTTGTGTTAGTTTTGTTTCAGTGCTGGATGGTGATCAGAACATACAGTAGATGTGCTAGAGTTGTTGTTCTTTTTTCTTGAGAGGGATTTTTCTGTGGTGATGTCTGTACGAGTTTGATGGAATAGGGAGTTTAGTGTTTTGTGATCTGACAGTGAACGTGTTTTTGTATGGATGGGTGTGGTGCAGATGGTAGGCTGTAAATGTCTGAGTTTTACCATAACATGCCTGAAGGAGGCTCTACTGCCATACAGGAAAGTAGAGAGAAAAATGCAGGAGGAAACACCTACCCGGACCCAGACGCAAGGCATCCCTATCTCCACAAGGAGATGAGTATTTGGTCTTTGCATCAGGCCTAGAGACTACACACTTTACATAATAATAAACTGTTGCCTGAAGCTCCAATAACACTCACAGCCCCATAGTGGCTGGCAATGGTCCTCAAGATCTTCCACAGATCTTTCTGTGAACAAAATTTTGGACTGATGTTTGTGTTGTATTAAAATGGAACCATTTCTACGTCACTCACTGAAAGCAGTCACCACTTGTCAGCTCTCTGTGAGTGTAAATGTGCAAACAATACAGCTGAAGTTGAAGTTGATAGGGAGAGATCTTGGGCCCAGTCTAATACACCAAGTGTATTGGTTCCTGGTGGAGTTGTGAGGATTGACGGGTTTTGAAAATTGGCAGTTCTCCTGTCCAACTCGCATGACCCTCACATGTGCCTGTCATTGGTTCCACACAATTCAAACTAATATAAAAATGTAATCATACTTTTAACAAGTTAAAACAACTAAAGCCTGGTATAAAAAAGAAAATAAAAGTATTCCCCCAACACAGGTCATTACTGTATATTTCTTAAAAAGACAGAGTGTGAGTGTGCATGTGTATGTGTGTGAAAGAGAATAAAGAAGAGAGAGAGATTAAGTGTGTATGTATTTACCTAGTTGTATCTTGTGGGAAGGGGAGCTATGCTCGTGGTGTCCTGTCTTATCTCGTTGTGTCTAGTTTGGTCTTAAATTTGTGTACCGTATAGTTTTTACACACACTACAGTATTGTTTTATCCAGTTTGTTCCAGATATCCACCACTCTGTGTGAAAAAACAATTTTTTTTCAGGTCTCTTCTATAACTATCCTTTTTGAGCTTCTTATCATATCCCCTTGTATTTCTCTTATCCTAATTTAACAAGTTGCTCTCTTTCATGATTCTGTAAACGGTCAGCAGGTTGCCTCTTTCTCTTCTTTGTTCCTAAGTCAGTAAATTCAATTTAGCCAGTCTCTCCTCATATGACAGGTTTGAAAGTGTTGGGGCCATTTTTGTGGCTGCTCTCTGGATTCCTTCAATTTCCTTTATATTCTTTTTTGACATCGGTAAACATAGTGTTGCAGCATACTCCAGTATAAGCCTTATCAAAGTGACCAGTATTTTTTTTAACCATATCTTTGTCTAAATAGGTAAAAGCCACCTTTACTGATCTTAACAAGTTGTAAGATTCTCAGACACTTTTGTTTATCTGTTTATCAGGGGACATGTCATTCGAGATAATACTCCCAAGTCTTTTTCAGATCCCACTTTTTTTACTTCCTTTGTTCCAATTTTATATTGTCCTGATTATATATATATATATATATATATATATATATATATATATATATATTTATTTTTTTTTTTATTTTTTTTTTTTTAAACTTTCTCCAAACTCCATTATGCTAAATTTATGTTGAAGTCCACTTCCCACTTTTGGCTCCATTTTCAAACCTTGTTTAGGTCCTTCTGTAGTGATTCACAATCCGTTTCAGTATTCACTTTCCTCAGCAATCTAGCATCATCTGCAAAGAAGCTCATGTAACAATCCACATCTTCATCCATGTCATTCACATAGTGAACATTATTGGAGCCAATACCGATCCTTGTGAAACTCCACTAATCACTTCCTCCCAAGCTGAATTCTTTTCTCTGAGCACTACTCTCATTTTTCTGCCATACAAGAAATCCTCCATCCAGTTTAGTAACTTACCTTGTATTCCTACATTTAATTATTATTTTTTTTTTTTTTTTAATAATTTTTTGTGTGGTACTTTGTCAAAGGCTTTGTGTAAGTCTAGCAAAGCACAATCAGATCCATCCCTTTCTTGTATTATATCTATCAGTCTTGAAAAGAAACAGATTAAGTTTGTGGCACATGATCTTCCCAGTCTGAATTCAAATTGTCTTGAGTTTATTTTCTTCCAGGTGTTTTACTTATCTATTCTTAATAATTCTCTCACAATTTTTGGATACAGTGCTTTTAAGGGAGACCAGTCTGTAATGTGTTGGTTTTTCTTTGTTTTCTCCTTTATCAGCGGCGGCGCCAGGAATTTTTAGTTGGGGAGGCTAAGGGGGGGGCTGAGCAAATTTTTTGGGGGGCTAATAGTAATATGATAATACACATATATTATCCTCATTTCAGAAGGGGAGGGGGTTAATGGTTGGGCTAGCACTGATGGCTGACAAATCTTTAGCCCTGGCAATTAAAAATTCCACTTAATAAAATTATTTCAACGAGTGTTTTAAATTTTCAATTTGCTCATTTCAGTTGGGGGGGGGCTAATGGGGGGCTGGCCATTTTTATGGGGGGGCTAAAGCCCCCCCCTGGCGCCGCCACTGTCCTTTATATATTGGTACAATATTGGCATTTTTCCAGTTCTTTGGTATTTTTCCTTGAGTAACTTATGTTATATTTGTCCATTAATTCTTCTTTACATTCTTTTAGTATCCAATTTGCACTTCAGTCTGGGCAGTGTGATTTCCTGACATCAAGGTTCATTATTTGATTTATCATTTCTATTTCCCTCATGGGGGGTGATCGTACTTCAATTCCTTCATCCCAATGCTGTACTTTCTCTAGTGAAAACAACTTGAAGTGATTGTTCATGACTTTGGCCATTTCTAGATCTTCTGTGTATTCTGTATTTCCTTGGTGTAGTTTCGCCATTTCCTGTTTATTGAGTTTACCATTCACATATCTATAGAATAGTTGGGGTGATCTTTACATTTTTTCTATGTCTTTTTCGTATTTTCTTTTTTCCTCTCTGCACATTTTTACACATTCATTTCTATGGTTGATATACATTTTTTTCATCCTTTCCAAGCTTTATCTTTTCTTTCTTTCATCTCACTGCATCTTCTGTTGTACCAGCGCTTAATGTACACCTTTTCCTGTTTCTGTCTTGGTACATATTTATTCTCCATTATAAATTTCCATCAAAAACATCCATTTCTCTTCCATTTGTGACTCTTCTTTGAAAAAGTTTTCCCAATTTGCATTTTGAGAGAATTTCTTAAGTTTCCCAAAGTCCATTTTGCTGTACCGTCTTTTCTGTATTTCTCATTTCTCTATATATTTCCTCCTCTATTAGTATGTGGTCACTCTTTCCAAATGGTGTCTTGTATTCAATTTTATCCACAATTTCAGGTTCTGTTGTAAATATCAAATCTAGTTTTGATGGTTCTTCATTACTTCTATATCTGGTATTTTCATTTACCCATTGTGTCATTTTATGTTCTATGGTCATGTCAGGTAATACATTTCGCCATAAATTCTCTCCGCCTTTCACTGTCACTTCTTCCCAACACATTTCCTTGTAGTTAAAACCTCCCATAAGTACCAGGTTACCTCCATCCTTCAGCATCTTGTTTAATGAATCCCTTGTATCTTCTTGCCCGATTTTGCCTGTATGTCTTCTGCTGACATTTGTGATCTTAGCTTTATCTTTAGGGGTAGATTTCTTTCTTTAGAATGTCCTATTCCATATACTTCCTTTATTTCTTTTTCTACTTCATGGCCATCATCTTTTACTTCTTTTAGAATTGTTTTTCCCATTTCTTTTTCTTCTTTTTCTCTCAAGTACCTAACCAAACAATGTTTTTCTCCTTTAGACCATATACTACAATACACTTTTTTCTATCGGCTGTATCTCTTACCCAATTTGCTTTTTCTTTGATTACTTGAATAATTGTGTCCTTTGCATTTTCCTGCACCTGTTGTTGTACTATTTCTTTAAAAGCTATCTCTTCGTTTTCTCAGTTTTCATTCCATTTCTTAATCTTCTGCAAAATTTCCTCTCATCTAAGTTTTCTTCAATTCTTTCGGACATGTATTTTGAGATTTACCATTTTTTTTTTAATTCTCACTATTGGTAGTATCATTGTTTTTCATCTCATTTTCACGTTTAACCTCAATTAGTTCTTTTATTTCACTTAACTCGTTATTTATTTCGGAATTCTTCTTTAGTTCACATACATTTTTGTTGACTTCAAAATAGTCTTCCCTTAAAATCGCAATTTCTTCCCTTAGTTCCATGAATTCTCTCTCCCACGAGTTTCTATTTATATTCAACTCCCTTTCCATGTCTATGATTCGACTCAAATTTCTTTTTTCGTATTTACCAAAGACAGAAAATAGGACATCGCCGTACAACCTACCAATCCCCCTTTGGGATCTCAAAGCCTCTATTTACATTTAGTTTCGGCATAGCGCCTCCAGAGGGCTCTGCGTTTTCGCCTGGACTCCTTTGCATTTTCTCACTATATGCACAGAGATCATTCAGGGCAGCCACAAATGCTCCCCCCTCCCATTCAATACAACCCAGGCCTCTTGCTTTCCTTGCACTGTTGAGAATTTTCGTCTTCTTCGGCAGCCTACGGAACTCTAGTTGACAGCTCGGTGGTTCGTTCATGTGATTCACCATGGTTCACCATGGTCTTGGATCACGTGTTGGACTCGTGATCGACAGCTATTTCCCTCCCGGAAGAGAGCTCATATATGACCGATCTATGGGTAATGCCGTGACCTTACACGCACACACACACACACCCAACTCCCCGCCCACTAGAGTTGGAGTAATAACTCGCAGCGCAGCTATACTGAAATTATTTCAGCCCTGGGCGGGATTCGAACACGGGCCACCGTAGTGGCGGCCGCTAACGCTACCACTGCGCCGTCAAGTGTGTGTGTGTGTTGTTGTTCAAGTGTGTGTGTATTGTTTAAGTATGTGTGTGTAAAAGTGTGTGTGTGTGTGTGTGTGTGTGTGTGTGTGTGTGTGTGTGTGTGTGCGCGCGAGCACAAGGGAGAGGAACAGGGAGCAAATGCACATCAGCTTCCTTCCTTCCTTTTGATGACACAGTCTAAACATAGTTCTGGCTAACAAAGGCAATTCTATTCAGCTCCAGGCACGTTCTCATGACAAGGATGGCAAGGGCTGTTGCAACAACATGCTATCAAATCCTATCAACCCTCCATCAAGTTAAGAGGTTCAGAATATATTCAGGAGCAAGACATTGGCTGAAGAGTTTACGTGTGATGAAAACAGGACACAACAATACCTGTTTTATGGTGAAAACCAAAGATTCTCAAAGAAGAAAAACAAGATGGAGGAGGGGGAGAAAGGATGCATGGAGGAGGAAGATAAGGAGAACATATTAATAAGGGAGAAAATGGATAAAACCCACAACCCCATTTTCTCTTACCTCTCTAATACAGTGATAGACTCCATATTAAACTATTACAATTCGGGCTAATTCCAGAAGATTTAATTCATCCCAGATGCAGGTTCAGGAGAAAGAAAAATATTGGTCTAGGTCTCAACGGAGATCACCCCCCCCCCCAAAAAACAAAAAACAAAAAAAAAAACAAAAAAAAAAAAAACACTCAAAGGTCACCATTTTGATCACATGGAGGAGAGGCGTTCATTGGACAAAAGACCACTTAAAGTGATTTAAAATGACAAGTACCAACAAGATGGTCTACAAGCAGAGTTCAAACACTATCGAACACAGCATAGGCATGTTCAATACTGCATCCCAATTAATTAATTAATCTAATTCCTGTACTTAGAAAGACTTTAAATGGTACTCCGTTGGATACCCTATCCTAATGTCCCTTCCTTATCTATTCCGAGATGTATAAACAGCTTAGAGGTTGTATTCTATGTCTGTGTACTTGAAACTCTGATGGTATTTTTTTGTATTTCTCTAGCTTTTGGGTAAATGAGATTTTGATAACCACTGTAAGACTGTAGTAGCTCATCTATATATGATTGCCCTCGATTTCTTATGAAAACACACAAGACAAATTTCATGTAATTTACGTGACCAATAAAGAATTTTATTATTTATTAATTTTTTTTTTATTTAGAAAAGTCTTCAACAAGCAAAATGTTGTACATTTGTTTATTTGTTTGTTATTGTCTGTTTATTATCTGCTTGATTTTCATTTATTATTATTTATCTGTCAATTTATTATTATTTATTATTTACCCGTTTGTTTATTATTGAACTATACCCATGCATTCATTTATCATTATTCATATCATTATATATATTTCTTTTTATTATTTATTTATCGTTATTATATATTTCTTTTCGCATCCGAGCTAGTTATGGACCAAAAGGTCTCCTGTCAGCATGCTCCGCCTTTGTAATCCTTTGTAATCCTTTGATAAAGGACCCATCCTCCAGGTGCCCTTTCCTCCTCCTGCAGACGACAGCGACCTCACAGAGCCTCCGACTGACCTGGTGAAAACGTCGAACTCGAAGCTGGAGATGTAGTCGTTACACGTGAGGTCTATGGTTGACTTGAGGGCCATGGCTTCCAGGCCCGAGCCGATGTGGTGAACTTCGCTGAGCGTGTCCCGGAAATATCGCCACGAAACCACAGTTCTGGAACACAGAAATCAAATCATTAAAACACAGAAGAAGAAAAAATATATACTTTAGGGAAAAAAATAAATTACGGACAAGTGGAGGTGTCTCCCTTAGATGTCAATAATCTCAGCCTAAAATCATCCAGTAGGATCAATAGTTGCCCATCACGACCTTAGCACGTGATCCAAGACCATGGTGAATCACATATACACCTATGTCCTCTCTCTCTCTCTTTTACATGCACACACACACAGAATTATGCTTCCACAATTGGGTTGACAAATTAAGTCGAATCATCCAAATAAGTGATTATCCATCAACGATTGCTTCTAGTCTTTTTGCCCTCAAAAAATAAAGCAAAATAGAATAAAAAAAAAAAAAATAAATAAATCGGCCGACAACTGGGAAGAAAAGTTGGCCTGACGTCTCGTTTTCCTTGGGTGGCAGCACTTCTATATCAACGGTTTGAAGGAGTTGTCACCGGCTCTCAGCTTTGTTTTTAAAAGTGATGGAAAAGAAAAGAAAAAAACCGCGTGGTCTTGAGTTCAGTCCGGAGATCGAGTTCCGACCTCTCGGGGTAGCATCTCCCAGCCGATGATGGCTTTCGGAGAGGGCCAGAGGAGAGATGATTCTATCGGATATCCGCCCGCAGGACCACATCATGAAGGCCTCCACTGTTCATCCATAGCTTAAGCCTATGCTTACGATCATAACGTCTTTTTATCTATTTATCAATTTTATTCATTATTTATATATTTTACTTTTTCATCATCATTATTAATATATGTACACACATATTATATATATATATATATATATATATATATATATATATACATATATATATACATATATACATATATATACATATAAATATATATGTACATATATATTTATGTATATATATATATATGTACATATATATAAATATGTACATATATATAAATATATATGTACATATATGTACATATATATAAATATGTACATATATACATATATATATACATATATATATATACTTTTTTTTCCGGCGAACATTCACATTTTATTCCGACGCGGGAGCCAGGTAGGGCAGCGCCACAATGTCTTTAAGACTGTTCTATACTGAGGCTATATCGTCCCCCCAAGAGGCCGGAGGTCTTGCAGTCGATCACCAATTCTGAGTACTTGCTATGATGATGAACCAACTATACACGACTATTTTGTCCAGCTGAAGAGGTGTGTGTGTGTGTGTGTGTGTGTGTGTGTGTGTGTGTGTGTGTGTGTGTGTGTGTGTGTGTGTGTGTATTCACCTCGGATCTGCTGCAGTCTCTGTCGAGACAGCCAGACACCACCCAGCCTGAGACCACTCACACACCACACACCTGTGTGTGTGTGTGTGTGTGTGTGTGTGTGTGTGTGCGTGTGTGTGCGTGTGTGAGCATGTGCGTGTGTGAGCATGTGCGTGTGTGAGCATGTGCGTGTGTGTGTGTGAGCATGTGTGTGTGTGAGCATGTGTGTGTGTGTATGTACGTGTGTGTGAGCATGTGCGTGTGTTGTGAGCATGTGCGTGTGTTGTGTGCGTGTGTATGTGTTGTGTGCGTATGTGCGTGTATGTGTGTGCGTGTGTGCGCGCGCTTGTATGTGCGTGTGTGCGCGCGTTTGTATGTGCGCGCGCGCGTGTGTGTGTGTACGTGTGTATGTGCGCGTGGGTGTGTTTGTGCGCGCGTGGGCGTGTGTGTGTGTGTGCGTGCGTGCGTGCGTGCGTCTCTTGGGCGACAAATTACCATATTACATCACTCTCTCATTCACTCCTTCGCAGTTATTGCACAGTATTGCATCACTCACCTCCCCCTCCCCCTCCTCCTCCTACCCAACCAGATCCTCCTCCATTCTTTCCCTCTTCCTCCTCATCACTCCTTCCCCCACCTCCTTCTCTCCTTCCTCCCCCACGTCCTCCTCCTCTTCCTCCCCCACGTCCTCCTCTTCCTCCCCCACCTCCTCCTCTTCTTCCTCCTCGCACCTCCCATCGTCATAACTTCCTGACCACCTCCACTCCACTCCACTCCACTAACCGTTGCCCCTCTCCTCCTTCAATCCCCAAACCTCCACACATACTCCACCTCCTCCACTCCCCGACCCTCCACACATACTCCACATCTCTGAATGTCATATGCTCCTTTTGTCATTCCCTCCATTTTCCTTATATTCCCTCCATCTTTCCTTCCCTTCTCCTCCTCCTCCTCTTCTCCTCTTCCCTCCTCATCATCATCTTCTTATCCTCCTCCCCCTCCACCTACGTCACCCATCGACTTCTCTAATCTTGTATGGAGTACAGACGCGTTGAGTTTTACGTAATCACAATTTTTTGGACCTTAATGACACTCCTACGGACCAGAGTCACGCAGTATTGTTATGACTGGAGACTAGACTCCCTCCTTAAGTCTCCCTTTGACCACCACCTCTTCGATCTGCCCTTGTCCCCCTGGGACAGAAGCGCTGGTTACCAAAGAGAGAGAGAGAGAGAGAGAGAGAGAGAGAGAGAGAGAGAGAGAGAGAGAGAGAGAGAGAGAGAGAGAGAGAGAAACCCTCAACTTACCTCCTCCTCTCATTAATTCCTCACCTCCCTCCTCTATCCTCATCTTCTCCCTCTCCCTCCACCACATTCCTCCCTCCACACTCCTTAAGCCCTCCTCTTCCTTCACTTATGTCCTTCACCTCTCACGCCGCCGCCGCCTCCTCCTCCTCCTCCTCCTCCTCCTCCTCACTCTCTCACGGCTTTACATACTTAACGTTGTCTAAGAGAAGTGGTGGTCCAGGGGGGGATGAGCGCCCGTATTGCACCCTGAGAGAGAGAGAGAGAGAGAGAGAGAGAGAGAGAGAGAGAGAGAGAGAGAGAGAGAGAGAGAGAGAGAGAGAGAGAGAGAGAGAGAGAGAGAGAGGAAGAAAATGAGAGACAGATAGAGACAGAGAAAGGGAGCGAGAAGAGAGAGGAGAGAAAGAGAGCAAGGAAGAAAGTGAGATACAGAGAGAAGAGAGAAGAGAGAAGAGAGAGAGAGAGGGGGGGGGAGAATGATCGTGTGACAGGTGCTGAGTTCACGAGAACTGTTAGAGTTCTACGAAGAGAAGCTTCCCAGCGTCCGAAGCAGTCACGTATTCCTTGTGTGTTAAGTCAGACAGTCAATGGCGGCCATCGGGGGGACTCGAACCCCGGTCCCCATCAATACAAAAATAAATGTATAAATAAAATAAAAATAATGGTGATGATGATATGGCTTAACGTTACAAACTCCCCCTTATCGGAAGACTAGGACGGTGCCCCTCACAGAGGACTTTGTAGCGTCGTTCAACTTCGCCGGTGGCAGGATTCGAACCGCCATCCCCTCGACCTTCGCCCCAAGTAACGACGCCCTAACCCGCTCAGCCAGCGAGCTTCCTAATAAACTACATAAATAAAACATAAACAAATAATCAGATAAACGAATAAAAACAAAATAATAATAAAAAATAATAATAATCAAACAAATAAATAGACTGAAGTTTAACACTCCACAAGGATTCAGGTACGTCACAGCCATAATGTAAAGCTACCCTCCCCTCTTTCCCCCCTCACCTCCCCCATTCTCCCCCAGCCACCCAATTACCTCCCAAACCTATGCCTTTCCTCACCTCCCCCTCCCCCACAAGGCTGCCCGCCCGTTCGTCCTTGATAACAATTCCCCCTCCTCCCCCTCCCCCCACACATCCTCCTTCCGGCCACTCCCATCACTCCCTCCCCCCATCCCCTCCGGCACTCCCTCATCCCACATCCATCTCATTACTGGGCCACTCCCACACATAAAAGCTAACAATCTTCTCTCCCTCCCTCCCTGTTGCGCATGCACGCACACACGCACGCACACGCACGCACACACAGTTTTTGGCACCCTGTTCAAAAGCTGAGTTCCCCCCTTCCCCCCATCACCCTACTTCCGCTCCCCCCTCTTCCCCCATCCCCCCACCCCCATCCGTCCTCTTGCCCTGCCGACCGCCAAAACCCACCCCACCTCAATTTTCCCATCCTCATCCCAAATCTGTGAACAAGGCCTCACAACGCTGGCCTTGGTCTGAGCCAGTCTGCCTGTGTTTTATATATAGTGAGAAGGCATGGGAAAGATACAAGGAGACAGACTGGCAATGAGACACGTTAAAGACCGTTAAAACCGTTGAAGAGAGAGAGAGAGAGAGAGAGAGAGAGAGAGAGAGAGAGAGAGAGAGAGAGTGTGTGTGTGTGTGTGTGTGTGTGTGTGTGTGTGTGTGTGTGTGTGTGTGTGTGTGTGTGAAGACTTCGGAGAGATACAGGTAGAGACTGGCAATGAGACACGTTAAATACCGTTAAACCCGTTGAAGAGAGATAGAGAGAGTGTGTGTGTGTGTGTGTGTGTGTGTGTGAAGTATCTCGCCTCACCGCACACTCAAAAAAGTCCCCTCCCTTTCAATTGCATTCCATAAAAATAAATAAATAAATAAACAAGTAAATAAAAAGGAATAAAAGACGCCAAGGAAGGTATGTCTTGCGTAGTTCATTCGAGAGGAAGCGACAAGACTTTTAGCTCCTACTGTACAACATTCCTGCGATTACGTGCCTACACAGTGCGTTGGTAGACGAGTGTGCGCTCGCGTAGGCGCACACCGAGGTAGAATGGAGGCCCGTGTGAATGGGGACAAAAATACTCTTGAAATCGTATGACGCGGTGGGCGAGGGCGTGGGCATGGGGACGCCCCTAAAAAGTGGGCGTCACGTCCACATACAAATAAATAATTTCTATTTTTCTTTTCATTACATCATTATTCTTGTCCGTATATATATATATATATATATATATATATATATATATATATATATATATATATTTTATTATTTTTTTTTTTTTTTTTTTTTTTTTTTTTTTTTTTAATACCTCTCCTGGATGAAGTAAGCACGAGATATTGCTCTGGTAATTATATTACCACGGACATTACTATTACCGTTCATTACTCCATGAGTCATCGTCTGCGTGGCGGTAAGAGACGTCTCCGCCGACTGAACACGTGTGTGAACACCAGTGAGCTTCTTACAGGAGATCAAGTGAACATCGCTGACCCCAAAGGCGCCTTCGAGGTAGACCTGTTCTTTCGTGGCCTTCGATGGTTCTTATGAACACAGGACCAATCCTCGACCTATCACGCACGAAGACCTTCCTCTCTTTCTGGAGTTGCTCTCTTTGAGGTGGATCTGTTCTTTCGTGGACTTCGATGGTTCTTATGGACACAGGACCCATCATCGACCTATCACGCACGAAGACCTTCCTCTCTTTCTGGAGTTGCTCTCTTTAAGGTGGATCTGTTCTTCCATGGACTTCGATGGCTCTTGTGGACACAGGACCCATCATCGACCTATCATGCACGAAGACCTTCGTCTTCCTGGAGCTGCTCTCACCTTCCGAAGTTTCTGTATGTTATCGAAGTCTCGGTTTACTAGTAACACATTACACGCTTACACTACCTAGTTACATACAAGTAGAGACAAGTTGAAAATCGCCAGTGCTCTCCCACAAGTACATTTTTTATCTCTTTTTTACAATATTCTTCGAATCTCCAAATGTCAAATCATCTTTACGTCATGCACTGAGAAGCTGAATGACGAGCTAAGAGAAGTTAAACCTAGAACACGAATATTAGACACGTTGTTGAATTGTAGACTTAGGGAAGTCTAGAATAAAGTAAACGAAGTCGTCTTCCAGATTTTCAAGTTCACAACATTAGACGAAAATCTTTAATGTGTAACGACTGTTCCCCACAATGCGACGACCAAAATTTATTATTTATAATTATTTATGTCAATTTATCATTTTCCTGTTTGTTTATTATTTAACTATACCTACGCATGTTTAGTTATTATTATTTATACTGTTATAATTTTTATTTCATTTATAATTATTATAATTTTTTCGCATCCAACCTAATTATGAACCAAAAGGTCTCCTTCGTAAGCAACGGTTTGAAACTCAAGATCAACAAAGAAAACTACCATTGTTGTCACGAGTTTTGCCCACTGAAAACCCGTAGCCCCCGGTGGTTGGCAACGGTCCCCGGCCCTCCCAGTCCCTCTCTGGAAAGGAACTTTGGACTGACGTCTACGTTGGCCGAGAGCAGATGTTGTTGGTCTTGAGACCGTGTGCCAGCCCCTCAGGGCTGCACCTCCAGATGGGGACACGGTTAATGGTTTTTGGAAAAAGGGCAGCTGGGAGATGCTTCCCTCTGACGTCCATCTTGCAAGGTCAAGGTCATCGCGACCGTAAATGTGAAAATAACTTTCTGGTTGTAACTTCAAAAATGGTTCAATTTACTTCACACCAAAAGCAAAATCATCTTTGCCTTGTTTCGTAGTTCCCGTACATCTTGACAATGAAATATGCAAAACCTGACCTTAAAAAAGGTTTCAGAAAACGGTTTGCTCTTACACTTGACCTAACCTTTGACCTCCTGTGACCCTAAAAGGTCACGCACGATGTCCTTCCTGCGTTGTGTTCCCAATTTCCTGGGTTGTTAGTAACGTTAAGCCTCAGTGAAATGAGGCTAGTTTAGTAGCCACTAATCCTAGTGACTTGTAAGCTATCCGTCTACTTGCCCAATGTGAACGGAAATTTAGTCAACTTGCCTCCAAGCTATCCTAGTGTCAACACTTACTTGCCGGGCAAGTTAACTTGCAGCAAGTACTAGCGTCTACTTACTAGCGGCTTTAGACAAATGTGCTACCGTGAGCATGCGTGTACGTACGAGTGCACGACAGTACATTATTGGAAGCGACCTCAGGGATCCTGCCGTTTACAGACATCGTCGTGACCTCCTTTGGGAGATGGATCCTTGTAAGGAAAATATCAACCTTGCACATCCCCTCCCTCCCTTCCCCTCCCTCTTTAACCCAACGGCAACAAAGCTTCACAAGTAGTTAAGTTAGGTCAGGTTAGGTCAGGTTAGGTTAGGTTAGGTTAGGTTAGGATAGGTTAGGTTTGGTTTGTTACTGTATTCACTACTACTCCCTTGAACAGTGATTGACTTAATATATTTTGTTCAGGCCACGAATAGAGCATTTTATTCAGATAAAGGAGCAGACTCTGCTGAAGTTGGTCCCTATCGGTCGAGACCCCCCCCCAAGTGAATCACATGGCATCTTAACTAAATAAAAATAATAAAAACAAAATAAATATATAAATAAACAAATATAAATTAAGAGATTCACAGTGGTGGAGGGGACAACATTTGTACCATCACCAAAATCCTCTCCTTCTCCTCTCCCTTCCACCCTCCCTTTCTCTTCCTCCTCCTCCTCCTCCTTCCGCTCAGCTGAGCGGAGTAGCAGCTTCCTTCCGGAGCCTCGTTCCGGTCCGTTTGAGCAGAGCTGAGGTCTGATTGGGCACTAAGCTGAAGAGGGGAGGGGGGGGGGACAGGGGGGAATCCACCCGCCCCCGCCTCCTCCGGTTCACTCGGCGGCCGCCAGCCATCTACCACTCGCAGGCTCTGATCTCGGGGTGAGCGAGTAGGTTTTTGGGTCAGTATACATACACATATTACATACATACATACATACACACACACACACACGCACACACACACACAATATATATATATATATATAAAATATATATATATACATATATACATATATATATATATATATATTTATTTATACAAATAAATGGAAGGGCGGTGAGCTAAACACAGAAAAGTTAGAGTTTTATTCACTGATGTTTCGTCCTTACCAGGATATTCTCAAAGTACTTCGAGAATGTACTGGTAAGGACGAAACGTCAGTGAATAAAACTCTTACTGTTCTCTGTGTTTAGCTTACCGCCCTTCCACTCATATATACATACACACATATATACATACACACACACAATATATATATATATATATATATATATATATATATATATATATATATATATACATATACACATATACATAAATACACATACATATATATACATATATACATACATATATGCACACACACATATATATATACATATACACATGCATATATACACATACATATATATACATATATACATACATATATGCACACACACATATATATATATACATATACACATGCATATATACACATACATATATATACATATATGTACACACACACACACACATATATATATATATATATATATATATATATATATATATACACACAAACACGTATGTTTTTCTTTTTTCATGCCTGTCCTTGTTCATGGCAGGCTACATTTACTCAATCTTAGAAGCCTCACACTCGCACGCGCGACCCGTAAAAGTCATCTCTAGAGCCAACGAAGCCTTCGTCTTTGTGTACTACTAAAGAAAGAAAAAAAGACAAGGACATTTTCGTAATTGTACCATATAAGAGAAAGCTGGACACCCTAACACTGGGTACAAGGGAGTGGATAAACCCTATTATTGGGTGACAATGCGAAGTTATGCACCCTTAAGGGGAGTTGGGGGAGGCGGGGACCACTGCAAAACCACCGGCCTATCCCCTAAGGGAAGGTACAACCTCTATTTCACATATTCTGAAGACATCTTATATCCATCGTGAAGTCATCTTCGCCTGAATGTCATATTTTTCTTTTATTTTATTTTTCTTCTTCCTCCACCCACTTTCCCTTCTCCCCCTCTCCCCATCACCTTCCTCAGCCTATGGAAAGGGGGGGGGGACGGTAAAGGTTAGGAACCATATATACTCTACCTCTCCGTTCGTACATGTGTATATGGCCGTACGTACACACTTGTGTACATTTATGTGGATACACATTTACATTAAAAATTTACTCGTACACAAATAGGTATACGCAGAAGCAAACCTAGAGAGAGAGAGAGAGAGAGAGAGAGAGAGAGAGAGAGAGAGAGAGAGAGAGAGAGAGAGAGAGAGACATATGGAGGACTATAAAGAAGAAAAGGGAAAAAATGTAAACAAGGGAACAGAGAGTCACAACAATACCAAAAACAATAAAAAGGAGGACGAGTCTCCTTCGACGAAACCCCTCCATACCCGGTGGCACTTTTCCCTCTTGCTCTGTCTGCCGGCAGACGATTTTTTTCACCTCTGTGCCATCCGCCTTGGGAGTAATCGGGACCTATTCATTCTTACGGGCACAGCGCCTTATAGGAAGAGGGTGAGGGGGGAGGGGGGTTGAGAAAGAGGATGAAAGGGGGGAGGGGAGGGGGAGGGGGGAGTTGGGAGTTCGAGGTAAACACGAACTCCCAAACAACGTCATCCCAGCAGTCTCGACTGGCACCACACCCTTGCGGGCCGCCCACTCGTCAGACGCCCACCCCCCACCTCCTCCCCCTCCCTTCCTTCCCCTTCGGTACACGCCTACACGCGTGCGCACGCACACACACACACACACACAATATATAAGACACTATCAGACAAGCGTCGCTTTCCTTGTACTACAATTATGTAAATGCAATTAGGTATATACACACACAATTCGTATGTATGAAGTCCCCCGGCTCCATCCCTGCCGAATACAGGTGACTGCCACTCACGCTGGCTGTTACAGCACCCAGGGCAAAGGTGCTGGGTTCGATAGCAGTTAAGCGTGTCCTAGTGTAAGGCGATATTTTCCTATTTCCTAAGGTGTGTGTGTGTGTGTGTGTGTGTGTGTGTGTGTGTGTGTGTGTGTGTGTGTGTGTGTGTGTGTGTAAGCGTGTGCACACACACACGAGCGAATTATACGAGACTATCGCGATGAAGCTGAAATTTACATATTTTATTCTAGCTAATGCCAGACGGTTTCATTAACCTTAGGGGAAAAGGAGGAGGAGGAGGAGGAGACATGTGAATAAAAAATACAAAATATAAATTCAGTCAACGTTTTAATTCCTAAAAGATAATAAAAAATAAATGAATAAAAATAAAATAATAACCCATATAGTCTACGTATTATCCCCAATAAGACAAAATAATAATAACAATAATAATAATAATAATAATAATAAAATAAAAACATTAATAAATGAAATAAAAAATATACAAATAGCCACGCGAGGGTCCCCCCCCCCTTCCCCAAGAAGTGTTCGGTCGCTCACGAAAGGACTATTTCAGGCCGTAGGGCACTGTGGTCGATCATTGTACAAAAATGTACTTAGAAAAGTGAAAAGAAATAAAACACACACACACACACACATACACACACACACGCACACATATATATATAATATATGCATATATATTATAGATATACAGTATATGTACAACACTGAATGGGTCCCAGTGAATAGCGATACATTTTTAACAACCACAATGCACTTTAATGCTAAGCCATCAACATCGGAAGTTCCGTGGAGGCAACATGCAGAGGGAGAAAAAAAAAAAAAAAAAAAAAATATATATATATATATATATATATATATATATATATATATATATTTCTTGGCTATTTCTTACACAATTTTTAGGACATTTGTCATCTCTAGGGTCATTTTAGAGGAGAACAGTTTTCCTGGAGAGAGACTATGCTTTTATCGTTGACTTGTTCAAACGGACAACAGAGCGAACGTTTCATTTGAGGTAAACGTTCTCTTCCGAATACTTGCTGATCCATAAGTTGAGCGTTTTATATGAACTCACACCAGACTATTCTATTCAGCTCGAGGTAAGACGTGAATGGCTCAAGTGAAAAAAATAAAATAAAAAATAAATAATAATAATAATGATAATAATAATAAAACGGTATAAACGGCCAAGTTGTTCTAACCTATTTATGAACGAGTTACAAATTCTCAAGCCAAGCTGTCCTTTTTTCCCCCAATGACCTATTTTTAACTAACGAATGTCCTTTTTTTTTCTTTACCTGCCACCTGCCACCTCCCCCTTTCCATACTCCCCTCCTCCCCCTCCATGAACACCTTTATGTCATTCTCGATATGCAACCCCCCCAATGACGTAAACGCCCCCAACTCCACCTCCCCCCACCCTACATCATCCCACTGCGCACACAAATCCCAATAGGCTCTTCTCCCTAACCCCCTAACCCCCCAGGCACTCCTGCCAAGGCCCCCTGGCATCGTTCTTCTCCCTCCCCCCTCACACTTGGCACCACCCCCTTCAGGGGTGGGGGGAAGGGGTGGGTTGCTGTGCAAACTAACCTATGTTTACGCTCAGAAAATAACAAAAGATAATTGCGTTCTTAAGTATGCACAAGATAAAAATAATTGGTGTGTGTGTGTGTGTGTGTGTGTGTGTGTGTGTGTGTGTGTGTGTGTGTGTGTGTGTGTGCGCGCGCGCGCATTCCGTTTACTTCATTGAATTTAACTAACTGTAATACACAAGATAAGAGTTACACTCGGGGGGGTCTCGCTAATATAATGGACAAAATTCATTAACGTTGTTGACCCAAAATGTTTCCTCATCCAGGTTGTTCCACAAACACAAACACACACAGACTCAGTGGCGCAATGGTAGAGTTCTCGGCTGACACAATGGCGGTCCGGGTTCGAATCCCGCCCAGGGCTGAAATAATTTCAGTATCGCTGCGCTGCAAGTCGTTACTTCAAACTCTCGTGGGTGGGGGGGTTGTGTGGGTGTGCGTGTAAGGTCACAGCATTACCCATAGATCAGTATATATGAGCTCTGAGCTCTTCTGTGAGAGAAATAGCTGTCGATCACGAGTCCAACACGTGATCCAAGACCATGGTGAACCATGGTGAATCATAAACACAGAAAAAGAGTGAAGAAAGGAGAGGCAATGAAAAAAGATTGAGAATTGAAAAGAGAATAAAATAATACATGAAAAAAGGATGAGAGAGAGAGAGAGAGAGAGAGAGAGAGAGAGAGAGAGAGAGAGAGAGAGAGAGAGATGGAGAGAACCATTTTGTCCCGAATCATCTTGCTGAATAAAATCGCCTGACAGAGCACCAGAACAAAATATCTAAAGGTCGCCGTCACGGGACTGATGGCCGGGGGGGAGGGGGAGGGAGGGAGGGAGGGGGAGGGGGGGAGGGTTGTTCCCTTGGGTCGTCAGGTCCAGGCACAAGGAAAAGCGTCGAAGTACAAGGTACAAGGGGTCAGTCGAGGTGCCAAATGGAGGCACTGCGCGGTGGGGGGTGGGGGGAGGGGCAGGGGGAGGCCAACTAGGTCTGAGTCATCACCTGCAAGAAGGGCGGGGCGGGGGCGGGGCGGGGGCGGGGTAGGTCAAGGTAAGGGGGGCGGGTCCTCTCCCACCTCCTCCTCCTCCTCCTCCTCCCTCCCGCCCACCCATCCACTCACGTTCTGTCAGCACGGATATATACGTGGTACCTGTCAACGCGTGCTGGAGCAA
>NC_134777.1:121714127-121719127 GCF_046742065.1 Oratosquilla oratoria
CGTCACACCACATGAGGTGCTTGTGACGTCACATTTAATTTTTCAATCATGAAAATACATCAAGATTGGTAGAATTTGCTGTGCCACCTAAAACATAGAATATTTTATATAAAAAAAAAATAACCACCACCTAAAACATAGAATATTTTATAAAAAAAATAATAATAATAATAATAAACTGAAATAGCTATAAAACACGAAATAAGTTATGACCCGAAAATACACACAAAAAAGTAATTAAAAAACATATATATATACAGTAAACTGAGTGTACATTCCCCCCTCTCTCTCTCTCTCTCTCTCTCTCTCTCTCTCTCTCTCTCTCTCTCTCTCCAACGTCCCCAAACTCGTTCCCCGTCCCCTCCTGACATTTCTTACAGTCGTTGTGTTGTTACAGACCCTGGTCCCTGGAGACAAGAAATATCTGGGTGACCTCTCTCTTCCTCTCTCTCTCTCTCTCTTCTCTCCTCTCTCAAGTCGTTACTCCAACTCTCGTGGACGAGGAGGTAGGTGTGTGTGTGTGTGTGTGTGTGTGTGTGTGTGTGTGTGTGTGTGTGTGTGTGTGTGTGTGTGTGTGTGTGTGTGTGTGTGTGTGTGTGTGTGCGTGCGTGCGTGTAAGGTCCCAGCATTACCCACAGATCGGTCATATATGAGCTCTGAGCTCTCTGCCAGGAGGGAAATAGCTGTCGATCACGAGCCCATCACGTGATCCACGACCATGGTGAATCACACACACACACACGAAATCATCCTGTATTTATATACACACACACACACATACCCACTAGCCTGCAGTGGTTCTCCCCACATTTACCCTTTCAATCTCCTCGCCGCACTCTTGATTCACGACCGCCTTAAAGAAGAAATAATCAAGTTGCTCATTTCAGCGCCACACACACACACACACACACACACACACACACACACACACACACAAATATCACCGATGACGCACTGACCATCACCGGAAGTGTCAGAGAGAGAGAGAGAGAGAGAGAGAGAGAGAGAGAGAAACTCTTAGGCAGGCGCTGCTGCCCTTTGTTCGGCCGCCCCTCTGTCAGATAAGACCTAGGGATGACGCGCTGCCGTCGAAGGAAAGTAAGTACGCATGGCAGAGTGAGTGAGTGAGTGAGTGAGTGAGTGTGAGTGAGTGTGTGTGTGTAAGGTCACAGCATTACCCATAGATCGGTCATATATGAGCTCTGAGCTCTCTTCCGGTGGGAGGGAAATAGATGTCGATCACGAGTCCAACACGTGATCCACGACCATGGTGAATCACACACACACACACACAGTGCTTGAGGACTTCACTGCTAGAGGGGGTAGGAGGGAGATGAGGTGAGGGATTAGGAGAGGGAGAGGGAGAGGGGAGAAGTGAGGGGAAATGAGGGGAGGTGAGGTGAGGGGAGGGGAGAGGGGGGAGGGGAGGGGAGAGGGGAGAGGGGGGAGGGGAGAGGAGAGGGGGGAGGGGAGGGGAGAGGAGAGAGGGAGGGGAGAGGAGAGAGGGAGGGGAGGGGAGAGGGGGAGGGGAGAGGGAGAGGAGAGGGGGAGAGGAGAGGGGGAGGGGAGAGGAGGAGAGGAGAGGTGGAGAGGAGAGGGGGAGGGGAGAGGGGGAGGGGAGAGGGGGAGAGGAGAGGGGGAGAGGAGAGGGGGAGGGGAGAGGGGGAGGGGGGAGGGGAGAGGGGGAGAGGAGAGGGGGAGAGGAGAGGGGGAGGGGAGAGGAGAGGGGGAGGGGAGAGGAGAGGGGGAGGGGAGAGGAGAGGGGGAGGGGAGAGGAGAGGGGGAGGGGAGAGGAGAGGGGGAGGGGAGAGGGGGAAGAGGGAGAGGAGAGGGGAGAGGGGGAAGAGGGAGAGGAGGGGATGGGAGAGGAAAAGGGTGAGGGGAGAGAAGGAGAGGAAAAGGGTGAGGGGAGAGAAGGAGAGGGGTAAGGGGAGAGAAGGAGAGGGGTAAGGGGAGAGAAGGAGAGGGGTAAGGGGAGAGGAGAGGGGTAAAGGGAGAGGAGAGGGAGGGGAGATGGGGAGAGAAGAAAGGGGAGGATAGTGGAGGGGAGGGGGAGAGGGGGAAGGGAGGATAGTGGAGGGGAGGGGGAAGGGAGGAAAGTGGGAGGGGAGGAAAGTGGGAGGGGAGGAAAGGGGGAAGGGAGGAAAGGGGGAAGGGAGGAAAGGGGGAAGGGAGGAAAGGGGGAAGGGAGGAAAGGGGGAAGGGAGGAAAGGGGGAAGGGAGGAAAGGGGGAAGGGAGGAAAGGGGGAAGGAGGAAAGGGGGAAGGGAGGAAAGGGGGAAGGGAGGAAAGTGGGAGGAGAGGGGGATGAGAAAGGGTGAAGAAAACGAGGGGAATTTGGGAAGTAACGAGGAAAATGGGGGAGGAAATGAGGGGGAGAAAACGAAATGGAGGAAACGAGAGTAAAGAAATGAGGGAGGGAATGAGAGGGGAAATGAGGGAGGGAATGTGGGGGGAATATGGGAGGGAATGTGGGGGGAAATGAGGGGGGAAATGAGGGAGGGAATGTGGGGGGGAATGGGTAATGAGGAAGAAATGAGGGGGGAGGAAATGAGGGTGAAGACAATAGGGGTAAAGAGTAGAGATGTAAAGAGGGAGAGGAAAACAAAGAGGATGAAAAGGAAAAGGGGCTGAGGAAAATGGGAGAGGAGGGGGGGAATAGGTGGGGGAGTCAGAGGGGAAGGGGTAAAGGAAGGGGGGGAGATGTAGGGAAGGAGACAAGGAGGAACAGGACGAGGTGGTGAAGGAAGAGGAGGAGGACGAGGAAGAGGAAGGGGAGGAGGAGGAAGAGGAATAAGAGGAAGAGAAAGAAGAGGAAGAAGAGAAAGAGGAAGAAGAATAAGAGGAAGAAGAGGAAGAGGAGGAAGAGGAAGAGGAAGAAGAGAAAGAGGAAGAAGAGATAGAGGAAGAGGAAGAAGAGGAAGAAGAGGAAGAAGAGGAAGACGAGGAAGAGGAACAAGTGGGAGGGGGAGGGTGAAAGGTGGTAACCCAGCAATCCACGCCCTCAGAAAGATGCGAGCTCATCGCCCGCCCGTTTCAATGCGCTCCCTTCCGACATGCCCCCCCCCCCCCGAGATTCAGTCCGGAGCCTCGGGGAGGGTGAAAAAAAGGGGGAGTTTCCATATCGGTGGAATAAAATTCAAGAACATGTCCGACCAATCGGAGGAACAAGAGCACACGCGCGCGCGCACGCACGCAAGCACGCACATGTATGCGCGCGCATACAAACAAACCTACATACATGGATTCACCTGGTTTTCCGAGAAACGTACATGCACATACATGTACACACAATTGTACATACATACATTACACAGTACATATGATGTATGCATCTGTATGGGGTACTGACCGCACAAGTTTTATGGTGTTCTAGTGACACCTCTACGGACCAGAGCCACCGAGCTTTCTTTGATACAAGCGCTGGCTATGCTGCAATCATTATGAAGTCCATGTTATAATTATTACGTCTTAAGGACACACACACACACAAACACACACACACACACACACACACACATCCATCCACTTGACATTGGGTACAGGTCTGACGCCAGCAGATGACTGACTGTCAGCGCCAGCCTAACATGTATGTACGGGGACCCGCGTCTTGTCCCCCAAGAAAACTGACAACAAAGCTGACAACACACTGGCCTTCGTTGTTGTCATTGATCAATCCCTGTTATTGTTATTTATTGAGTCGAGTGTTCTTGCACCTTTTGTATTGTTTTTATCTTCCACTCAGTTCAGATCGTTTCAATCGCGTTTTCAATGTTGATCGTCCCTTTGGTAATTGAAGAGCCAAACACCACACCGTGTGTGTGTGTGTGTGTGTGTGTGTGTGTGTGTGTGTGTGTGTGTGTGTGTGTGTGTGTGTGTGTGTGTGTGTGTGTGTGAGTGTGTGTGTGTTTCATCATGGTCTTGGATCACGTGTTGGACTTGTGATCGACAGCTATTTCCCTCTTGGAACAGAGCTCTCAGCTCATACTCGTATATGACCGATCTATGGGTAATGCTGTGCCCTTACACGCACACGCACACACACACATACCCTATTCCCTGCCCACGAGTTGGAGTAATGACTCGTAGCGCAGCAACTATTTCAGCCCTGGGCGGGATTCGAACCCGGACCGCCGTAGTGGTGGCCGGAAACTCTACCACTGCGCCACGAGTCGTGTGTGTGTGTGTGTGTGTGTGTGTGTGTGTGTGTGTGTGTGTGTGTGTGTACAGAAGTTTCGTATAATTTAATTTTTCTCTAAACGTTTGCTCTCTGAATTATATGTATTCCTAATATGAATATAACATGAACACACACACACACACACACACACACACACACACACACACACAATACTCAGAATTTGAGTCAAACACGGCGCATTTGAATTGATCCTCCATATTCGACAAAAGGGTTTTTAATTTCCTTATTTGTCTATGTATTTTGTTACTTCTTTTTTATCTATTAATTCACGTTAGCTGTTGATTTATCATTTATTTTCTTATGCATTCATTTACTTATTACTTGTACGAGTCCAGTGATAAGCTGAGGCCTCTCCCAACCTTTGCCACGGCACTCCTACAAACTTCTCTCTCCCATCCTACCATCTCCTGACTAGTGTCTCACTTCCAGTTCGTATTCTCTGACTAGTGCTCTTCAATTAAAGTGTATCAATAAGTAAATAGGGAAATAAATATGTTGATAAATCAAGGGTCGGATTCGGGTGTCCAAGGAGCTTAAAAAAAAATATATATATATATACATACATACATACACACAAGAAACCCACAGTCGGAGAAAATAAACTTTGAATAAAAGAAGATTCTATATTTCGGCTACTTTCGTGAAGAGGGCTTCAGCTGGTAGCCGAAATATGGAATCTTCTTTTATTCGAAGTTTATTTTCTCCAACTATGAGTTTCTTCTGTGTTATTTACAAATGTGCAACATTTCTGTTTAGACATATATATATATATATATATACACACACACACACACACACAC
>NC_134777.1:121721627-121741627 GCF_046742065.1 Oratosquilla oratoria
GGTGTACTTAGGGGGAAGCGGTGGAGGGGGAAGGGGGGGAGGGGGAGAGGGGATAGTGCCCCTCCGATCGGTAAAGTAATGAATTCCTCTATCATAATCTTATCATTAACGTAACATTCTTGACGTATCCTAAGCTGAATAGAACTATGCTCACGTACCCTAAGCTGAATAAAACCATGCTCTCATCCTCCATTTCCTTCCCTTCCCCCCTTCCCCCCACCCCCCCGTCCCTCAGGATGGCGCCAAACTTGCTCCTTCCACGCCCACTCAGTCGAGGCCGTGCCAGCCCGCAGCACGCTCCCATCCCCTCCCCCTCCCTCTCCCTCCCCTCACCCACCTTTCCCCCTCAGCCCCCTTCCCCCAGCCTCTCCCTCCCCTCATCCACCCTTTCCAGTCCTTGCCCATCTCCTTTCCTTTCCTTTCGTCTTCCTGGTCTCCCAATTTCCTTCACCTTCCCGTCCTCTCCACTCTTCACTTCAGTTCACTTCCTTCCACTTCCCTTCCCGAGAATAACCACTTCCCTGTCTATTAACCCCCAAACCCTTTCCTTTCCTTAAATCCACACGCATCTCTCCAACCTTGTTAGTACTCGTCGCTCACTTCCTCCAAATTTCTCATCCTATTCCTTCCTATTCTACTCCTCTTCCTTCGTCTCCTAATAATATTAACCCTCGTGGTTTTCCATTTCCCCTTGATTATCGTCTTCATCACGTTTCCCTACTTCCTATCAGTGATGAATTTCTGGCACGACAATATTCGCCCTTGCAACAACCTCAGCTGATTACTACCATGTTACAATATCAACCAAACGACTTTATTCAACTCAAGATGATTCCCTTGGCAGTAAAGTACCCAGGATTCTGTAGAGTGCCTGGTGCTTGAGCACACTCCATCTCGCAAGTACGATGAAGATACAACGAGAATTTGATGGTCCAAAATACAGAACTTTAATTCTTTATTGTACTGTATACATCTCACAATAGCAAATCCCTTTCCTCGTTCTCGTCTCGGTGTGAGATGGTCACAGAAACGCCTATCTTTATAAACAACTGGGGTTCCACTGTATTCAGGTTCAACATACACAAGTGTGCTACTTTTCGGTACTCATGGAGTGTATAAAAGTCTGACTTCGGTCAGATCGAGTCGAGTTGGTTTAATCTTCTTATGTGTGTGTAGTTAACCCTATAGCCCAATAAAGAATAGATCAAATATAACTAAACCAATCCACTTCAGTTCGTTGGGGGGGGGGGTGGACTGCTCAAATGACATCCACCATTTTTCCACTTTATATACTAGTTCCTTGCATTTTGTCGCACTGTACCACAGTCAGCCTCTACGTCGGTTGGGGAGAGGGACAGGGAGGGAGGGAGGGAGGGAGGGAAGGAGGGAAGGAGGGAGGGAGGGAGGGAGGGAGAGAGGGAGAGAGAGAGAGAGAGAGAGAGAGAGAGAGAGAGAGAGAGAGAGAGAGAGAGAGAGAGAGAGATATCCTGGGGCCCGTCTGGATGGATACATAAAACTGTTTCGATTAAGGATAGATGGTGCAAGTAGTAGGAAGGTGTTGGACTTTAGTGTGTGTGGGTGTATCGTCTGAACAAGGCATCAGTCGATCCCGACAGGGCGCAAACGTACGTACGTACGTAACATGGCTTATTTTATTTTATATTTTATTTATCTTTATTCTATTCACTGATTTCATTTATCATTAATTTAATTTCTTTATTCTTTATTAGTTTAGTTTATCTGAGCAAAAATTTTTGACGCAGCCCGAAGGGATTTCTCCCCGTCCTCTCCTTTATATGGGGGGCCGGAAAGGGGGGGTCGCAATTTAATGAAGCGGCCTTGCTGTGGATGTGCTGTGTCCTGCGACACTGCTTCTGACCCAGGGCAGTGGACAGGGTGCAGGGATGACCCGTCATCTAGGAGGTGCTAAGATGGGAGGGAGGGTGGAGGGGTGTGGAGTGTTTTCGGGGATGAAATGGGTGGGAATGTTTTTGTGCCTTGTCCTTTTTGGCTACCCCCCTGGTAAGGGGGAAAAAAGCCTTGGTATATGTATGTATGTATTTATTTAATTTACTTATCATCTTATCTATTAAATTATTCATTTACTTTATTTAATTATTCTTTTTGAGTGCGCGGAAATTGTCTTTCCACAAATCTACAACATAGTCGCGTGGCGCTGACCAGAAAAAAAGCTATGAAGTGTGCCATCGTGTTGACAATGTCCAGGCGAGACACTCGAAGCTCGCCTTCGACAGAGATGAAATGTGACCCTACTCGGGTCAATTAAGACGACGGTATCGCTGCCCCCCATGTAAACAATGTACAAGCTTCGGTAAATCCTAGCATATATTCAACAATATTTACACTAACCTAACCCAACCTATTCTTAGCATATCCTATCCTTGCGTATTCTAATCCTATCCTGCCCTAACTAATCCTACCCTATCCTAACCAATTCTAATCCTATCCTAACCTTTTCTAATATCCTGACCTATTCTAATGTTATCTGACCTATTCTAATGCTATCCTGACCTATTCTAATCCTATCCTGACCTATTCTAATACTATCCTGACCTATTCTGCTATCCAGACCTATTCTAATGCTGTCCTAACCTATTCTAATACTGTCCTGACCTATTCTAATACTGTCTTGACCTATTCTAATGCTATCCTGGCCTATTCTGCTATCCAGACCTATTCTAATGCTGCCCTAACCTATTCTAATGCTGTCCTAACCTATTCTAATGCTGTCCTGACCTATTCCAGTGCTATCCTGTCCTATTCTAATGCTATCCTGGCGTATTCTACTATCCAGACCTATTCTAATGCTGTCCTGACCTATTCTAATATTATCCAGACCTATTCTAATACTAACCTGTCCTATTCTAATAACCTACCCTACTCTAATACTAACCTACCCTACTCTAATACTAACCTATCCTACTCTAATACTAACCTGTCCTACTCTAATAACCAATCCTATTCTAATACTAACCAAATCTAATACAATGCGAACCTATTTTAATACGATCCTAATTTATTCTAATACTAACCTATTCCAACTCTACCCTAATCTATTCTAATACTACCCTATCCAATTCTAATACTATCCTTAGCTATTTCGATACTAACCTATTCTAATTATATCTGAACCTATTCCAATACTAGCCTAGCCTATTCTAATACTAGCCTAGCCTATTCTAATACTAGCCTAGCCTATTCTAATACTTGTCTAACCTATTCTAATATTGGCCTAACCTATTCTAATACTACCCTAACTTATTCTAATATTAACATAACCCAATCTAATCCTAACCTAACCAATTCTAATTTGACCTAACCTATTCTAATCCAACCTTGGACGAAACCCAACTTGATCGTTGGGTTGGAATTCAACTATTCCGTTGACTAGTGTAACCGTAGCTTTAGCTGACAAGCCAACTTGGGACAATTGAGTGTCTTCGCTGTCGTCTACACTGAACAGAATAAAAAGTCAACACTACTACCATAGTAATACTACAGTAATACTAATAGATAATAACGACAATAACAATAATATAAACAATATCAGTGATGATGATGATAACAGCAATAATGATAAACAATGAAATACAATCCCGCTACAGGATGCTCTAGTGACGGCGGTGGCGATAGTACATGAAGGGGGTGGAGGAGGGAGGTGGAGGAGGATGGAGGAGGAGGAGGAGAAGAGTAAGAAGGAGAGGATAATGGAGAGGGGGAGTGAGGAGGTGAGTGAGGAGGAGTGAGAGGAGGGGCGTGAAACTGAGCAGGAAAAGAAGGGATGGAGGAAGGAGAGGAGGAAGACGGGTTGGAGGAAGAGAGGATGGATGAGCAGGGGAGGAAGAGGAGGGGAGGGAGGAAGAGGAGGGGAGGGAGGAAGAGAAGGGGAGGGAGGAAGAGAAGGGGAGGGAGGAAGAGAAGGGGAGGGAGGAAGAGGAGGGGAGGGAGGAAGAAGAAGAGGAGGAGGTAGCAGTTTCTGCGTATGATTAAATCCCAATAAGGGTGGGCGGCGCCCTTGGAGAGAAATGCGCCCACCAGAGGCCCTGCCGTCACAAGTAAACATTTACAGCTACGTGGGCGTGCACACGCGCACACACACACACACGTACGCACATACATGTACGTACACACACACACACACACACACACACACACACACACGACTCGTGGCGCAGTAGTTAGAGTTCCTGGGCCGCCACTACGGTGGTCCGGGTTCGAATCCCACCCAGGGCTGAAATTTCAGTATCGCTGCGCTGCGAGTTGTGACTCCAGCTCTCGTGGGCGGGGAGTTGGATGCGTGTGTGTGCGTGTAAGGTCACAGCATTACCCATAGATCGGTCATATACGAACTCTGGGCTCTCTTCCGGGAGGGAAATACCTATCGATCACAAGTCCAACACGTGATCCAAGACCATGGCGAATCTCACTCACTCACTCACACACACACACACACACACACACACACACACATACACACACACACACATACACACACACACATACACACACACACATACACACACACACACACACAAAGTACAAATAGAGGCTAAATAAAAATCGTTGACGTTAGTTAGGGCAAAATCTGTAACTAGTACCACGGGCACAGGTGACTAACAACTTAACACAGTTTACCTAAACCCAATCACGGCCTGAGGACCACCACCCCTTGCCTAGCGCTAACCAGAATAAAATCACTCAAGCAAACGTGTGCCACAGACTATCTTCAGTCCACAAAGGCTCGGCCGCCAGGCATAAACACAAGCAGGAAGACGACGCCAAACAAGCAGGGGCTGTTTACACGCAAGCAGGCAAACCAGCAGGCAGGGGGGGGGAAACAAACAAACAGGGGGAAACAAGTCTTCAAGCAAAGACGCAAGCGTGCGCGCATGCGCGTGCACATGCACGCCGACTCCTCCTCCTCCTCCTCCGATATTCGTACCCATCATATGCCTCTTCCCGTCTCCTCTTCATTCGCTGCTTCCTCCTCCTCCTCCTCCTTTTTTACTCCTTCTTGTCCTCCATTCAGCTTCTTCTCCTCCTCCTCCTCCTTCACCTTGTCCTCCTCCACCTCCTCCTCCTTTTTCACCATGTCTTCCTACAGTGCCTCCTCCTCCTCCTCCTCTTTTTACTACCTCTTCACCTCCACCCTTCGTCTTCCTTTCTTGACCTCGTCCTCCTCTTTACCCAACTCCTCTTCTCTCTTCGCCTCCTCTTCTTCCACTTCTTCCTCTCCCTTCACCTTCTCTGCCTCCTCCTCCTCCCTTTCTTCTCCTTCCTCTTCCACCTTTCCTCTCTTTCCCCTTCTTTCAACTTCCCCACCTCTCCCTCTGCTTAATCCGACCTTGCTCTTCTCTTTCCACCACCTCCTCCTCCTCCTATCACCTACCTCCTCCACCTCTCCTCTCTTTCCTCTTCCTTCAAACTCCTCAACTCTTCCTCTGTTTAATCAGACCTTTCCTCTCCTCCCCCTTCCACCTCCTCTTTCTATCATCCTCCTCCTCCTATCTTTCCACCTCCTCCTCCTCCTCCTACCTCCTCCTCCAAGGCGTCAGAGCCGTCAAGGGCGCCGACGTCACTGCCGCCCAGAATGAATGAAGTCGCAGAAGGAGGGGGAGGGAGGAGGGGGGCGGAGGGGAGGGAGGAGGTGGGTCGCCCCTCCCACCCTCCCTCCCCTCCCCGCTCCCCCCGGTGCTGCAAGTAAACATAGCCGCTGCTGAGCCAAAACCTAAATACACTGAGACCGGCGGGTATAGCTCGGGCGGTGGCGAATATATCGGAGAGAGCCAGAAATAACACCCCCACCTCCCCCCCTATCCCCCCACCTCCCTCAACCTTCCTCCTTAACTCACTCACTCCCTCCCTTCCCCCCACCGTCCCTCACCCTCTTCAGCCTGCCGCAGAGGGGCGAGAGAGGGGGAGGGGGAGAGGGAGTGGGGGGGGCGAGAGTGAGCGCACAGGGAGAGGGGAGAGGGTGGGGGAAGGGGATGGGGAGACGGAAGAGGGGTGACAGAAAATGGGGTGAAGTAAAAAGGGGAAAGGGGTGAAGAAGAGGATACGAGGGGAAAGGGGGAATTTGGTAAAGAGGGGAGGAAGATACGGATTGCGGAAAGAGGGAAGGAGGTGAGACTGGGGAGGGGGAGGGAGAGGTGGTGGGTAAGGGTGAGGGGAGGAGAAGCGTTAGTTTGCGACAACTGCTGAATTCGTTACGATATAGCAAGTTTACGACGTCGTAGGGTTACAATGTCACAACGAGATTAGATCCAGGATATTAAGCTAGCACAATCTGACCTGCTGGTATACAACGTGACATACTTTTTTAAAATAATAATAATAATAATAATATATACATCGAACTATAGCATATGACATCACTAAAGTAATGTTTATTTCAGTCCCTGATAACACAATTGAAGTTGTTTCTACCTATCTCCATGTTAAACCAACGTCCTGATATCTTCGAGGCCACTCATTGGCTCTCTTCTAGTTAGCATTTCTTGTGAGAAATAAATTCATATCAATCACTGTTCAATTATCATTTTTAAAACCTCTTATAACACCCAAATTAGTTTTCGTTTCCCCGCCCCTTAGGGATATAATTAATCATTTTAGTCGGTTTTCCTTTTTTTGTTCAGATATTTGTACCGTTTTTCCAAGAAAATTAAAGAAAAGAAAAGAAGGAATGAAAGAGAAAAGAAAGAAAAAGAAGATGAAGAAGACGAAGAAAAAGACGAAGAAGAAGACGACGAAGACGAAGAAGACGAAGAAGACGAAGAAGAAGAAGGACTTGTAAAGAAGAAGACGAGAAGACGAAAAAGAAGAAGGACTTGTACTATCCCTCTGTTAGTTACCTTTCTTAAATCTTTGCAACCTCGACACCTGTACGACTCCACCTCTCAGGTGCGACAGTGACCCCCCCCCCAACACCTTTGGGACAGATGGGCTGGTTATTGTCGACAAAAAATACTTAAATTGTTCCAAGTTAAACATAAAAAGCTTAGATCATCTAAGATCGTCATTGATATAACCACATCAAGATCCTTTATCTCTCTCTCTCTCTCTCTCTCTCTCTCTCTCTCTCTCGCAAGGGATTTGCAACCTTACTCGTGTTACTTCCCCGCATGCGCATAAACTGACGCATTTATTTGGATTCAATTTCATAAACCACTTTTTCAGACCACTGCTAGAGTCTGCCTAAACAACCATTGGGCTTATCTCAGTAATATTTTGATTAATATTACCAATAAATTGAGATGATGTCGATTTCAGTTCACAGATTATTACCAACGCATTGGATACTAGTGGCTCTAAGTCAGAACCCTGAGGAACTCCACTCGTAAAAATCTTTTTAGTTAGAAAAATTAATATTCAGAACTACTCGCTGTTTACGACTGTTAACTGCCAGGCATGAAGGAAAAAATTATGAATTCCAATCGAAAGATCTCTCCAACTAGGTTTAGAAATGGTATACATGTCAATTCATTAGTATTTACTATTACCTGTTTGTTTATTATTTAACTATACCTATGCATTTATCTTATTTATTATTATAACCTAATTCATTTATTTATCTTTATAATTTTTTTCGCATCCGACCTAGTTATGGACCAAAAGGTCTCCTGTCGGCATGCTCTGCCTTTGTAATCTTAATTATTCATACTCGCTCTTTACTACGACTGTTCAACTGACTGCCTCCTGGCTATTTTGTTCAGCTCCGTGAAAATGTCCTTCGTTACATTACACACACACACCTCTCACTTTCTTATTCTCTCTTACTCTCCCCACTCTCTACCTCTCTCTCTCTCTCTCATTCACTACCTACACTCACTTTCTCTCTCGCAAAAAACAGGTGTTAACCCATTCAACTCCGATGACAAGATGTCTTGTCATTTGGTCAAATAAAACAAAAAATCATAAAACACCAAAATGTTTGATCAAACACCAGAAAAATATGACGTCAATCCTCGCTTCGCTGCGAGCGAAGCGAGGATTGACGTCATATTTTTCTGGTGTTTGATCAAACATTTTGGTGTTTTATGATTTTTTGTTTTATTTGACCAAATGACAAGACATCTTGTCATCGGAGTTGAATGGGTTAAAGGCCTTGTTAAATGGGGGTCCTTGTCGGTCGAGATTCCCTTTGCGTCGTTTACACCCGTCAACTGAACAAATCCGGCCTGCTCTTGGGCCTTAGCAACGTATCTATAACCCTCTGGTAACGAACCGACTACTCTGCCCACCGGACCATCACGCCTGCTCGCACATCTCATGTACTCCAAAAGCAGGACATCGGAGACAAACTGCTCCATTCGTGCCTTCTCCCTTAAGGGCTATTTACACGGTCAAACAGTTTGACAAACCCGGTTTGTCAGACAAGTGTTTGAAGTGATGTTTGACCGTGTGAATGGGGTATTTGGTCGTCAAACACGTTTATCGAACGTGTTTGACGACCAAATTCCCTATTCACACGGTCAAACATCACTTCAAACACGTTTGACAAACCGGGTTTGTCAAACCGTTTGGCCGTCTAAATGCCCCTTTACCCTTCCCCCTCCACCACCAAACCACCTCCCTCTTCCCCCATCCCTCGATCCACTGTACCTCCCCCCCTCTCTCTCCCTCCCCCCTTCTCTCTCTCTGTGACCTGATTTGACCTCGCATGTGTTTCAAATTACCCTGCCCTCACCCTCGAGGTACAAGTGGCCGAACCACTTGTAAACGCAGACGGAAATAAACACGAATTATGATACACCTTTCACAAGGGCGGTTGTAACGCTGCCCACCACCACCACAACCACTACCAATACTACAACCACCACCACCACGACTGCCTCCGCCATGGCTACCACCACGACCATTACCTACCATCACCACCAACTCTTTATTGCTTGTCGGGCTTCCGGCCTTACATATATTATCTTGACCCTCTACACACTACAGGACCACAGGCAATAGCAGTAGAGGTGTGCGATTCACCATGGTCTTGGGTCACGTGTTGGACTCGTGATCGACAACTATTTCCCTCCCGCCGGAAGAGCTCTGACCTCATACCGGTATATGACCGATCTATGGGTAATGATGTAACCTTACACACACACACACCCAACTCCCCGCCCACGAGTTGGAGTAACGACTCGCTGCGCAGCGATACTGAAATTATTTCAGCCCTGGGCGGGATTCGAACCCGGACCGCCGTAGTGGCAGCCGGGAACTCTACCAACTGCGCCACGAGTGTGTGTGTGTGTGTGTGTGTGTGTGTGTGTGTGTGTGTGTGTGTGAGCGTGCGTTTGGGGGATTGTCCCTGTAATGAATTATATCATCTGGCGGTAGCCATATTAACATACAAGACCCCAAAGAGTGATTGTGTGTGTGTGTGTGTGTGTGTGTGTGTGTGTGTGTGTGTGTGTGTGTGTGTGTGTGTGTGTGTGTGTGTGTGCGCGTGCTTGTGGGGGGCTTCCCTGTGACGTATTCCTCCCCTCCAGTCATGTGACGTCACTTCCTCAATGTGGCTTCACCAATGCAATTTTCATTCCCCCCTTCCCCCCCCCCACCTCCAAGTCCCCCAACCCCCGTTCCCTATTAGCGTTGGGGAGCTCTGGACACGTGTCTAGCCCTTCTATAAAGGTCCCAATATGACCCTCGTCGTGTCTTCCAACGGAGCAGAACGAGGACTATGAGAAATGAGATTATTTATATTTTTCCACTTATTATTATCATTATTATTATCATTATTATAATTATTATCCCACCATTGTCAGACTTACCAATGAGGAGGAGATTCGGTTCCTAGTGTCCATGATGAACAAAGTTACTTAGTTATTCTATTTCTTAAACAAATTTGAAAGTAATGTTTTGTTGGAGAGAGAGAGAGAGAGAGAGAGAGAGAGAGAGAGAGAGAGAGAGAGAGAATGAGAGAGAGAGAATGAGAGAGAGAATGAGAGAGAGAGAGAGAGGAGACAGATAAGAGAGAGAGAGAGAGAGGAGAGAGATAGATAGAGGAGAGAGGGAGAGAGAGAACCATAGTTGGTAACCCATCACCCTTCCCAATTCAGCACTGTTATTTATCACTATGTATTTATTTATCAAGTTTTATTTACTTGTTATTACTTTTCCTAGACTTTTATCTATTTATCATTTGTTTATTTATTAATTTTGTTATTACTTTTCCCAAATTTTTATCAATTATTTATGTATTTATTAAAAAAAATTACTTATTACTTTTCTCAGACTTTTATCTATATATATTAATTTTTATTTACTTTATTACTTTTCCCAATTTTATATTTATTCATTATTTATCTATTTTTATAATTTGACTTTTTCAGGCTGTTAGACCACATTGTACAAACACCCTCGTCATTCTGCTACCGAACTCTTTTATTCAGGTGTGGGGGAGTTTCTGGACAGAAGGACGCTCCGCGAGATCGCCAAGACACCCTTCAGGAAGTGCCTCCTCTTCTCCCACCCTCAGTCAGGAGTAATCGAAGTTCCCATAATGCCTTCACGCCCCTCTCGCCGCCTATGGGGGTAATTTATTACGACCTTAATTACTGATGCCGCAAGACGATTTTATGCCAATAATACGAGAGTTCACCTATGTAGTCTTTGTTGCTGGGTTGGACGAGACGAGAATCACAATTATCATAATTACGATGAGAGTAGATGGCGGCACACTAGGCTAACATGTTATTTACTTTTGCTACTTCGTTTTGAGTAGAAACGACTTCTGTTACAAATATTCTAAACTTCCGTAAGAAGGTCTCAGCAGTGTGTCTAACATTCGTATTTTAGGTTTAACTTCTCTTAGTTTGTCATTCAGTTTCTAATTCTATGACGCAAGAGTAATTTGACATTCAGAAAATTGAAAAAAAAAAAAAAAAAAAAAAAAAAAAAATAGTAACCGAAGTCGTATTTTTTAAAAAGAAGTAGCAAAAGCAAGTAGCATGCTAGCGAGAAACTCCTTAGTGTGCCGTCACATTACACTACCAAAATTGGTGTGTGTGTGTGTGTGTGTGTGAGCGCGCGTTTGGGGGATTGTCCCTGTAATGAATTATATCATCTGGCGGTAGCCATATTAACATACAAGACCCCAAAGAGTGATTGTGTGTGTGTGTGTGTGTGTGTGTGTGTGTGTGTGTGTGTGTGTGTGTGTGTGTGTGTGTGTGTGCGCGTGCTTGTGGGGGGCTTCCCTGTGACGTATTCCTCCCCTCCAGTCATGTGACGTCACTTCCTCAATGTGGCTTCACCAATGCAATTTTCATTCCCCCCTTCCCCCACCCCACCTCCAAGCCCCCCTACCCCCGTTCCCTCTTCGCGTTGGGGAGCTCTGGACACGTGTCTAGCCCTTCTATAAAGGTCCCAATATGACCCTCGTCGTGTCTTCCAACAGAGCAGAACGAGGACTATGAGAAATGAGATTATTTATATTTTTCCACTTATTATCATTATTATTATCATTATTATCCCACCATTGTCAGACTTACCAATGAGGAGGAGATTCGGTTCCTAGTGTCCATGATGAACAAAGTTACTTAGTTATTCTATTTCTTAAACAAATTTGAAAGTAATGTATTGGTGAGAGAGAGAGAGAGAGAGAGAGAGAGAGAGAGAGAGAGAGAGAGAGAGAGAGAGAGAATGAGAGAGAGAGAATGAGAGAGAGAATGAGAGAGAGAGAGAGAGAGAGAGAGAGAGAGAGAGAGAGAGAGAGAGAGAGAGAGAGAGAGACCAGAGTTGGTAACCCATCACCCTTCCCAATTCAGCACTGTTATTTATCACTATGTATTTATTTATCAAGTTTTATTTACTTGTTATTACTTTTCCTAGACTTTTATCTATTTATCATTTGTTTATTTATTAATTTTGTTATTACTTTTCCCAAATTTTTATCAATTATTTATGTATTTATTAATTTCTATTTACTTATTACTTTTCTCAGACTTTTATCTATATATATTCATTTTTATTTACTTTATTACTTTTCCCAATTTTATATTTATTCATTATTTATCTATTTTTATAATTTGACTTTTTCAGGGTGTTAGACCACATTGTACAAACACCCTCGTCATTCTGCTACCGAACTCTTTTATTCAGGTGTGGGGGAGTTTCTGGACAGAAGGACGCTCCGCGAAATCGCCAAGACTTCCTTCAGGAAGTGCCTCCTCTTCTCCCACCCTCCGTCAGGAGTAATCGAAGTTCCCATAATGCCTTCACGCCCCTCTCGCCGCCTATGGGGGTAATTTATTACGACCTTAGTTACTGATGCCGCAAGACGATTTTATGCCAATAATACGTGAGTTCACCTATGTAGTCTTTGTTGCTGGGTTGGACGAGACGAGAATCACAATTATCATAAGTACGATGAGAGTAGATGGCGGCACACTAGGCTAACATGTTATTTACTTTTGCTACTTCGTTTTGAGTAGAAACGACTTCTGTTACAAATATTCTAAACTTCCGTAAGAAGGTCTCAGCAGTGTGTCTAACATTCGTATTTTAGGTTTAACTTCTCTTAGTTTGTCATTCAGTTTCTAATTCTATGACGCAAGAGTAATTTGACATTCAGAAAATTGAAAAAAAAAAAAAAAAAAAAAAAAAAAAAAAAAAAAAATCGTAACCGAAGTCGTTTTTATTCAAACGAAGTAGCAAAAGCAAGTAGAATGCTAGCGAGAAACTCCTTAGTGTGCCGTCACATTACCACTACCAAAATTGGTGTGTGTGTGTGTGTGTGTGTGTGAGAGAGAGAGCGCGCGTTTGGGGGATTGTCCCTGTAATGAATTATATCATCTGGCGGTAGCCATATTAACATACAAGACCCCAAAGAGTGATTGTGTGTGTGTGTGTGTGTGTGTGTGTGTGTGTGTGTGTGTGTGTGTGTGTGTGTGTGTGTGTGTGTGTGTGTGCTTGTGGGGGGCTTCCCTGTGACGTATTCCTCCCCTCCAGTCATGTGACGTCACTTCCTCAATGTGGCTTCACCAATGCAATTTTCATTCCCCCCTTCCCCCACCCCACCTCCAAGTCCCCCTACCCCCGTTCCCTCTTCGCGTTGGGGAGCTCTGGACACGTGTCTAGCCCTTCTATAAAGGTCCCAATATGACCCTCGTCGTGTCTTCCAACGGAGCAGAACGAGGACTATGAGAAATGAGAGATTATTTATATTTTTCCACTTATTATTATCATTATTATCATCATTATTATCCCACCATTGTCAGACTTACCAATGAGGAGGAGATTCGGTTCCTAGTGTCCATGATGAACAAAGTTACTTAGTTATTCTATTTCTTAAACAAATTTGAAAGTAATGTTTTGTTGGAGAGAGAGAGAGAGAGAGAGAGAATGAGAGAGAGAATGAGAGAGAGAGAATGAGAGAGAGAGAATGAGAGAGAGAATGAGAGAGAGAGAGAGAGAGAGAGAGAGAGAGAGAGAGAGAGAGAGAGAGAGAGAGAGAGAGAGAGAGAACCATAGTTGGTAACCCATCACCCTTCCCAATTCAGCACTGTTATTTATCACTATGTATTTATTTATCGTTTTATTTACTTGTTATTACTTTTCCTAGACTTTTATCTATTTATCATTTATGAGTTTATTTATTAATTTTGTTATTACTTTTCCCAAACTTTTATCAATTATTTATGTATTTATTAAAAAAAATTACTTATTACTTTTCTCAGACTTTTATCTATATATATTAATTTTTATTTACTTTATTACTTTTCCCAATTTTATATTTATTCATTATTTATCTATTTTTATAATTTGACTTTTTCAGGCTGTTAGACCACATTGTACAAACACCCTCGTCATTCTGCTACCGAACTCTTTTATTCAGGTGTGGGGGAGTTTCTGGACAGAAGGACGCTCCGCGAGATCGCCAAGACACCCTTCAGGAAGTGCCTCCTCTTCTCCCACCCTCAGTCAGGAGTAATCGAAGTTCCCATAATGCCTTCACGCCCCTCTCGCCGCCTATGGGGGTAATTTATTACGACCTTAATTACTGATGCCGCAAGACGATTTTATGCCAATAATACGTGAGTTCACCTATGTAGTCTTTGTTGCTGGGTTGGACGAGACGAGAATCACAATTATCATAATTACGATGAGAGTAGATGGCGGCACACTAGGCTAACATGTTATTTACTTTTGCTACTTCGTTTTGAGTAGAAACGACTTCTGTTACAAATATTCTAAACTTCCGTAAGAAGGTCTCAGCAGTGTGTCTAACATTCGTATTTTAGGTTTAAGTTCTCTTAGTTTGTCATTCAGTTTCTAATTCTATGACGCAAGAGTAATTTGACATTCAGAAAATTGAAAAAAAAAGAAAAAAAAAAAATCGTAACCGAAGTCGTTTTTATTCAAACGAAGTAGCAAAAGCAAGTAGCATGCTAGCGAGAAACTCCTTAGTGTGCCGTCACATTACCAATACCAAAATTACGGGGCATGGGGGGTCATTATGAAGAATCTAAGCGTCGGCTGTGGGATGGGATGGGATAGGATGGGATAGGATGGGAGGGGAGGGGATGGGAGGGGAGGGTGATGGGAGGGGAGGGGAGGGTGATGGGAGGGGAGGGGAGGGGAGGGAGGGAGGGGGTGGAGAAGCCCTCCCTCCCTACCCACCATTCTTCCCTTCCTTCTCCCAACTCCTCCCCTCCATTCCTTCCCCAATCCCAATTCCTACTCCTCCACTTAACTCCCCCACAGCACTTCTGGTAGGGTTGCTGTTACCGTAATTGAACATTATAACAATTATTTTCACTATCATTTATTGTCACTATTACTCTACTAAAAATAAAAATAAATAAAAATAAATAAAACGAGAAACACCCAAAACGTATACAAATCTCACTGATGATTTTATTCTGGTTAACTACAGACGATTCTAATCAACCTAGAGGCGCCCCTCACGCCCTTAGATGGACGCAGTCCCTAACCTGTGTCGATGTTGCCCGGCCCCATGTAAGGAAGGCCACGCCCACACGGTCCACGTCGTCTTTTCTTCGGTGTGGTATGGCCGCTGGCGGTACCTGGAGAGGAGCTGCAACAGCTAACATACCTCTCCTTCTTCTTCTTCCCTTCCTCCCTCCCTCACGTGAAGGACAAGATCATATTCTTCATACACACACACACACACACAAACTAATAATAATAATAATAATAACAACAATATCAATAAAAATAAATAAAATAAAAATACAATAAAAACAATGGTGATATATACTCATATCACACACACAAAATAATGATAATAATAATAAAAATAAATAAAATATAAAATAAAAATACAAGAAAAATAATAATAATATATACTCGTATATCACACCCACCCACACACACACACACACACAGCATAATCACTTCTGCTGCCCGGTTATTCTATTCAGTTTTATGGAGCCCACTCGTTGGAAAAGGCCAAAGCACCCCAATATCCTCAGCCTCCAAAGTAATCTTATTCCAAAAGCTGAAAAGCCCCACTGACACTTTATATTACACATGTGTACGTATGTACGTATCTACGTATATGTGTATGTATGTATCTATGTATGTACGTATGTAGCGAAGAGTGAATACCGTACAAATTGAAAAATTACGTAAAATAAAAAATAAGGTCATGCCACATGCACCCTTCCCATGAACTGCTGTGACGCACAAAGACCGAAAATGCTACTACCCCTTCCTCCACCCCTCCACTCCCTCCACCTACTCCACCGCCCGTGCCCAACAGGAATGCTCCCCTCCCATGGCGACACAAAGGCGGAAGGAGAGGAGAGAGGAGAGGAGGGAGAGGAGGGGAGGGACAGGAGGGAGAGGAGAGGAGGGAGAGGAGAGGAGAGGAGGGAAGGGGAGAAGAGAGGAGAGGAGAGGAGGGGAGGGGAGAAGAGAGGAGGGGAGGGGAGAAGAGAGGAGGGGAGGGGAGAAGAGAGGAGGGGAGGGGGTGGAGGGGAGGGAGTGAGGATGACCCCTGCCCTTCAGGTCATATGTAGGAGGGAGGGAGGGAGGGAGGGAGGGAGGGTGGGAGGGAGGAAGAAGGAATGGATGAATGCAAGGGGGGAAGGGAGGCAGGGGGGAAGGGAAGCAGGGAGGAAGAAAGGCAGGGGGGAAGAAAGGCAGGGAGGAGGAAGAGGAAGAAAGGCAGGAAGAAGGTCAGGGAGGAATGAATGGAGGGAAGAACTGATGGGAGAAAGGGCAAGGAGGGGGAAGATGTTCGGGTACAAAGCGAATAACTCGCCTCCACAAACTCCTCCTCCTCCTCCTCCTCTTCTTCCTCCTCCCTCCAATCAGATGGGGGAGAGGGAGATTTCAACACGACCATGCACCCATGGTATCCACGAGGTGATCAAAACGTTCTGTACATCATCGTCCTGTTTATCACAACTTGTCGTCTCACACCTCCTGACTGTACTCTTCCTGTTTTAAGCACCATCATCCTACACTTTAAATCCTCTCTTCCTTCTGACCCACCTCCTCCTCTCCTTCCTTCCTTCCCTCCTCCTCCTCCTCTTCTTGTTCTTCCTCCTTCTAGTGCTGTCTCTCTCTCTCTCTCCTTACCTCCCTTCATTATTCTTCCTGATGTTCCTACTCTTCTTTCTCCTCCTCCTCCTCCTGTTCCTCTTCCTCCTTCTAATGCTGCCTCTTCCGATACTCTTCTTCCTGTACTGTTCCTCTTTTTCAACTTCCTACCTCTTATCTTCTACCTCCTTTTTTCTTCCACTTCTTTCTCCGACCTCTCCTCCTCTTCCTTCGACATCTCCTCTTTTTCCTCCTTTTCTTCCTTCTCCTCCTCCTATTCCTTCGCCACCATCTCCCTCCCCTTCTCCTCTTCATTCTAAGGCACTCTCCCCTCCTCCTCCTCCTCCTCCTCTTCCCCGGACACCCTCTCCTCCTTTTCATTATTCTCCTTCTCCACCACCATCTCCCTCTCCCTCTCCTCTTCCTTCTCAGACATCTTCTCCTCCTCTTCCTTCAACACCCTCTCCTCCTCCTCCTCCTCCTCCTCCTCCCCACCTCATTCTACTCCCCGCGGACCAGCTAAAGCAGGTTGCCTGTTCTGGTGGTGGGTGTGGGTCAGTGGACCCGAGAGGCGGGCGGGGGGGAGAGTGGATGAGTGGATTGGTCACTTCTCCCTCCTTGAGCTCAACTGCGATCAGCTCCTGCTGCTGCTGCTGCTGCTGACTCACTCAGCAACACGGACCAGGAACTGTGATTGTTTTACGTCAGCAGAATGAAAGTTAACTTAAGGTTAGTTAGTTAAACGTTAGTTCGGGTTGTTAAATGTTTGGTTAGGTTCTTAGATATTAGGCTACGTTGTTAAATGTTAGGTTATTGTTAAAGGTTAGGTTATGTTGTTAGATGTTAGGCTGTTAAATGTTAGGTTGTTAAATGTTAGGTTAGGTTGTTGGATGTTAGGTTAAATGTTAGGTTAGGTTGTTGGATGTTAGGTTGTTAAATGTTAGGTTAGGTTGTTGGATGTTAGGTTGTTAAATGTTAGGTTAGGTTGTTGGATGTTAGGTTAGGCTGTCAGATGTTAGATGTTAGGTTGTTAGATACTAGGTTAGGTTGTTACATATTAGATTATGTTGTTATATATTGGACTGAGTTGTTAGATATTAAGTTAGGTTGTTCGATGTTTGGTTAGGTTAGGTTGTTAGATGTTAGATCTAACGCAGAGCCACGCAATATCCCATTACGATTGGAAACTCGTCTGCACTCCATGAAGAATGTTGAGCACTTCTTCCCTCCCTCCCTCCCTCCCTCACTGCCTCTTCGGCCTCATGCTGTCCCCCATGCATAGAAGCGCTGGTTGCCGGCCATGAGATACAATACTCGTACAGCCAAAGAGATGATGGGGTGAGGATCCGTTGGACCAAATGTCTCATGTCCCAACCCACAAAAAAAAAAAAAAAAAAAAAAAAAAAAAATAATAATAATAATAATAATAATAATAATAATAATAATAAAAAACAAACAAATGTATATATATATATATATATATATATATATATATATATATATATATATATATATATATATATATACACCAATAATGACGAAATATAATAATAAATAAATAAAAACAAATAAATAATAAATTCTTACAAATATCAGGCGGGGGGGGGGGGTCACTCTTCTGACTAAAACTACCAACTAATCCGTCATCACATCACACTATCTGCAGGCCCCCCCCATACTACCATGTCACAGCAGCGTTACATAATACTGTTCCCTGCTAATTACAATCGTCACTCACCCCCTGCCACGTGACAGCCACGTAACACCATCTGCAGCCCCGGCCCTTCTATCACATCACGGTCAAGTCACATCATCTGCAACAAGTCCTGTTACCATGTCACACCCGCATCACACTGCCATCACATCATCTGCAGCACCGTCACGTCACGGCTCATCTCACGTGTGACGAGCTGTGACGTGGGCCTGACCGCACGAGCCACATACGGGGCCAGCTGCACCATCTTCCTGCAGCTGGTAGACCGCAGGCGCCCGTTATTAAGGCGGGAACAGAACCCCCAACCCCCACCCCCAGTGCCGGCGCCAACATCCTATTCCCCTAACATGGCGTCAGTAGGAGTGTGGAGGCACAGCAATATATTATATTATATATATATATATATATATATATATATATATATATATATATATATATATATATATAAAGAATGTCTCTATATATATATATATATATATATATATATATATATATATCTATATATATATTATATACGGGGCTCTTCCTTGAAGACTCATTTATTTACTTATTTTATTTATAATTTATATTATTATATTTCATTTATTTCTATTTATCATTATTATTATTTTATTTATTCATTTATTATTATTATTATTATTATTATTATTATTATTATTATTATTTTGCATCCGACCTAGTTATGGACCGAAAGGCCTCCTGTCGGCATGCTCCTCCTTTGTTTTATACATACATATATATATATATATATATATATATATATATATATATATATATATATATATATATGTGTGTGTATGTATATAATATGTAACCATCAAGAAAAGAAACCCCAATGCATTATTAGCGACCCTCCAACGATCGGTCTTGGGAAATTCAGGACTGGAATAAACACAACTTCCTGGAACCACAAATCTATGAAATTCCAGAGGTCTGACAACAACACGTTCTTCGAGCTCACGGATCATAACACCTTGAAATCGTGAAATTCTCGAAATCAAAGATCACACAGATTCCTGGAATCAGAGGTCGCAATTTCCTGGATTAGTTGGAGATGGTCTTTCTGGAATCAACTCGCAATCACTTGCATGGAAAAAATTATTGTAATAATAATAATTATTATTATACAAATATAAAAATATTAAATAACAGATAAATGAATGAATAAATAAATTAATAAAAAAAAATCTGAGGATGATGTACAGTACAAGAAACGATCTTTCAGAATGGCCCAACTCGCGCGCGACCGCTGCTGGAACCATTTCCTGGAATGTATCTACCCGGTGTGTCAGGGCTTCATGGAAAAGGACACCCTGCTGGGGGTAACAGGCTTGGAACTTTACCCCCCCCTCTCTCTCTCTCTCTCTCTCTCTCTCTATATATATATATATATATATATATATATATATTATATATATACACATTTTAACAACCACAATGCACTTTAATTCTTAGCCATCAACATCGGGAGACCCAATGGAGGCCACAACACATTCAGTGTTGTACACACACACACACACACACACATATATATATATATATATATATACATATATTATATATATATATATATACATACATTATATATATATATGCCACGGGAATTTTTTACCAATCATCTACAGAACTATATTCCGTGAATCTTATTAACCAGCACATGACTAATGCATAACAAAATTAATTTGTTCCTTACCGTTGCTGTCGCGTTCCCAATATGACAAATTCAATTAATTCCAAATTCCATTTATAGAGACTCTTCAGT
>NC_134777.1:121744127-121746627 GCF_046742065.1 Oratosquilla oratoria
AGAGCACACACACACACACACATATATATATATATATATATATATATATATATATATAAAATTTATATATACACACATACATGTATGGATCAGGTTCGGGACTTCACAATAGCACTATATAGTCTGCTCCACTTCTAAGTGATCAGTGATGTGGCAACAGCGGGATTGTTTACATTGTCCAATACTATGAATGAAAGCAGCAGCATGGAACTCAAGCTCCCCCATGCTGCCAACTCTATCCGAAAAGACATCAAGAGAGGTTTCGCACGGATGTGAAGACGACCAAAACAACGAAGTCTACAACACCTCGTCAGCTGGAACTTGAGGTTCCTGGGGCTCTAGTGGTCCCAGCAAATGGGGAGAGGAGGGCTATAGGTATGGCCAGCACCCTGGGAATAATTGAGGCGAAGACACTTTCGAAATGGGACCCTGGAAAGCTAAGGTTTGGGCCCTGGAAAGCTAAGGTTTAGGCCCTGGAAAGCTAAGGTTTAGGCCCTGGAAAGCTAAGGTTTGGGCCCTGGAAAGCTAAGGTTTAGGCCCTGGAAAACTAAGGTTTGGGCCCTGAAAAGCCAAGGTTTGGGCCCTGCAAAGCTAAGGTTTAGGCCCTGGAAAACTAAGGTTTGGGCCCTGGAAAGCCAAGATTTGAGCCCTGGAAAGCCAAGGTTAGGGCCCTGGAAAGCCAAGGTTTGGGCCCTGCAAAGCCAAGGTTTGGGCCCTGCAAAGCCAAGGTTTGGGCCCTGCAAAGCCAAGGTTTGGGCCCTGGAAAGCCAAGGTTTGGGCCCTGGACAACCAAGGTTTGGGCCCTGGAACCTGGAAAAGGGGCCCTCAGGGATACAGAACGAAAATGTGATCCGGAAGCTAGCGTTAGTACCCTCGTTCCGGGGGTTTTGGTCCCCTTAAGTGGAAATAAGTACGTCAGGTATAAAACTGGCCTTTCAGTACCAATGAAAGCGAAGAGACGGGACCTCACGAGCATAGCTCTTGCCCTGTATACTGCAAATAGGTTCGTCTGTATTTGTCTATATTTATATATAATGAAAGCGAAGAGACGGGACCTCACGAGCATAGCTCTTGCCCTGTATACTGCAAATAGGTTCGTCTGTATTTGTCTATATATATATATTTTTTTTCCCATAGGTTGGTTGATAAGATCAATCAAATAAACCATGTAAATAGAACAATAAGCAAATAAACAAATAAATAAAAATGAAAAAAAAACTAACTACTGGATTAACAGATAACCCTTTCTCAGGCAAAATACCAATCATAGTCACTTGAAGGATTTTGTTCTGGTTAACCCCATACTACTTTAATCAGCTTAAAGGAATATTTGTAAAGTAACTGGTTGACAGACACGAGCTTTCCGTCCATCAATTGAACAGCTGATCTGGGACTAAACACTTGGTCTTGCGGGATCGGAGTCCCAGGGGAAACGGAATCACCCGTGTGTGCGTGCGTGCGTGTGTGTGTGTGTGTGTGTGTGTGTGTGTGTGTGTGTGTGTGTGTGTGTGTGTGTGTGTGTGTGTGTGTGTGTGTGTGTGTGTGTGTGTGTGTGTGTGTGTGTGTGTGTGTGGTGTGTGTGTGTGGTGTGTGTGTGTGTGGTGTGTGTGTGTGTGTGTGTGTGTGTGTGTGTGTGTGTGTGTGTGTGTGTGTGTGTGGTGTGTGTGTGTGGTGTGTGTGTGTGGTGTGGTGTGTGTGGTGTGTGTGGTGTGGTGTGTGTGTGTGTGTGTGGTGTGTGTGGTTTGTGTTTGTGTGTGTGTGTTTTTGTGTGTGTGTGTGGTGTGTGTGTTTGTGTGTGTGTGTGTGTGGTGTGTGTTGTGTGTGTGTGGTGTGTGTGTTGGGTGTGTGTGTGTGGTGTGTGTGTGTGGTGTGTGTGTGTGTGGTGTGTGTGTGGTGTGTGTGTGTGGTGTGTGTGTGTGTGTGTGTGTGTGGTGTGTGTGTGTGTGTGTGTGTGTGTGTGTGTGTGTGTGTGTGTGTGTGTGTGTGTGTGTGTGATTTCTGAGCTCTACAATGACCCCGATATCGAGGACCCAATATCCTCATTGCACTGGTACTTCATAGATAACGACGCAGTACACAGAGAACAACATGGAGAGAAGAGAGAAGGGAAGAGGAGAGATGGGGAAAGGAGGAAAGGTGGGGAGAAGAGGGGAGGATGGGAGAAGAGGGGAGATGAGGAGAAGAGGGGAAGAGGGGAGAAGAGGAGAAGAGGGGAAGAGGGGAGAAGAGGGGAGGAGGGGAGAAGAGGAGAGGATGGGAGAAGAGGGGAGGAGGGGAGAAGAGGAAAGGAGGGAAGAAGAGGAGAGGTGGGGAGAGGAGATGTGGGGAAGGGAGAGGAGATGTGGGGAAGAGGAAAGGAGGAAAGGAGGGAAGAAGAGGAGAGGTGGGGAGAGGAGATGTGGGGAAGGGAGAGGAGATGTGGGGAAGGGAGAGGAGATGTGGGGAAGGGAGAGGAGATGTGGGGAAGGGAGAGGAGATGTGGGGAAGGGAGAGGAGAGGT
>NC_134777.1:121756627-121759127 GCF_046742065.1 Oratosquilla oratoria
AGGAGGAGGAGGGAGGGGAGGAGGGAGGGGAGGAGGGAGAGGGAGGAGGAGGAGGGAGAGAGGGAAGGAGGTGGGAGGAGGAGGGAGAGAGGGAAGGAGATGGGAGGAGAAGGAGGAGGAGGGAAGAGGAGGAGGAGGGAAGAGGAGGAGGAGGGAAAGAGGGAGGAAGCAGGGAGGAGGAGGGAAAGAGGAGGAGGTAGGAGGAGAAGAAAAGCAGAACTTGTGATCCTGAGTGTACCGCCACAGAGCGGAGGCCCTCGACGCGGCCTCCGAAGAGGTTCCTCCTCCTCTCGACGCAACCCACTCCACAGTCCTCCTTGGACACGGAGCCGGCACCTCCCTGTCCCATCTTGAGGTCCTCTTCAAGGGAGGACGCACAAAGTCTTCCCCGTGACGAAGAAAAAATACGTCCTTCTACTCCACTTCATCCTCCTCTTCCTCTTCTTATTCTTTCTATTTTTTTTTCTTCTTCCTCCTCCTCCATATACTCCCACCTCCACATGGTCTCCCTTCCTCCACCATATATTCTCTCTCTCTCTTCCTCTTCCTCCTCCACAGTCTCTCTCTCATCCACTTCTTCCTTCAACCTTTGGGTCTTCCACCTCCGCCTCATCGCAGGTGGAACGGACAGGTGACAACCACCTCCACCAACACCATCTCCTCCTCCAGCACCAACACCATCTCCTCCTCCAGCACCACCACCATCATCTTCACCTCCACTTCCACCACCGCCTCTATTTTCTATAGACGAACTTCACCAGGAAGAAGTTGAAAGAACAAATCAACAAATTAATCAAATCAAATAAATTAATAAAGTCGTCAGACGTGAACCATAACAAAGCCTTTCAAGTACGTCATCAAGTCGAAGTAGTTGACAGACTTTACGTGTCCAAGGAAAGCGTTAGTCGATTTTATTCAGTTAGCAATATCGGTGGGACCTTAATATTGTATTCATAAATTTAATTCTGGCTAAACAACAGGGACATCCTGAGAGAGAGAGAGAGAGGAGAGAGAGAGAGAGAGAGAGAGAGAGAGAGAGAGAGAGAGAGAGAGAGAGAGAGAGAGAGAGAGAGTTGTGAGGGTGTACCATCGACCCCTGAAACTTCACCCTATCGACTTCCGGTCAATCTGAGACCTTCCTTCCACTCTCCCCCACCCTCTTTCTCCCTACAAAATCAGACGCGTCACTATGGTTTTTAACGGTTTTAACGGTTTTTAACGGTTTTATATATTTTTTTCTTCCTCCTTCACCTGTCTCTTTATTAACCTCTTCCCACACTCTCTCTATGCCAATCTCTTAACTAAAAATGTCACACACAGATAAATCAAACAGACTCGTGACAGAATAAACATCCTAGATATAATAGTGCTCCTAAAATCCATTTGTATAGCGCTCCCGCATTTTTTTTTCTTAAAGAAGTGTGGCTTCTTCATTGATCTACACAAAACTCGCTGTGTCACACAGACCTGACACAGAGCCGTGTCATCCGCGACCTACATAGGAATATTCCCGACACGTGGAGAAAACAAGTGTCATGTACGACACGGCGAGAAGTGACACAAACACAGGAACGTGTCATGAGACACAGACACAGGGATGTACCTTGACAAGGTTACGACTCTAGAGCCAAGGTCATAAGGTCACACCTGACGATGGGAAACAATGAAAACTCCCTTAAGGCAGACGGTTAGCCTTAATGACTCGGTTTCAGGGTTATGACCGACTGGTTAGACAATGCGGGCGCCTGCCTGGGAGCATTCCACGGAAGTCCTACAGGCCTGACTATCGCGGGAAGTGTGTGTGTGTGTGTGTGTGTGTGTGTGTGTGTGTGTGTGTGTGTGTGTGTGTCTGTGTGTATACAGGTATATATACATATACGCACAAAACACATACACACACACACACACAGACACACACACGACTCAATAGCGCGGTTGGTAGAGTTCCAGTCGCCCAAGGATGAAATAATTCCAGTATCGCTGCGCTGCGAGTCGTTACTCCAACTCGTGGGCGGGGAGGTGTGTGTGTGTGTGTGTGTGTGTGTGTGTGTGTGTGTGTGTGTGTGTGTGCGCGCGTGCAAGGTCACAGCCTTACCCATAGATCGGTCATACATGAGCTCTCAGCTCTCTTCCGGGAGGGAAATAGCTGTCGATCACGAGTTCAACACGTGATCCAAGACTATGGTGAATCACACACACACACACACACACATTTATACAAACACTGTTTTGGACAGTCACAGAGGAGAAATTATCTTTCACAAATGCCCATCCCCGTTTAGTTTTCAACACTTAATAAAATCACCTGACTTCAGCCTAAACCACCGCGATCCTGTTGGCAGCCGCGAGACCCGTTGGCAGGCGGCGAAGGTTGTTGGAAGGCCAGAAGGGGAATCCATGCATGTTCTTCGTTCTCAGTGTTCTTAACAGAACGGTGCTATGCGGATATTCTGTTCTATTCTGTTCCTCTCGCGCTCTCTCTCTCTCTCTCTCTCCCTCT
>NC_134777.1:121766627-121786627 GCF_046742065.1 Oratosquilla oratoria
TGCAAGCCTACTGTGAGCGGTAGGTTCGAGTCCTGCACGCGACGATCATAAAAATTATCTGATTGGTGTCGCTGTCCACTAGCGAATCTCCCTCTCTCTCTCTCTCTCTCTCTCTCTCTCTCTCTCTCTCTCTCTCTCTCACTCACACACACACGATGTACAAATAATTTCCGACAATCGCCCCGGGATTCGAACCGAGGTCTCGCTCGATGCCAAACCAAAACCTTACAGACTGCGCCGTGGGAGCTATGAAAAGTTCGATTCCCGAGGAGACTGTCGGGAAATATTTGTATGATATTCGCTGTTAATAGCGATTCACTTCAGAGGTAGGTGTGTGAGTGTGTGTGAGTGTGTGTGAGTGTGTGTGTGTGTGTGTGTGTGTGTGTGTGTGTGTGTGTGTGTGTGTGTGTGAGTGTGTGTGTGTGTGATATATATATATATATATATATATATATATATATATATATACTCGTATATACACACATGAGAACAGAATGGGAATATGAAAAGCCTGAATTCTGTCCGAAACTCTTAAGTGTATTAGTATAAACACAAGTCCGAACAGTCGAAGTGCCAAAAGACCTGGGTTTCTACACAAGTCACTAGAAAAAAAAAATCAACTACATGACAAACTTTCCAACCATTCCTCCTCCCGCCAGACGGTTCCAATCACTCGAGAGACTCCGACTTCGGAGAGAGAACGAGACGCCTGGTAACAGCACCGGCCCTTCTGCAGGAAGGTCTTCTGTGGCTTCCAAGAGTTCCCTCCAAGGTCGGTCAGATCGTAATGCTCTCTCTCCCCCCCCTCTCTCTCTCCCTCTCTGTTCCTTTACAGCGAAGAGTGTCGTCGTCGCCGTTCCCGTGACGGGTGCCCACATCTCAAATCTTTCGTGTTAACACGTCGGGCTTCCCTCCACTGGCGGCTCGTTCTAGTGGCACTCAAGTGAATGGGGCGGAAGAGGGGCGAGAGAGGAGAGGGAGGGAGGGAGAGGAGGAAAGGGAAGGAGAGGAGAGGGGAGGGGAGGAAAGGAGGGGAGGGGGAGGAAAGGGAGGGGAGGGGGAGGAAAGGAGGGGAGAGGAAGAAAGGGAAGGAGAGGAGGAAAGAGAAGGAGAAGAGAGGAAGGGAGAGGAGGAGATGGTAAGGAGAAGAGGAAAGGGAGGGAGAGGAGGAAAGGGAGGGAGAAGGAATGGGAGGGAGAAGGAAGGAGAAAAATGGAGGAAGTAGAGAGGTGGAGGAAGGAAGGAAGAAGTAAAGAGAAAGGGAGAAGGAGGGAGGAAGGAAGTAGTAAGCAGGTAGTAGGGATGGAGGAGGAAGGAAGGGGGGAGGAGGAAGGAAGGGGGGAGGAGGAAGGAAGGGGGAGGAGGAAGGGAGGGGGAGGAGGAAGGAAGGGGGAGGAGGAAGGAAGGGGGAGGAGGAAGGAAGGGGGAGGAGGAAGGAAGGGGAGGAGGAAGGAAGGGGAGGAGGAAGGAAGGGGGAGGAGGAAGGAAGGGGGAGAAGGAAGGGGGAGGAGAAAAGGGGAGGAGGGAGGAAGGGGGAAGAAGGAGGAAGGGGGAAGAAGGAGGAAGGGGGAGGAAGGAGGAAGGGGAGGAAGGAGGAAGGGGGAGGAAGGAGGAAGGGGGAGGAGAGAGGAACGGGAGGAGAAAGGAAGAGGGAGAAGGGAGGGGGAGGGGGAGGAGATAGGAGAGGGAGAAGGGAGGGGGAGGAGATAGGAAGGGGAGGAGAGAGGAAGGGGAGGAGAGAGGAAGAGGGAGAAGGAAGGGGAGGTGAAAAGGAGAAAGTATGGGGTAAAGAGGAAACTAAGTAGGGAGGAAGGAGGAAGTCAGGAGGAAGGTGAGGAAGGAAGGAGGAGGAAGACTGAGGAGGAAGATTGAGGAGGAGGAAGTAGGGAAGAAATAGGAAGAAAAAAAAAGATGGAGTAGGCAGGAGGAGGGAAAAGAAAGACGAGGTGAAGGAGGGGGAGGAGGAGGAGGAAGGAAAATGGAGGAGGGAGATAGTAGGGAAGAGGAAGGGGGCAGGGGGGAGGGTGGACGTGGGAAGAGGGAAGTGGGAGAAAGGAGGAAGAGGAGGAAGAAGGAGACGAAGGGAAAGAAAAACTAATGGAATAAATAAAAGATAATAGAAAGGAAGTAGGAAAGGAATAAAATGAGGAGAACAGGAAAAAATGAAATAGAATGAAATACTACTGTATAATAAAGAAAACAAGTTTTAGGGAAAAAGAAACAGGAATACAGTACAGAAGAACGAAAAGGAAACGAGAGAGAGAGAGAGAGAGAGAGAGAGAGAGAGAGAGAGGGGGGGGAGGGAGATGGAGAGAGAGCCATGGCATCGTCTTCGCTGATCCCATCTTATGACGTCACTTCCGGGCGAAGACGGAAAGAACAAATAAATAAAAAAAACGGATGCGAAGAAAGGACGGGAAGAAGGGAGGGAGGGAGGGAGGGAGGAAGAGGGGTAGAGGAGGTGGAAGTAAGAGAGGAAAGGAAGAAGAGGGGGAAGGAGGGGGGAGGGAGGGATTGAGGGAGGGAGGGAAGCGAAGAAGGGTTGAAGGGTCGAGTAAAGGTGTGGGCGGAAGGGAGGAAGAGGGGTGGAGCGAAGGAGGGAGGAGGTGGAAAGGAGAGAGGGGGGTGGGAGGGGAAAGGAGGAAGAGGAGGAAGGAGGAAGAGTGGGAGGGAGGGAAGCGAAGAAGGGATGAGTAAAGGTGTGGGCGGAAGAAGATATCGTTACAAGTCATTACAAGAATTTCATTCATCGCGCACACAAAGAAACCACAAGGTCCATAATACGAGACGGGGACAGTGCGAGGGGGTTGGGGTGAGGGGTGAGGATGGGGTGAAGGGTGAAGAGGGGTGGGAGGGGTGAGGACAGGGGTGTGGGCAGGGTGAGGTGTTCAGGGTTACAGGAAAAGAGAGGAGAGAAAGAGAGGACGAATGGGTGAAGATGATATGGGAGAAAGCGAAGGATAGGGAAGAAAGTAGGGGAGGAGGAGGAGGAGTAGGGGGAGGAGGAGGAGGAGTAGGGGGAGGAGGAGAAGGGGAGGAGGAGTAAGATGAGTTCCTTCATTGCGTTTTTTATTCCAAAAGGTTGGTACTGCTTATTCTATGTAGAACCGTTCATACGGTAAAATTGGTACGCACTGACTACCAGCGCTCGTTTTCACCCGTAAGGGTTGGCAGGCCTGACTTTGTCTGTTTTCATTCGGCAAGATTGGTACCACTGATTCTCAGCATTCAAGTGTTCATTCGGTAAATTGGTAGCCCTGGCATATCTCCTAATGGAGACAGAAATGTCCTAACAACCGTTCCTGTGAACGGTGTGCTAGTGATTAAGCAATTATCTTTAGAGGGATTACTTTATTTAACATCATGATACATCACGGTTGATTGAGAATAAGACAACTATGCTAAATATAAAAAACAATACAAAAGTAAATTTTATATAAACAAACTAAATACACCAAAACATAAATATATACATAAGTTATATATAAAAACAACTAAATACACAAATGAATAATATACAAAATTTTCGGGTGTGAGACCTGATTTCACCTTTCATCAAACCGTATTGCATCGTGTTGCAACAATGCTGGTCATATACATCAATTCATTCATCTCTCTGCCAAAGGTGCACCAATCTGCACCCGCACGCACAGACACACACACACACACACACACAAACACACACACTGTGAGTTCTGATGTAATGGTGATCTACGCCCACAGCACTTGGAATGTTCAAAATGAACATGTCAAAGATAGAAAACCTTGAAAGGGGGAAGGGGAAGGGGAAGGGGAAGGGGGAAGGGGGGAAGGGGAGAGGGGGAAGGGGAGAGGAAAGGGGATAGGGAGGGGAGAGGGGGAGGTAAGAGGAAAGGTGATAGGGAGGGGAGAGGAAGGGGAGAAGGGGGAGGGATGGGGAGAGGGATGGGGAGATGGGGGATAGAGGGGGAGAGGGATGGGGAGAAGGGATAGAGAAGAGGAGAGGGATGGGGAGAGAAAGGGGGGAGAGAGGGGGAGAGGGATGGGGAGAAGGGGGAGGGATGGGGAGATGGGGGATAGAGAGGGGGAGAGGGAGGGGGAGAAGGGATAGAGAAGAGGAGAGGGATGGGGAGAGGAAGGGGGATAGGGAGGGGGATGGGGAATGGGGAGAAGAAGAGGGATAGGGAGGGGGAGAGGAAGGGGGGATAGGGATGGGGGAGGGATAGGGAGAGGAAGGGGGGATAGGGATGGGGGGAGGGATAGGGATGGGGGAGGGATAGGGAGAGGAAGGGGGGATAGGGAGGGGGAGAGTACCAGACGCAATAACCCAACTTTAGACAAGTAATTCTCTGTTCTGGAAATCTCCATTCCAATAATTCCCAATACTGAGAAGGACAAGTTCCAAAGTCTAAAACAAGTTCTAGACACCGGAACGACTTTCTCAAGATTCAATTACATTCCCGAAGGAGCTTTCTCTTCCGAATATTGGGAATTCCACGAAAGAAAGAGATCTGTCCGCAATTTTGGCTATATTAGACAGTCGTATAAAAAAAAGCATGTATGTCTCGATGTTGACGGCTTAGAATTAAAGTGAATTGTGGTTGATAAATGTAAATCTATTTACTGGAACACACACATTATATATAAATATATATAGGCTATATATAAATATATATTTATAATATATATATATATATATATATTATATATAAATATATATATATATATAAATATATATATATATATTATATATATATATATATATATATATATATATATATATATACAGGTTGACATTCAAAAATCCGGCAACCTCGGGACCTGAGGACTGCCGGATTTTTGAAAATGCCGGATTTTTGAAGTTTATAATTTTGTATGGTGTACCCCGTATATATTTAAAGAAAATTACCACTTGTACAGTCGTTTAATGGAAAAAATAAACACTAAAAGAAAAGCAAATGAAATTATATTATTCACGAACTAAATAAAATACAGTAAAGATAGTTATACAGAATTTTAATTCAATTCTAATAAAATATATAAAACTGATCCTCCGAAGAATTTTAATTAAACTAAATAAAATACTCCGTACTGTACTTCTTAGGAAGGAAGCTAAATAGCAGATGGGCTTTTTACACAATGTCGTTTCACAAATGGTTTGCACAGACACATTATTACCAAGTTTTCTTATATTTCCACTTTCTCTGCGATCGATAACGCATGATGTTTGCGTTTTATGCCACCTTTCTTCTTTATTGATTCTATATTGGGGCTATACAACAAATAAATGCTATAATGAGGAGAATAATGAGAAAAACGAGCAGGATTACTTGTTAGCAGGTGGAAGCATGAACCAACAGCTGATTCTGGCGTAAGCGGCAGCGCCAGAAAACAGTGGCGCACCAACGCGGGAAATATGAAAATCAAAATGCGCTCCCGAAATCTGTCCCGGATTTCTGAAGGTTCCGGATTTATGGTTGCCGGATTTTTTAATGTCAACCTGTACATATATATATCCACGCGCACGCTTATCCCCCTCCCCCACAGGTAAACAAGGCAAAAAAACATTGCCTTCTTCATTACATCAATAGACACGAATTACTGGAGATCTGATTCAGCACTGGGTTTTCCAGGAAGTGTGTACATACAAGTGTGCGTGTACGTGTGTACGTGTACGTGTACGTGTACGTGTGTGTGTGTGTGTGTGTGTTTGTGCGTGTGTGTGTGTGTGTGTGTGTGTTACTATTACTAAGTCGCATTTCTTTGAGACCGTGATCAAAATCCTAAATCGAAACGTACTCGACCTATCGTGTGATTACGTGGAGGGGACTGGTGGGAAGAGGAGCGGGAGGGTGAGGTGTGGGTGTGGGTGGGAGAGAGGGGAGGGCGGCGAAGAGAGGGGGCGGGGGGAGGGAGAGAGGGGGGAGGGGGAAGGTGGGGGATATCGTAAGCGGGTTTGCACTGCGTGGGGGGATATCCCAAGAAAATGGAGAAGCTTCGTATATTGCCCATGTGGGAGTATGTGGGAGGAAGAAGGAGGGTGCGTGAGAGGGGGTGAGAGGAGGGGTGAGAGGAGGGGTGAGAGGGGGGTGAGAGGTGGGTGAGAAAGCACATGAGAGACAGGGTGGTAAAGTGGAGTGGTATGGAAAGAAGGGTGCGTGAGAGCGAGTGAGTGTATTCGTGAGGAAGCGGGAGTGTGAGAGTGAAAGTGAGAGGACGGGTAGCGGAGGAGACTGAGTGAGGGGAAGGGATGAATGGGAGGGCAAGTGTACGAAGGACAGAGTATGGGAGGGAGAGGGAGGGAGGGGAGGGCGAAGGGAGAGGAAGGAGGGAATAAGAGATTGAGAGGAAACACAGATAGAGTTACGAAATGAAGGAAGAAAAGGAAGAGGAGGAGGAGGAGGAGGAGGAGGAGGAGGAGGAGGAGGAGGAGGAGGAGAAGGAAGGTGAAGAGGAGTATGGAAGTGGGATCAATCGAACGATGACATTGGAGTAGGTGAACGAGGAGGAAAAGAACTCCCACTCCCACCCCCAACTCCCCCCCCTCCCGTTACAGGAAGGGAGGAGGTGGGGGGCGTGGCTGTGGGCGGAGGCGGGTAACTCAACTCCCGCCCCGCGACCTCGTGGAGGGCAAGCTGGGGCGGGATAGGTGTGTTGGGGAGGGAAGGAGGGAAGGATGGAGGGATGGGGGAGGGATGGGGAGGGAGGGAGGGAGGGATGGAGGAAAGGAGGGAAGCAGTCAACCGACGTCTCTGAGCTGGAACTCAAACTTGAGGAGGAGGAGGAGGAGGAGGAGGAGGAGGAGGAGGAGGTAAAAGAGGACGAAAGGGTTCAAGAGAAAGAAGAGTAGTGGGAGATGAAGGAAGGAAGAAGGAAGGCACAGGAAGGGGCCAAGCATGGAAATTAAGGCAAAGGCAGAAATTAAGGAAAAGAGAGGGAGATAGATAGATAGAGATAGAGAGAGAGGGAGAGAGGAGGGAGAGAGAACGAGAGAGGAAGAGAGGAGGAAGAGAGGAGGAAGAGAGGAGTGAAAGAGGAGGGAGGGAGAGGGAGGAGGGGATAGAGAGCGATAGAGGGAGAGAGAGCGAGTGAGGGGGAGAGAGAGCGAGTGAGGGAGAGGGAGGGAGGGAGGGAGAGGGGGAGAATAGGAGGAAGAGGGGGAGGGAGGGAGACCCGGATGTTGTTGGTCACAGCGGAAAGAGGACAAGGGAAGCGGAGGTGAAGGTAGGGCGGAAGTAGCAGGAGGGGAGACGGGGGGAGGAGAAAAGTAGGTAGAGAGGAGGGGGAGAGTATGGGGAGATGAAAAGGAGTGTGGAGAGATGGAGAGGAGGAGTATGGGAAGATGAAGGGGAAGAGTATGGGGAAGATGAAGGGGAAGAGTATGGGGAGGAGGGGGAGAAGAGGGAGGAGGGGTGGAGGAGGAGGAAGGGAGAAGAGTACGAGCATTGGGAAGAGGGGAGGGGGAGTAAAATGAGACACACCGAGGAAAATTTTGAAGGGAATGGGGGGAATGGGGGGAAATGGAGGGTTGGGTGGGGGGGAATATAAGGAGTGAAATGACTATTTATGTAGTTGATAGCGTTGAGGCCGAGAGAGGCTGGGGGAGCCTTGGTATGGGAGGTGGGAGTTTATGGGGAGAGAGTAGGGGGGAGGGGAGGCCAAGGCTAAGGCTAAGGCTGGCAGGAAGCTCCGCAAACAAGTGGAAAGGTCCTTCCAAGATTTACAACACAGGAGGAGGAGGAGGGGGAAGTGGGAAGAGGAAGAGGAAGTGGAAGGAGGAGGAAGAGGAAGGAGGAGGAAGTGGAAGCAGGAGGAAGAGGGAGGAGGAAGAGGGAGGAGGAGGAGGGAGGAGGAAGAGGTAGGTGGTAGAGAGAAGAGAGAGGAGGAAGGGGAAGGAGGAAGGGGGAGGAGGAAGGGGGAGGAGGAAGGGGGAGGAGGAAGGGGAAAGAGGAAGGGGAGGAGGAAGGGGAAAGAGGAAGGGGAAAGAGGAAGGGGAAAGAGGAAGGGGAGGAGGAAGGGGAGGAGGAAGGGGGAGGAGGGGAGGAGGAAGGGGAAGGAGGAAGGGGAAGGAGGAAGGGGAAAGAGGAAGGGGGAGGAGGAAGGGGGAGGAGGAAGGGGAAAGAGGAAGGGGAAAGAGGAAGGGGAAAGAGGAAGGGGAAAGAGGAAGGGGAAAGAGGAAGGGGAAAGAGGAAGGGGAAAGAGGAAGGGGAAAGAGGAAGGGGGAGGAGGAAGGGGAAAGAGGAAGGGGGAAGAGGAAGGGGGAGGAGGAAGGGGTGGAAGAAGGGAAAGGAGGAAGAGGGGAGGAAAAGGAGGGAGCTTCTGGAGCAGTGTTGGAGATGGAGCCTGTGGTGGAGTGGGAGGTGGAGGAGAGGAAGGTGGTGGAGGAGAGGAAAGTGGAGGAGGGGAACGTGGTGGAGGAGAGGAAGGTGGTGGAGGAGAGGAAAGTGGAGGAGGGGAACGTGGTGGAGGAGAGGAAGGTTGTGGAGGAGGGGAACGTGGTGAAGGAGAGGAAGGTGGAGGAGGGGAACGTGGTGGAAGAGAGGAAGGTGGTGGAGGAAGGGATTGTGGTGGAGGGGATTGTGGTGGAGGAAGGGATTGTGGTGAAAGAAGGGTAAAGTGGTGGAGGAAAGAAAGTTGGAGGAGGGGAAGGTGGTGGAGGGGAGAAGGTGGTACAGGAGAGGGAAGATGGTAGAGGAGAGGGAAGGTGGTGGAGGAGAGGGAAGGTGGTGGAGGAGAGGGAAGGTGGTGGAGGCGAGGGAAGGTGGTGGAGGAGAGGGAAGGTGGTGGAGGAGAGGGAAGGTGGAGGGGAAGATGGTGGAGGAAAGGGAAGGTGGTGGAGGAGAGGGAAGGTGGTGGAGGAGAGGGAAGGTGGTGGAGGAGAGGGAAGGTGGTGGATGAGAGGGAAGGTGGTGGAGGAGAGGGAAGGTGGTGGAGGAGAGGGAAAGTGGTGGAGGAGAGAAAAGAGTTGGAGGAGAGAAAGGTGGAGGAGAGAAAGGTGGTGGAGGAAGGAAGTGGAGGAAGGAAGTGGAGGAAGGAAGTGGAGGGGATTTTGTAGGAGAGGAAAGAGGTGAAGGGAAAGGTGGTGGAGAGGAAAATGGTAGAAGAGGGGATTGTGGTGGAGGAGGGGATTGTGGTGGAGGAGGGGAAGGTGGTGGAGGAGGGGATTGTGGTGGAGGAGGGGAAGGTGGTGGAGGAGGGGATTGTGGTGGAGGAGGGGAAGGTGGTGGAGGAGGGCATTGTGGTGGAGGAGGGTGGGGTGATGGAAAAGCTAAGTGGTGGCGTGTCGCGAGGCACTGCTGAGTGAATGAGTGCGTGAGCGAGGGAGGAAAGGATGGCGTGTATGTCGAGGGAGACATATATATATATATATATCGTACCACAAGTATATATGTAAACGTAAGATAGCAGCCAGAGGAAGCAGTATAAACGCAAGGGAGAGAAAAGGAAGAGAAGAGGAAGAGAAGAGGAAGAGAAGGGGGAGAGAAGGGGGAGAGAAGGGGAAGGGAAGGGAAAGGGAAGTGAAAGGGCAGGGGAAAGGGAAGTGAAAGGGCAGGGGAAAGGGAAGAGAAGGTGAAGGGAAGGGGAAGGGAGGGAAGGGAGGGAAGGGGAAGGGAGGGAAGGGGAAGGGAGGGAAGGGGAAGGGGAAGGGAAGGGGAGGGAATGGAAGAGGAAAGGAAAGTGAAGCGAGATTGCCGGTGGGGGAGTTGGGGGCGGGGGGTGGGGGAGTTGGGGGCGGGGGGTGAGGGAGTTGGGGGCGGGGGGTGGGAGGGAAGGTAGGGTGAATCGATACACCCGGGGTGTGAATGAAAGACGGGAATGAATGAATGAATGAATGAATGAATGAATGAACGAAAGTGTCAGGGATGGGCGGCAGGAATCAAAAGGGGGAGAGGGGGGAAGGGGGAGGGAGAGGGGGGAAGGGGGAGGGAGAGGGGGGAAGGGGGAGGGGGAGGGGGGAAGGGGGAGGGGGAGGGGGAAGGTGAAGGGGAGAGGGAGGGGGAAGGTGAAGGGGAGGGGGAGGGGGAAGAGGAGTGGGAAGGGGAGGGGAGGCTAAGCAGGCGGTTGAAGATGAGGGAATGAGGGAGGGAGGGAATGAGGGAGGGAGGGAGTGAGCGCGGGAGAGGGGAGGGAGAGAGAGAGGAAGGGAGGGAGTGAGGCAGGCAGTGAGTGAGGGAGAGAGGGAGGCAGGGAGGGAGAGAGGGAGGCAGGGAGGGGAGAGAGGGAGGCAGGGAGGGAGAGAGGGAGGCAGGGAGGGAGAGAGGGAGGCAGGGAGGGAGAGAGGGAGGCAGGGAGGGAGAGAGGGAGGCAGGGAGGGAGAGAGGGAGGGAGAGGGGGAGGGAGGCAGGGAGGGAGAGAGGGAGGGAGAGGGGGAGGGAGTGAGTGAGTGAGGGAGAGAGGGAGGCAGGGAGGGAGTGAGTAAGGGAGAGAGGGAGGCAGGGAGGGAGAGGGGCAGGGAGGGAGAGGGGGAGGGAAGCAGGGAGGGAGAGGGGGAGGGAGGCGGGAAGGGAGGCAGGGAGGGAGAGGGGGAGGGAGGCAGGGAGGGAGAGGGGGAGGGAGGGAGAGGGGGAGTGAGTGAGTGAGGGAGGCAGGGAGGGAGAGAGGGAGGCAGGGAGGGAGAGAGGGAGGCAGGGAGGGAGGGAGAGGGGGGGAAGAGGGATGAAAGATCAAGGGTACAAGGAACGAAGGGAAGTGGAATGAAGGAGAGAGGTACGAAGAGAGGGAGGGAGGAAGGGTGGGAGGGAAAGAGGGAAGATACGAGGTTGTTGTAAAGATATGGGGGAAGAGGGGAAAGAGGAGGAGGAGGAGGAGGAGGAAAGAGGGAATATATGGAATAACGGAGGGGAGTGATGAAGTGCAGGAACCCAAAATGGAGTAAGAGAGCTAGAGAGGAAAGGGGGAGGGAGCTAGAGAGGGAGAGAGAGAAGGGAGAGAGCTCGAGAGGGAGAGAGAGAAGGGAGAGAGGGAGAGAGGGAGAGAGAGAAAGAGGAGAGAGGAAGAGGAGGGAGAGAGAGGAGGGAGGGAGGGAGGGAGGGAGGGAGAGAGAGAGAAGGGAGAGAGGGAGGGAGGGAGGTTGGGAGAGAGGGAGGGAGGTTGGGAGAGGGAGGGAGGTTGGGAGAGAGGGAGGGAGGTTGGGAGAGAGGGAGGGAGGTTGGGAGAGAGGGAGGGAGGTTGGGAGAGAGAGAGGGAGGGAGAGAGGGAGGGAGGGAGGTTGGGAGAGAGGGAGGGAGGTTGGGAGAGAGGGAGATTGGGAGAGAGGGAGGGAGGGAAGGTGGGAGAGAGGGAGGGAAGGTGGGAGAGAGGGAGGGAAGGTGGGAGAGAGGGAGGGAAGGTGGGAGAGAGAGAGGAAGGGAAGGTGGGAGAGAGGGAGAGAGAGGGAGAGGAGGGAGAGGAGGGCGAGGAGGGAAAGAAGGAGGGAGATAAAGGAGAGTGGTTGTTTCTGAGAGGATGACGTACTGTGATATCCACTCAAGAGAAGTGATGGTCAATTTACCAACACGGCGGAAGAGGGGGAGGGTGGAGGAGGAGGAAGAGGAGGAGGAGGAAGAGGAGGAGGAGGAGGAGGAGGAAGAGGAGGAAGAGGAGGAGGGAAGGTGAGAAGGTAAGGAGAGGAAGGTGAGAAGGTAAGGAGAGGAAGGTGAGAAGGTAAGGAGAGGAAGGTGAGAAGGTAAGGAGAGGAAGGTGAGAAGGTAAGGAGAGGAAGGTGAGAAGGTAAGGAGAGGAAGGTGAGAAGGTAAGGAGAGGAAGGTGAGAAGGTAAGGAGAGGAAGGTGAGAAGGTAAGGAGAGGAAGATGGAAAGAGGAGAGCAGAGGAGGGAGAAGATAAGGAAGGCAGAAAGTAGGTGAGGAGGGAAAGGAGGAAGGAGGAAAAGGAAGAGGGAGGAAAAGGAAGAGGGAGGAAAAGGAGGAGGGAGGAAAAGGAAGAGGGAGGAAAAAGGAAGAGGGAGGAAAAAGGAAGAGGGAGGAAAAAGGAGGAGGGAGGAAAAGGAAGAGGGAGGAAAAGGAAGAGGGAGGAACAGGAGGAGGGAGGAAAAGGAAGAGGGAGGAACAGGAGGGAGGAAAAGGAAGAGGGAGGAAAAGGAGGGAGGAAAAGGAGGAAGGAGGAAAAGGAAGAGGGAGGAAAAGGAAGAGGTAGGAAAAGGAGGGAAGAAAAGGAGGAGAGAGGAAAAGAAGTAAGGGAAAAGAAGGAAGGGAAATGAAGGAAGGGAAATGAAGGAAGGGAAATGAAGGAAGGGAAATGAAGGAAGGGAGGAAGGGAGGGAGGAAGGAAGCGAGGGAGTAAAGCTGGGTAGGTGCAATGGGATTAACCTATTGGGGGAGTGTTGTCGCACCTATTTCATGCTGCCTCACACCTGGGGGGGGGGAGGAGGAGGAGGAGGAGGAGGAGGAGGTACCTAAGAGATGAATTAAGGACCTGGCATGTGGGAGGGAAGGTGTGGGGAGGGACGGAAAAGAGAATCAAAAGGGGAATGAAAAAAGAGGGGGAATAGAGGGGGAATAGAGGGGGAAAGAGGGGGAAAAAGAGGGGGGGAAAGTGGGAGAAAGGGGAGAGAAAAACGGGGAGAAAAGGAAGATAAGGAGGACGGGATGAAGAGACAGAAACGAATATGGAAGAGGGAAGGTATGTTAGACGGGAAAGAATAACAATGAGGGGAGAAGGCAGGAGGGCGAAGGAAAGGCGAAGAGATCAGCGAGTTAAGGAAACGAGTAAGAGGAGGAAGACGAAAAAATTACGTGAGGGGAGAGGAAGAGAGAGGGGGAGGGGAGGAGAGAGGGGGAGGGGAGGAGAGAGGGGGAGGGGAGGAGAGAGGGGGAGGGGAGGAGAGAGGGGAAGGGGAGAAGAGAGGGAGAGGGGGAGAAGAGAGGGAGAGGGGAAGAGGAGAGAGGGGGAGGGGAGGAAAGAGGGGAAGTGGGGAGGAGAGAGGGGGAGGGAAGGAGAGAGGGGAGGGGGGAGGAGAGAGGGGAAGGGGAGGAGAGAAGAGGGGAGGAGAGAGGGGGGAGGGGGAGGAGAGAGGGGGAGGGGGAGGAGAGAGGGGGATAGGAGAGAGGGGGAGGGGAGGAGAGAGGGGGAGGGGAGGAGAGAGGAGGGAAGTGAAGGAGAGATGAGGGGAGGAGAGATGAGGTGAGGAGAGAGGAGGTGAGGGGAGGGGAGAGAGGAGGGGAGGGGAGAGAGGAGGGGAGGGGAGAGGAGGGGAGGGGAGAGAGGAGGGGAGGTGAGAGGAGGGGAGGGGAGGGGAGGGGAGAGGGAGGGGAGAGGAGGGGAGGGGAGAGGAGGGGAGGGGAGAGGAGGGGAGAGAGAAGGGGAGGGGAGGGGAGAGAGAAGGGGAGGGGAGGGGAGAGAGAAGGGGAGGGGAGAGAGGAGGGGAGGGGAGGGGAGAGAGGAGGGGAGGGGAGGGGAGAGAGGAGGGGAGGGGAGGGGAGAGAGGAGGGGAGGGGAGAGAGGAGGGGAGGGGAGGGGAGAGAGGAGGGGAGGGGAGGGGAGAGGGGAGGGGAGAGAGGAGGGGAGGGGAGGGGAGGGGAGAGAGGAGGGGAGGGGAGGGGAGAGAGGAGGGGAGGGGAGAGAGGAGGGGAGGGGATAGAGGTGGAGAGAGAGGGGAAGGGAGGGGAGAGAGGAGGGGAGGAGCGGAGAGAGGGAGGGGAGGAGAGAGGAGGGGAGGAGAGAGGAGAGGAGGGGAGGAGAGAGGAGAGGAGGGGAGGAGAGAGGAGAGGAGGGGAGGAGAGAGGAGGGGAGGGGAGGAGAGGAGAGAGGAGGGGAGGGGAGGAGAGGAGAGAGGAGGGGAGGAGAGGAGAGAAGAGGGGAGGAGAGAGGAGAGAGGATAGAAGCGAGGGGAGGATAGAAGAGAGGGGAGGGGAGGCGAGGAGAGACGAAAGGAGAGGGGAGGGGAGGAGAGAGGACAGAAGAGAGGAGGAGAGGAGAGAGGAGGGGAGGAGAGGGGAGGGGAGGAGAGGGGAGGAGAGAGGATGGGAGAGGGGAGGAGAGAGGAGGGGAGGGGAGGAGAGAGGAGGGGAGGGGAGGAGAGAGGAGGGGAGAGGAGAGAGGAGGGGAGGAGAGAGAGGAGTGGAGGGGAGGGAAGGGGAGGGGAGGAGAGAGAGCAGAGGAGGGGAGGAGAGAGAGCAGAGGAGAGAGAGGAGGGGAGGGGAGGAGAGAGAGGAGAGACAGGAGGGGAGGGGAGGAGAGAGAGGAGTGGAGGGGGGATGGGAGGAGAGAGGAGTGGAGGGGATGGGAGGAGAGAGGAGTGGAGGGGAGGGGAGGAGAGAGGAGTGGAGGGGAGGAGAGAGAGGAGTGGAGGAGAGGAGAGGAGAGAGGAGTGGAGGAGAGAGGAGCGGAGGAGAGGAGAGAGGAGTGGAGGGGAGGAGAGGAGAGAGAAGAGGGGAGGGGAGGGGAGGAGGGGGGGGGAGGAGAGGGGAGGGGAGGAGAGGGGAGGGGAGGGGAGGAGAGAGGAGGGGAGGGGAGGAGAGAAGAGGGGAGGGGAGGAGAGAGGAGGGGAGGGGAGGGGAGGGGAGGAGAGAGGAGGGGAGGGGAGGATAGAGGAGGGGAGGGGAGGAGAGAGGAGGGGAGGGGAGGGGAGGAGAGAGGAGGGGAGGAGAGAGGAGGGGAGGTGAGGGGAGGAGGGGAGGGGAGGGGAGGAGAGAGGAGGGGAGGAGAGAGGAGGGGAGGAGAGAGGAGGAGAGAGGAGGGGAGGGGAGGAGAAGAGAGGGGAGGGCCGGGGAGGAGAGAGGAGGGGAGGGGAGGAGAGAGGAGGGGAGGAGAGAGGAGGGGAGGGGAGGAGAGAGGAGGGGAGGAGAGAGGAGGGGAGGGGAGAAAAGTGGAAGATGGGGGTAGGGAGAGGGGAGGGGGGGATGAAGAGGAGGAAGGAGACGAGGAAGGGGGTTAGAAGGGGAGGAAGGAGGAGGGGAGGAAGGAGGAGAGGAGGAAGGGGAGGAGGAAGGGGAGGAGTGGAGGAAGGAGAAGAGGAAGGAGTGGAGGAAGGAGAGGAGGAAGGAGAAGAGGAAGGAGTGGAGGAAGGGGTGAAAGAAGAGGAAGAGGAAGGGGAGGAAAAAGGAGAGGAGGAAAAAGGAGAGGAGGAAAAAGAAGAGGAGGAAGGGGAGGATGGGGAGGATGGGGAGGAAGGAGAGGAGGAAGGGGAGGATGAGGAGGAAGGGGAGGATGAGGAGGAAGGAGAAGAGGAAGGGGAGGAAGAAGGAGAAGAGTAAGGGGAATAAAAAGAAGAGGAGGAAGAGGAGGAAGAGGAGGATGGGGAGGAAAAAGGAGTGGAGGAAGGAGTGGAGGAAGGAGAGGAGGAAGGAGTGGAGGAAGGGGTGAAAGAAGGAGAGGAAAAAGGAGAGGAAAAAGGAGAGGAGGAAGGGGAGGAAGGAGAGGAGGATGGGGAGGAAGGAGAGGAGGAAGGGGAGGATGAGGAGGAAGGGGAGGATGAGGAGGAAGGGGAGGATGAGGAGGAAGGGGAGGATGAGTAGGAAGAAGAGGAAGGGGAGGATGAGTAGGAAGAAGAGGAAGGGGAGGAAAAAGGGGAGGAAAAAGGAGAGGAGGAAGGAGAAGAGGGAGGGGAGGAAAAAGAGGAGGAAGGGGAGGATGGGGAGGATGGGGAGGAAGAAGGATAGGAGGAATGAGAGGAGGAAGGGGAGGATGGGGAGGAAGAAGGATAGGAGAAATGAGAGGAAGGGGAGGATGGGGAGGAAGAAGGATAGGAGGAAGGAGAGGAGGAAGGGGAGGATGAGGAGGGAGAAGGGGAAGAAAAAGGAGAGGAGGAAGGAGAGGAGGAAGGGGAGGAAGAGGGATAGGAGGAGGGAGAGGAGGAAGAACAGGAGGAGGGGAGGATGGGGAGGAAGAGGGATAGGAGGAAGGAGAGGAGGAAAGGCAGGAAGAAGGGGAGGAGGACGAGAAGGAGAAAGGGGACAAGAGAGATGACACACAGATCAACTAAGAGATGAAATGTGATGATGGGTCGAGAGCGGGGGAGGGGGGAGAGCGTAGAGGGGGAAGATGGCAGGGCAGAAAACGAGAATATGGGGGTAGGGATGGGGGGATAGAGAAATGAAGACGAAGAGCTGGGGGAGTGGGGAAGACAACGGGGGGAGGGGGAGGGGGGAAGAGGTGACGAGGAAAAAGAAAAAGAGCAAGATGAGGAAAAAGAGGGGTGAAGAGAGGAGGGGATGATGAAGGGGGAGGGGAAGATGGGGGGAAAGGAAAGAATACAAATGGGAAGGGGGAAAAAGAGGGAATGAGAGGTAAGGGGAAAATAAAAGAGGGAAAAATATGTGAGGAGAAGGGGTGAGGAGAAGGGGTGAGGAGAAGGGGTGAGGGGAAACGTGCGAGAGGGGAAACGTGCGAGAGGGAAACAGGTGAGGGGAAACAAGTGAGGGGAAATAGCGGAGGTGATGAGAAACGCGAGGATATGCAAGAGGAAGGGAGGAGGGGGGAATAGTGGAAGGAGATGGGGAGGAAAAGGGGAGAAGGGGAGGTGGTAGTGAACGGGAAGGAGGGAAGGAGGAGGGAAGGAGGGAAGAAGGAGGGAAGGAAGAAAGGAGAGGCGGAAAGTAACATAAGGAAGGGTGAAAAAGAAGATGGGAAGGGAGGGAAGGGAGGGAAGGGTGGGAGGAAGAGAGAGGGAAGAGAGGGAGGAAGGGAGGGAGGAAGGGAGGGAGGGAGGGAGAAAGTGGGGAGGGAGGGAAAGGAGGGAAGGGAGGGAGGGAGGGGGAGAAGGGAGAGAGGGGGAGAAGGGAGACAAAAGTAAAATAAATAAATGAATAAAAATTAATAAAAGGCGAGAATCCTTTCTATTTGTGACGTGTTATGATCGCAAATTTCAAAAACATAAAAAAAATCGTAAACAGGGCAATTAAATTGCGAGGAGGAGGAGGAGGAGGAGGAGGAGGAGGAGGAGGAGGAGGAGGAGGAGGAGGAGGAGGAGGAGGAGGAGGAGGAGGAGGAGGAGGACAGCGCGACCGTGAACAAGTTGTTATAAAAGAAGAGGGCCCCAAGACCACACCTGGATACCTCCTCGTCACAGAAAGGCCGAAAATGAACACAAGAAGGCAAGGAAGAGAAGTGGGACGGGCGAGGGAGGGAGGGAAAACCTGAATTAAGGAGGCAGGGGAAGGGAGGGGAAGGGAGGGGAGGAGAGAGGAGCAGTGGGAAAGAGGGGAGGAGAATGGGGGTGAGGGAAGGGAAATCTGAATTACGGAGGCAGAAGCAGGGAGGAGAAGGGAGGGGAGAAGGGAGGGGAGGAGAAGGGAGGGGAGGAGAGGGGAGAGAGAAGTGGGGAAAGAGGGAAGGAAGGAAGGGAGGGAGGGAGGGATGGGATGAGAGGGATGACGGGGAGGGGAAGAGAGGGGAAGGGAAGGGAAGAGAGGGGAAGGGAAGAGAGGGGAAGGGAAGGGAAGAGGGGAAGAGAAGAGAGGGGAATGGAGGGGAGGGGAAGGGAAGGGAAGGGAAGGGAAGGGAAGGGAAGGGAAGGGAGAAAGCACAAGTACCACTCCTGCTATAGGATGCCGCCGTCATCGTTGTATTAGTGGTGGTGGTCATCCTCCTCCTCCTCCTCCTCCTCCTCCTCCTCCCCACCCACACACCCGGCTGGCGCCCGACAGGTGGTAGGCGAGCTGGCAACCTCCAGCTGGTTGAACGCAGGCCTGCCCTCCCTCCCTTCCTCCTGGTTGGTCGCTGTTGCTTTGAATGAAATGCCAAGCCTCAAGTCCCATTTTCTTTTTCGCAGGTAAGTCCAGGCCACAGCATGGGAGCTGGTCCACGTTCTGCTCAAGTAGGCCTTAGTCTTCCTCTCCTCTCCTCCCACTCCTCCTCCTCCTCCTCCTCCGGCCCCTTTCTCCCAATACAGAAAATGGCGAGGAGAGAAACTCCGAAAATTGTGGTGGCGTTGCCTTGAGGGGGCTTGAGGGGGCTGGGGGCTTGAGGGGGCTGGCGGCCCAGGCCAGCCGAGCTCTCAGCCACACCCACCCTTCAGCCCTGCCGCTGCTTTTTTTCCGTGACTCGTCCTAGGCCCTCTTTTCGTAACCCCATTTTCCGTTTCGTAGCCTACCCTCAGTCCGTGCCTTCTTTCTACAGACGATTTTATTACGCAGCTGACGTCATCGCAGGCCTCAGTCCCTGATCACCCAGGGCTGAATAAAACAGTCTGGTTTTGAATTGTACAATACCATCCAGAAGTAGAACAATTGGTTAATGAGTTAAAATATAATCAAACAAAAAGGAGAGAGATTCGAGAAAACCCATAACCATAGTACGCAGACGAGAGAGAGAGAGAGAGAGAGAGAGAGAGAGAGAGGGGGGGAGGGAGAGAGGGAGAGAGGGGGGAGGGAGAGAGGGAGAGAGGGGGGGAGGGAGAGAGGGAGAGAGGGGGGGAGGGAGAGAGGGGGAGGGAGAGAGGGGGGGAGGGAGAGAGGGGGAAGGGGGGAGGGAGAGAGGGGGAAGGGGGGAGGGAGAGAGGGGGAAAGGGGAGAAGGAGAGAAGGGGAAGGGGGGAGGGAGAGAGGGAGGGGAAAGGGGGGAGGGAGAGAGGGGGACCGGGGGAGGGAGAGAGGGAGGGTGGGGGGGAGGGAGAGAAGGGTGGAGGGAGAGAGGGAGAGAGGGAGAGAGGGAGGGAGGGAGAGAGGGAGGGAGGGAGAGAGGGGGGAGGGAGAGAGGGGGGGAGGGAGAGAGGGAGAGAGGGGGGAGGGAGAAATACTTTTATAATGTGCCATTGCTTGCAAAACACGGAAACACAAAGAGCATACGCCTGGGGACGCTTACCCCATGCATCAACAACCGTTCTCGTGACCGGTGCCACACCACCGTTGGATATATATATATATATATATATATATATTACTGTTACCCAACTCGACCAAATTAACTACGATTTGCATACCATTATTAAACCATTCTGAGCACCAAAATGTATTGTGGAAGTATTTTCTGAGTGTGTGTGTGTGTGTGTGTGTGTGTGTGTGTGTGTGTGTGTGTGTGTGTGTGTGTGTGTGTGTGTGTGTGTGTGTGTGTGTGTGTTTCAAAGCGGGAGTATTTCGGAAGTCGTTAGGCCATGTAATTGTTTTGGTCAAACAAAACAATGGCATTGTTTTGTTGTTGTTGTTTTCCTTCTAAAGTTTCCCACCCTTCACCTCCGCACCCTTTTTTCTATGCCAATACATCAGTTGAAAACCAGTGCATCAAAGTGAAAATGAAAATAAAATAAAGATATTAATATCTGTGTATATATATATATATATATATATATATATATATATATATATATATATATATATATATATAACTATAAAGTAATGTCGTAACACATTCGTAAAGATTCAACAAAAACCCACTGTGTTGGATAAGAAGAAATGAAATAAATGAATTCCATATATTTCGATCACGGACTGTGATCCTCTTCAGTGGAATACAGAAAGGTAGAGCAAAAGGCATGTCTTATATACAATAAAAATAAGGGACAAGGGTAGGACTCAGGTAGCGTCTAGTGCTTTGCGGGGCAGGTCACCCGCCTTCACCAACGATGGTAACAATTTGTTGACTGCCCAGGTGGTAATGCAGTCAGGTGACCACTGCCCATATGATACATTAAAATTTGGAAATTTGTTAATCAAGGATGATTCTATTATTTTTCTTTTAAAACTGCAAAGCACTAGACGCTACCTGAGTCCTACCCTTGTCCTTTATTTTTATTGTATATAAGACATGCCTTTTGCTCTACCTTTCTGTATTCCACTGAAGAGGATCACAGTCCGTGATCGAAATATATGGAATTCATTTATTTCATTTCTTCTTATCCAACACAGTGGATTTTTGTTGAATATGTATATTATATATATAATATATATATATATATATATATATATATATATATATATATATATTCAACAAAAATCCACTGTGTTGGATAAGAAGAAATGAAATAAATGAATTCCATATATTTCGATCACGGACTGTGATCCTCTTCAGTGGAATACAGAAAGGTAGAGCAAAAGGCATGTCTTATATACAATAAAAATAAAGGACAAGGGTAGGACTCAGGTAGCGTCT
>NC_134777.1:121789127-121794127 GCF_046742065.1 Oratosquilla oratoria
CCAGCAATTCACAATTATATTCCTGACTTTTCCTCATTAACGGACATAAATTACATGAAAAATATTAACTTATAGTTATGATATTGGTAAAATTGTATATCAACATATGTATATATATATATATATATATATATATATATATATATATATATATATATATATTAAATGCAATAGTGCACACTATTCAGCAGCACTAGTTCAACTATCAAGGTAATAAGCCAAATTTCCTTCAGATTAATAAAAATCAACCGACGGCAGCAAGAATGACATGAGCACGTACACACACCACACGCGAACGCACGCACGCACGCATGGAATCCCATAATTAATCAATCCGAATTAGGAGAACTCGAGTCTGGCTGGGCGCACACACACTCCGCCTGTCCTACGCCCGCAGCCGCCCGTTGCCGCCCGTGTGGTCCTGAAGACGATCTAAACCGCATCAACCCACACTCACAAAGTTCCTGCACAGAACCGAAACTCCACCCACACCAACCTACACCCCGCCCATACTGACCTAAGTCTCGCCCATGTCGACCTAAACCCCCGCCCACGCTGACCTAAGCCCCACCCACATCGACCCAAACTCCGCCCGCGCCAACTTATATCCCACCCACATCAACTCAATTTCCGCCCACACTGACCCAAGCCCCACCTACATCGACCTAAACCCCCACCCACGCCGAACCAAAACCCCGCCCACACCGACCTAAATCCCACCCACGCTAACCCACACTCAGCCCACGCCGACTTAAACCCCGCCCTCGACGCCACAAACTCCACCCACGTCGACCCAGACCACGCCCACAACACCAACCCCGCCAGTCCAAAAACCACCCAGAACTGGTTTACACTAATCTGGGTCAAGATACCGCCCATCTGACGCCCACGCAAGGACCGGGGGTGGGGTCCTCCACTAGAGCTGACATGAGGACAAACAACATACTAAGTATACAATAGTATCAAGTTTGAACTACATCTCTGTATTTCAATAAGAACTGTCTTCCAGAGTGTAATGATGACGGGGAAGAACCTTTGCCCAATGTGCTCGATCATCCGAGGTGGAAGTAACAGTCCACTATGCCCATGCAGAATCGTTCTCACTCCCTCATGCTAATGAGGTGAAAATGGAACCACATATACTATGCAGCATATGAAATATCTAAAATAGAGGCTCCGAAATCTAGCAAACAAGATACTAGATCCATTTTCTATTACTCTGATACATTTCTTGATAAAAATATTTTGTTCTACACATTGGAAATTCATTTATTTTATTCTGGCTATTGTCTGGTGATTCTATTCCCCTTGCGATCAACAACGGATACCTACGGATAAGTGGTTCTATGAGATGCGGAGAGAATCCTCTCGACGCCCATCATCAAAATCCATCAACAACACTTCATCAGCACTTGCCTTCAATCTGATCTTTGTTCTTAGTTTCTGGAGAAGCCCTCTGTAGGCATTTTATTTGAATTTTTTTTATTTCATTTACTTATCTATTTATTTATTCATCTATTTTTCTATTCTTTTCTTTTCAGCATGTAGAAGTTTTCCCTATCAAAGAACCGTACCTAAGGACTGTTCTGTCTCTGGATTGGACTTAAAAATCCCTTAAAAAATATAAAAATAAATAAATAACAATAAAATAAATAAATTGCACAGAGATATATGTAAAGACAAGGGTAGGGAAACTATTCTGACTGAGCCTTCATTGATAAAGTAACACACCACTTGACCGTTTCCAAATTGTATCTTAAGAGTTGGTACTACTGGTGGCTCGACCAGTAGATTTAAGGCCTGAGGAGCTACCAGCAGATCACAGCACTAACCACAATATACAGATTTTCTCACAAGTTACACTTTCAAATAAAATTTCACAGCGTTGTACTAAAACTGGAGGGAAAAAAAAAAAAAAAAAAAAAAAAAAAAAAAAATTACAAGAAACCGCACTTACTTTTCTCCAAAGGACTTCTTCCAAAAGTCTGCCGCATCTCCTTTGGTGATTCGGAACTGGTCTCCTGCAAAGGTGCCCTGAGGAAAAGTGGCCTTCAGTTCAGAAAGCATGTGACTGAACACCAGCGAGAGCTTCGTCAGGTTTCTCCTATAATGTGAACTCTCGTCAAACATGACCTCTTTGCCCTCTTTGAACAGTCTCAGGGCTTGCTTGCACTTTCTCATCATGTTTTCCACAAACAACTGAAACAAAGAGAAAAGAAAAGTCATTATCTGAGTAAAAATCTTGACAACACAATAAAATTGCTTCCTTTTTTTGGTGAAAGACTGGTTCAAAGACATCATGTAATATGAAACCACATCTTTCAACTCTTTTATTTTAATTTATTGATCTATTTTTTCATTCTATCTATATACCAACAGCTTTTTCCCCCTTACTAGGGAGGTAGCAAGTTAAAATGCATATACCCACTCCCACCCCCTCCACTTCCATCCACCACCCTCCCCCCCTTCATCTTAGCTCCTCATGGATGACGGGTCATCCCTGTATCCCAACCACTGCCCTGGGTCAGAAGCAATGTAGCAGGACATAGCACATCTACAGCATCATGGCATCTAATCATGGTTATTCATTTCTTATTTTTTATTATTACAATTTTTTTTCCAGATTTTACCATAACCACCAGATGGTAAATTGGTACTGGTTAAGTCACCACGTATGAAACACAATGAAACTAATAAAAAAAATTTTAGATATGACTTGAGACTGTATCAACAACATTGGAGATACACTTACACTAGACCACAGATGTATTTACGTGACTAAATAGCATGCAATTTCCAGTCTGTGAAACTTGAGAAAACAATTATTATCACAGTAAAAATATAGTGCGATTGCCCCCTTCAGCTTTGTAGTATCATTTCACTCATGATAATCAGTATCCTTCAGGTACAAGACCAAAGATGTGGAGTCATAAAGGTGGTCAAGGAGGGATTTATGAAAAGCAGCAGAAACAAGGTACAGTAATAGAAGCTAAAAGAGATTAGTATTAATTTATTTATTTATTTATTTATTTATTTTTTTTTTAGCAGAGATTAATCTCCGATCATAAAAGAATATGGCATGACTCATCAATAGCAATGCCCCTAAATCGTTCAAAATAGACATAATAAAGCTCATGCAGTCCATAACCTACACGAGGCCAGCTTGACAATATGCTCTGTATATTTCATAATAGTTAATGCTGCATGCTTCTGTTCAGCTGGAAGGTTAGTGTTTACCATAAAGGGTCTTCTAAAAAATGTCCTATGTCTGTTCATCATTTAAATGAAATAATGTTGCACTAGCTACAACACTATAAAGTTACAACAAATGTTATCACTGGGTAATAGGATTTGAAATACATACAAAATTAATGGAAAGACAGGGTTAATCATCACCTAGTAAAAATTTCAAATAAAAAATTATCTATGAGGAAGTACATCCACAATACACCTCACACAGTATTTCTATATTTGGTACTTTCATCACATTCCTCAATCTGCTAACAACTTCAACCAATCCACTTTTACTTTTCAATCAATTCCAATCTGCTTCACCCAGTGACCACTAATTACTCTGAAACAAAAGCTTAAATTCCAACCAGGTAACTCTCAACAACTTTTGACACAATTATTTGAAACCCTTTTTTGCTAGTCCCCCATGCAATAAGCAATAAAGCAAACAAATGCAACTCAAGGAACATTCTTTAAGAAGTGCTGGGTGGTGGATGCACTGCAGTCTGGCCAGGTGGACTCTGTCCTTTCGTGGGAGAAAGGATTCAGAAGGGTGGATATCAGGGGGTCTGGCATGCAGCAGTGTGTTGTCTTTCAGTGTGTTAATGGAGCGGTGAGTGATATGATTATGAATATGTTTCCGGAGGCTGGTATTTGGATGACCGCATTGTGAACAGCTGCCCGGGATGTAACACTTCACCCCATACCATACAACACATAATGGAAGACTGCATTATACACAATCATGCACGCAAACAACACAACATACACTCTATAAAGGATTTGTGGGAAAACCCAGTTTCGGCTGTGGCATTCCTTGGGGAGACGGGACTGCTCGGACAGACAGTCTAGGGAACGACAACGACAACAACATTCTTTAATAGGCTAAAAATAAAACAAAGCTGGAGGTCAGAGATTATTAAAGACAGAAAAAAAAATACAAAGAACTCTTTCATTTAGGAAGAAAATGATGGTAGTCTGATTATATATCTCTAAACAGTTACTATCATATTTATCCACATTCCTATCTATGATCCTTGGTGGTAGGCTTAGGGAGGGGGTGGGGTTGATGTAAGCATTGTGGTGTGTGTGTGGGTGGTCATGGCATTCCTGGATGTTCTACCAGTGAGGCTTTATGGCTATATTTTCAAACTTTCCTTAAGTACATGTACTGTAACTGGGACATTTATTTCGATAACCATTGAACGTGCCATTATGAATCACTAATCATTCTGTTCAAAGCTTGTAGAAATGTATCTGTCCAGTAGAAGTAACATACATTTAACTACCAAGATGCCATATCACATTTCCAAGTCCTGAACCTTTTCAATACCACTGATTCCCTAAATATTTGTTTTGGCTCCTGGCAGATTTATTTAATTAAATTTAAGGAAAACCCCTGTACAATGAAAAGGTTACATTGATCTCTATCAACCGTTTCCTCATTTATGACAACTTAAACATTTGTTCTTGATGATTCCATGTGATTTCATTCACCCAAGGAGAACCCTCAGTACAGCAACACTGTTAAGCTTATAAAGGAATACAACCCCAACACTTAACAATGATCTGAACCATGACCGTCAGGTCAGCTTACACCTTACACATGTAAATGCACCTTCATTACATTTTTATGTATTCTATGCCTATTGAAATTCCTGGATCTTTTCACTATTTGCCCTACATACAATCAATGATGAACTTTCCAACTCAAAAGTATGGCTCCCATCTTTTGCATTCCCACTGTAGAGGACTTTAACTGTACTCAC
>NC_134777.1:121801627-121824127 GCF_046742065.1 Oratosquilla oratoria
AGACAAAGCCTGGACCGGATGGAAAAAAGACAGAAGACCTGAAAAATGGAAAATATATACTGGTTATAGAAATGAATATGTACAAAAGTGCAGAGAGGAAAAAAGAAAATATGAAAAAGATGTTATAGAAAAGTGTAAAGATCAACCAAAACTATTCTACAGATTTGTAAACAATAAACTGAAAAACAAACAAGACTTGGAGAAATTAAGACAAGGGGGAGTTGAATACACTGAGGAAATGGAAATGGCAGAAATTATGAACAAACATTTTAAATCAGTGTTTACAAGGGAAAATATACAACCTGAAGAGATTGAGTGGAAGGAAAAAGTCCCCCCTATGGAAGAAATAGAAGTAACGAAGAATGAAATATTGACACACTTGGGTAATTTTGATGTCAGAAAATCGCATGGGCCAGATGAAATAGCAAACTGGATTCTGAAAGAATGTAGGAATGAACTGGCAGACAAAATACATAGCATAATAAGCAGTTCCTTAAAAGAAGGAAAAGTTCCAGAAGATTGGAAAAAAGCAAATATAGTACCTATATATAAAGGAGGAAATAAAGAAGAACCTACCAACTATAGACCAGTCTCTCTAACAAGTACAATAGCAAAAATATGTGAAAGAATTATCAAAAGTAGATGGGTAAAATACTTGGAAAAAAACAACGTACTAAATCCAAGGCAATTTGGATTCAGACAAGGACAATCATGCGTCACCAATTTAATATGTTTCTATTCAAGGCTAATAGATATAATACAAGAAAGAGATGGATGGGCTGATTGTGCATTTCTAGACCTAAAAAAAGCTTTTGACAAAGTACCACATAAGAAGTTGCTTAAGAAATTAGAATATGAAGGAGGAATACAAGGTAAATTGCTAAATTGGATGGAAGACTTTTTGCAAGAAAGAAAAATGCGAGTAGTGATAAGAGATCAGCACTCAAAATGGAATGAAGTAATAAGCGGTGTCCCGCAGGGAACAGTTCTGGCCCCAATAATGTTTGCTATATATATTAATGATATGGATGAAGGAATTGAAAGCTATATGAGCTTCTTTGCAGATGATGCAAAATTACTGAAAAGAGTGAAAACTGAAGAAGATTGTGAATCACTACAGAGAGATCTAAATAAAGTACAAGAATGGAGTAGGAAGTGGGAGATGGAGTTCAATACAAAAAAGTGTAGTATAATGGAATTTGGAAAAAAGCAAAAACAGAATAACAGGATCATATAATTTGGGAGAAGAAGGAATAAAAAGAGTAGAAAATGAGAGGGACCTGGGAGTCATTGTTATGAATAATATGTCACCTGAGAAACATATAAATAAGATTTTTGGAGAAACTTATAATTTAATAAGAACAATCAAAGTGGCATTTACATACCTGGATGAAGAAATGGTGAGGAAAATCCTAGTCACCCTGATAAGACCAAGATTGGAATATGCAGCAACGATATGGTCACCAAATACAAAAAAATGTATAAAAAAACTTGAAAGAATACAAAGAGCAATTACTAAACTGGCACCAACACTCTCAAAACTATCATATGAAGAGAGACTACAAAAACTTAAACTACAGACACTAGAGCAAAGAAGAGAGAGAGGAGATTTGATAGCTATTTACAGAATCATGAAAGGCATAGAAATTACTGATAGAGAGAATCTGATAAAATGGGATGACAGAAATACAAGAGGACACGGAAAGAAAATAAAAAAAGACAACTATAGAAGAGATTTGAAAAAGAACAGCTTTCCTCACAGAGCAATAGACAGTTGGAACAAGTTAGATGAGAAAGTGGTGTGTGCAAAAACAATACATGAATTTAAAAATAGTTTAGATAAAATGAGATATGAAGACGGGACCTCACGAGCATAGCTCCCCTTCCCGTAAAATACAACTAGGTAAATACAACTAGGTAAATACACATATAAAAGGGGGGACAAAAGGATACAATGAACAGCAATCAAAACATTCCTCAGGTTAGCACATAGACCACATAACAATCACGAACAAAGAAAGAAAATAGTAGCTGACCTAGTTAGAAAAAATAAATAAATAAATAAAGAGCAACATGATTACTGTAATTAGATCAACAAAATGAGTGGACAAGAATAACAGACAATCTCTATTTTGGGATGGGAGAGGAATGCTTTTTTGAAGCCCATAATTGCTCTTTGTTACAGTCTCAAGTGTCTATTTCAAAGTGTTTTGACCTTGTATATATTTTCCAGAAGTAGTGAAGCCATCTCTCATTTAAGATTTGTTAAGAAAAACAAGAAAAGGACAACAACTCCCTCTGTTCCTCCAACTTTTCTCAGAACTAGTATCTTCATCTAACTGTCTGAAAGCTAGAAACCTCATTAGTGTGACAACATTTGACAACCTTAAGTTGAGAATGAAAATTAGTTTGATGTAAATACCAGTGAAGACTTGAAATCACCCAAGTACTGTATTTCTGCCTTAAGAAAGCAAATAGTGCCGAGACTGGTAGCATAATCTTTTGACTTTAAAAGTCTAGCCATTATCAGCCAGCTACAGATCCCTGGTGTGCCCACATTTTGAATGTGCTGTTCCTATATAATCATCATATCTCATGAGAGACACTGATAGATTTGAAAGATTGCAGTGGTGAACCACAAATCTTGTACTGAATATAAGAGACAAAGCTAACAAAAAAACTGCAGTGTAATACTGTGATAATCACTGCAGTCCTCCTGGTCTCCTTTCCCCTTCCAGATACCCTTTTCCAGTCAAGAGAAAATAGTACCATAGCCAAACAGCAGACAGCACTGAATGCAACCCACCATCTGTGGCCTTGCTTCCCGCTTTCAGAAATGCCACTGACGTTGCAAATGTCAGCCATTTTTCTGAAACTGACTCACACTCTCTCTAACATCACTCACAGAAGTCAGGATTCATTTATCAGTGGATCAAAGACTAAAGTGAACACCAATCATGGAAAGCTTGTCACTTGGAGGCTCAGCTATGTACAACTGGTCAAGTACTCTGCACAGAAAAGGCAATGTCCGTCCATGACACCTGCCACTAGGTGCCTACTGGCTATTCAGACAGTGCTCTCCTGGGCCACACATTTGGAGCAGTTTCTTCAGGGCCCAGTAAGTAGATTGGAGGTCATTCATGCAAAAATTATCCTCAACGTCATTAACATTTACCCTGACATACCTCTCCTTATCCTCTCTCAAGAAAGTTCTTGTCTGGTATTTCAGAATCCTAGATTCTCTGGTAACTTGGCTACACTACTTCTCTATATTTTCCAGTGTCATGCACAGCAACACTACACTTCAAACACACTCTCATGCAGCTTTTAGACTTTCACATTTTAAGGTATCCCACCACTTTCTAAGGTCATCAAGGGTATCAAGCACTTTAATTCAACTAGAGACTGCTCCCACACTTTTGGGTACACACATCATCCCTGAGTTTCTCCCGATAAAACACGAGAATTACAAATTTGGATTCTCCTATACTTGACACAGCCTCAGTGTTGCAACCAGTCTATGATCAATCCCAAAAAACTTGGCACTCTTGTAAACCCTGCAGCTCTGTAGGAGCCTTAGAGTACAACCAAGGATGCAATCAATCTCCTTTACCCATGTGGCTTTGATTGCTGGAACCAGGAACCAGCAATCCTCAACCTTCAAATTTCTGCAAACAAATTAGGACAACTTTTTTTTTTGGTGCATCTGGTTATTATCCTCAATGATGTGTGTAGTTGCAGTTAATTTTTTCTGCAGCCTCTTGAAATATCTTTAGCTGGCTTTTTGAATAGTTAACTATCTCTTCTAATGGTCTCTGGTCATTGGTCTCTATATTCTTTCGTATTTCTTCTGTGTGCTTTTGCTAATTTACTTTTTTGTAGTTTGTGGTGTTCTGTTGTATGCTGGTTGAATTTTTTTTTTTTTTTTTACTTCTTTGGTGATCTTTCTTAGGAAGTGATGTACAGTACGGTTTTTCATATTGTTTGCATTTGGAGGGTGAGCAGGCTGTTATACTATTTAATATTAATCAAACAAAAAGTAATGGCCTCAAGCTGCCACAACATAGATTTAACCTAAAAGTAGGTAGACACAACTTCACCAACTACATCATCAACAAATGGAATAAGTATTCAAGTGAACATGATACAGTTCAAAGCTACTTTACAAGGATAAGCATCCGTGCAACTTATTTTTTCTTCCGACCCCATTCTGAACCAAAATATCTCCTGTCATCATGCTTTATCCTTTTAACTTGTTCCTAACTACAGCCACTCGAGTGACAACCTATACAATTTATGGCCACTTGCACATGTGGATATTTAAGCTTAGATGAAATACAAACTAAAGAGTAATTTCAATTAATTTACCAATTCCCTTCAGGCTCTACAAGATCCATTTTTTGATGGTGCAAAATACTCAACTTTGAATCATGGAGGAAAAAATAATAATAATAAATAAATATGTAAATAATAAATCACTAACACCATTGGAGAAGACATTTTCAACACACAACCACTTCAAGTTCTGTTGTTGGAAAGGAACTCTATTGTAACTTGAGGATTCACTCCATGCACAATCCCATCTTAACCTACAAATTTGACGAACCATGTCTACCCAAAATAAGGATATATACACCTATGCAGCTTACATCTTTTCAGTTACTCTATATCCCTTAACCACTTCGGTACGATGATGCCTAAGTAGGCGTCATGAGGAGCAAGTGGGTACACGAGGATGCCAGCGTCGGCATCTTGATTATATTTTTTGTTGTTGTACCAGTTACTCCCAGATTCTGTGAACTGATTTGATCATGTTTTCTGTGTTTATTATTACTCAGAGTAAAATAGAACATATGGCAGCCAATGTTGTGTGCAAGAATGAGACTTGTACTGAAGTGGTTAATTTTTTTAAAGCAGGTTCACTTCCCCCCGCAGAAATTAATCACCTAGTGGTGGCCATAAGAAAATTCATGAGTCAGACTTTACAATGCAAAAATTTAATGATAGTAATAATAATAATACAACCAAAGATGAGATGGATGGATAGGGTAAAAGGGGCATTGGGAAAGCGGGGAATGTCTGATGAGGAAGGATGGGAGAGAACAGAAGATAGGGATGAATGGAGAATAGTTGTGTATGGATGATGCTGTGATGCATGAGGGGGAGTGGGTGGGGGTGAGGGAGTATATATGAAAAATAAATTGACGCAGCCCAAAGGGATTTCTCCCTATCTTCCCCATTTCTGCATGAGAGGACAGAGAGGGGGGGTCGATGATTTAATGAAGCGGCCATGCTATGGATGTGCTGTGTCTTGTGACACTGCTTCTGACCCAGGGCAGTGGGTGAGATGCAGGGATGACCAGTCATCCAGGAGGAGCCAAGAAAAGAGGGAGGGAGGGGGTGGATGGGGGTGAAGTGTGTGGGGATGGAATGGGTGGGAATAGTTTTTATGCCTTTGTTTTTTGGCCACCTCACCTTGTAAGGGGGAAAAGCCTTTGGTATAAGTATGTAATAATAATAAGTCATAACTTTAATGATAATAATATTAATAACAATAATAATTAAAAAAAATAATAACAGCAACATAATAATTACTTTCACCTCAAGTTTCATTAAATGGACCACTCACAGCCCCAGTTTCTTCCTCACACCTTGTACTAAATGAAGAATAAAAGACCTTTTAATCTCAGATCGTGTTATTTCATTTGTGGCTAATAAAATGCAACATCTCTCTTTGATTGCATAAGCACAGCAAGTATTCAGTTGAAATTATAACAAGATATCCTTCACTCATCCAAGCATGGCCCACCACAGTCCACAACCTTTGACTGACTTTTCAAAAACATTTTACATCATTGTGACATTTATATATTACTCATCACTAGGAGATGCCCAACTATATTTGTCTTCTGACTGTTATCAAATGGTCCTATTTAGCGGTTTGTATGCATCCACAGTGGGTTGGTTTTGATTGTGCTTTAATTAACTGTTGCCTCAAGTTTTGCTAAGTGGAAAAAATGCAGACCCACAGTGGCTTGCAATGCTTCAGACTGTTGTCAGTGTACATTAGTGTGGGAATGTTTATATGTCACTGCTTGAAAGTGGCAAGGGAAGTAAAGCAATCACTAGTTGTCAGCTCTCCATGTGTGAATAAATGTAAGAAATGGAGAGCCATCAAATGCAAGTACCTACCACTGGTCCCCGACTGTTCTTTATATGACACAAACCAATCTCATATCCATCAGTTCCCTGGTGTTATCCATGCAACACTTATTTCTCAAACACCTTCTCAAAATAGGTAGTCTCTTCCTCTGCCCCGTTCTTATACTGTGCATCTTCACTGAGCTTGTGTTTATCCAGCGCAAAAATCATGACACCATGACTAGGTATAAGATTTTAGACACTATTGAGGATGACACATTACCATGACTATATGCATGGGTTGGGCAGTGGAGGTGCCACAACATGATATAATTTTTTTTTTCTTTCACATTTAACCTGTTGTTCACTCTATTCAATCATCCTATCATAATCATTCCTTGTATATTTATTTCACTTTTGCTTATATCTACTCACCTCAGTCACTAATTGCTTTAGTCTCTCCTAGGAATCAACTACAAGCACATCACCCACAAATAACTTGTTTTGTTCCCATCAGTGGCAGAACCAGGGGGGTGGGGGATTACCCCCCCCCCAAATTTGTTCTTTCAATTCTTCATTGTAGAGATTGAGAAACCTGCCACATGTACACCAGTACATGGTAAATAGCAGTATTACAGTGGCAGCAGTATATTCAACACATCATTGATGGTAAATCTTTAAAATGTAAGATTATCATTTTTTCCCAATATTCTGAAAAAACTTAAGAACATGTACTTCAATTTATATTCAAAATCTTTGTATTTGTGCTACAGGGTACATCTCTTTAAAAGCATCATCTATATCTACAGAATTCTGGCTAACCTAGCCCCCCTAAGTGTTATCTACATTTACAAAATTCAGATTAGCCTCCCCTGCCCCAAATTTTGATTCTGGATCTGCCACTGGTTCCCGTATCTTTCCATTCCCCACCACAAATTCCAAAACTCTGCTAAACAAACTTGTATTTACCCATCCTTATCACATCACCCAAGAGCATAGTGAACAACAATGGTGACATAAAACAACACTGACATAGCTCCACAATCACCTCAAACCATTTACTCGCTCCACAAGTAAGATAGACACCATTTCTAACAGATGATACATCATAAACTGTACTGGAATGCACTAAACTATGCAGATGAATTTCTGAAACTTCAGACTTTGCCTTTGTTCCTGCTCGATGTCTTACATCGCTCCTGTTGACAACAACCCTCATGTACTCCAGATATTATACTGGAAGGTATCACATTTAGTAACCTTATTACATGATTTTACCATTGACTATCCTAACACACCCACTTTAATCTGGTTTACCTCTGGGGAAATGTGTGGTGTTTTGTATGAATACAAGCCTACACCAGAATTTTGAGCTTAAAATCCTGAAATTTATTTTTGTCATAATTTATTGTACATTTTCAACTTGTTCCCATATTCTCAAAAATATGTTAGTTTTATTCACTCCTTTCACCGATCTAATCAGTGCAGTCAAAATATCCCTTTCTTCTTTCTTCTAATAATAAGTTCAGTACTTCTAATCTTTCCTCATACAGTCTGTCTGTTAGCTTAAGCATTAATCTGGCAGCTATCATTTCTAGCTTCTCAAAAGGAAAGGGGAGGGAGGGAGGGAGGGAGGGAGGGAGGGAGGGAGGGGGAGGGAGAGAGAGAGAGAGGAGAGAGAGGAGAGAGAGGAGAGAGAGGAGAGACAGGAGAGAGAGGAGAGACAGGAGAGAGAGACAGGAGAGAGAGACAGGAGAGAGAGAAAGAGAGAGAGAGAGAGAGAGAAAATAAAAAATAAATAAATAAATAATTGTGTCCAGAGCTTTTCTGAGAAGCAACATCTCTATGACTGATATGGTAAAGGGATATGACAATTTCCTGTACACCAACTGGTTTGAACACAATGATGGGAAATCCAACAATACATCTACTACACTACATACCATCCTTCTCTTTGCCTAAGCCTGTATTTATGTGCCATTTCTCAGGTTGTTGGTCACTCCATGTTATAAAATAAACAGTAGGATAAAAAAAAATTGGTAACACAAACACCTGTGGCATGATTTACAAAGAATTCTATGATTGAGCACTTAAAATAGAAGACAAGAACCAAGTAAGTCGAGTTTTGTGGAGAACCATGCAAAACCTCATATGACAACTTCTGTACAATAGTGCAAAAGTACACATTCTCACAAGTGTAATTTTTCAAGAAATACTGTATGTGGGACGGGAAAATGGATGACAGATACTGACTAGGTATTAAAGCTAAATTGTTTTACTAAAATAACTAACAATTACACATGGAAAATTAGATGGCAAGGTATCACACGTGGGGGAAAATGCTGTTTGGCGAGAAGTGAAATTACATATTTGTCGTCTATAGATATTAACAAACAATGCTTCTGTGTGGTCTGGCCATCCCATTCAAATACTTCTTAGTCATTTTGTTTTGCAGATTCATACAACAGTATTGAATGTTATCACTGCAGTTGGAAAATGTTGGGACCAATGACATATACTCGTACCTGCTTGTGGTGGTCCTGCGAGATAGAGCAGACATGTCGACGCATTCACCTCCACCATGAGGTACAGCCCTGAAGAGCGGACATTCCGTCTCCAGACTCCGTCCAAGATATCTATCAACTTTAATTGTATTTCTAACCCCTTTTCATACAAGAGGAGCCGATAACTGCTGACTGGTTCCGTCATCCTATGGCTTTCAGCCGGTGATGACAATGAAGCAATCCCACACCAATACAACAGAGATATCGGTCCAAAATATCTTCTCAGAGATGTGGGAGGGCCCAAGGGCCACCGACAGCTACTGTGGTGCCGAGGGTTTTCTACAACGTGAAACTTGAGGCAAAAGTAATCATTATCACAGGAAAATGGTTACTGAAATGAAGTTATTTTCATAGACCCTAAAAAGAAAGTTAACTTAATATCACAAGTGGGATCAATTCATACAAAATAAAGTTTCAGATATTTTGGGACAAATGAAACCGCTTTTCTTCTTTCCCTCAATGACTTAATTCATACTCTAATCCTATTCATTCCAATGCTGATGACTCGACTCCCTTCCTCCTGCTCTGGCTTTCAGCTTCCATCTATTACATGACCTCAGTTTTGTTCAAATATGATCTCTTCCTCAGACATGTATGTATACATCTTACCAGAAGAAATAATTCAGTCAACTACAATGACAGCAAAACTCAACTACATCCAATACAACTCTCCACATCCATAGTTTCCTACGAGAAAAATAGGTCAAGTGTTTTATATGAATTAAATGTGATGTATACATGGCAGCTGGGCTGCTAACATACATTCTTTTACCAAGTATGGTGATGTAAATCTATCTGATCAGCAAGAACAATTTTAACTACTCTCTACGATACTGGACAGCACTCCTTTTGTTCTGTCTTTCACCTCATCATTTTAAAATCTTCTGTGGCACCAACTTGCCCACGTCCTTGTCAACATATTTGTCATGATACATTTGACATAACTATAGGTTTCTCCTTCAACTAAAAATTTACTAGTGGCAGCTGCAATATGAGGGGCCCAAATCAAAATGTCAATGACAACAGGTTCAATATACCGACCAGTTTACTTCAGCTAAATAAAATAGTCTGACAGCAAGCCAAATAAACATAAAGGACTTAAGTTACAGTGAACGTCTTAATGGGATGCGATTCACAATATTGGTTACATCACAATGGCCTCCCACAGGTGACCGCTGTTTATTTCCCCAAGGCTCCTCTGACCACCTGATCACCACCAGGTAACTGGAGCCACCTTGGACACAGCTGCACAAGATGAAATAGGAGACGTTTAAGTCAACTTCCAGACCATCTGTGGTCTTCCTTCAAACTCCAACACTCTACCACTACTATAAATGTTCTCCTAATTTTCAACATTTCAGTTTTAATTTTCAATAGATGCCCCCCCCACCCCAAACCTTTTTTTTTGAAGTCCTGCCAGACAATAGTTTGTCTTGTAATTTGGCCACTCAAAAGCTTTTATCAATTTCCATGACACCTCCTCTATAAGAAAGAATGGATTTCTGTTGATTAATCCTTTTCTTCTGGCTTTTACCAAAGAACATGTTTCTTCTGCAAGTGACTTATGACCCAAACCAGTAGCTATTTCAAGTTACCTGGGAGACGTGGTTCTCCTGCAAACTTACTTTTTTGTACATAACAGGATCTAGCACACTGTGTCTGTGTGAAGTCTCTTTCACTTATCTGCCAGCATTACTTATACGAATTACTTTCCTGGATATCATTCCTGAGAGCATGCAAGTTCTCATTTAAATAAATAAATAAAATTAACTCTACAGATTCACACTTCACTCACAACCATAGCCATTGCAAAAAACCAAAGAAAACTTTACATGCACTTCTCACTGCACATAATGGTTTTAACACAAACTACAAGACAAAACAATACACGTTCTACACTTCTTTTTGTACACCTGTTTGCCCCAATACCAGAAATTTCACATTACTGACACTCCTGTAAGTCAACCTCTTCAACATCTTATCAGATTCATCAATAATACTAAATCCTCATTTACAATTTTATTTTCTCAATCAACTAATCAATCCACTGTACCCCCACCCCCCCAACTGACTTGATGCCCTCAAGAAACTTGCCACAGCCACTAGTGGAACTGTCTGTAAAGAGCAGGGATAGGACATTGTAATATGATGTTCTGTCTTCTGCATACATTTTATGAGACCAGGGACACTAAGATTGGTTAGCATTATCAATGTCATGGCTCAGTGTCATCTCACACCTATGTCATATATTGGTTTAATTTATCTATTTATTTATCATCATTTATTTATTCTACTTGTTTAATTTTTACTTCAAACCAACACACACCAGTCCCTCCATATATGTATGGATGTGTTCAAATGAAATTCCATGGTCATGAAATTCACAAAAACAACTGAACATTATAAAAGTAGGATTTTATGGGGTCAATGTAGTCTTGTGTATCATTACATAAACACTAACTGGTAAACACCTTGAAATGATTCTTATCAGAATAGTATAGACAATGTTCAGGCCCATCCACCCACAAGCCAAAACATTTCTGATTGTCCCTAATCATTAAATCTTTGATTTATTTTTAATGCTACAGGGCTTCCCTTCTTGGAGAAGGCTAGGAGAGTGTCTCCGTACAACAGATTCTTTAAAACATGGGGATTTAATGTAGTATACCCTTCCTATAAACTCGCCTGCTACTACATAGCTTTGAACCATCTCCACTCCTGACCTCTCATATAAGCAGCAATACTTACAATTGCCAAGTCAGCAAGCATCCCATCCCTATTTACCATACACAAAACCGCAATGTATGGTCCAGCTGTTTAACCGACATTAAAAAATTGAGCGAGAAACTGACCCAGTACATGGCTGATTTAAGCAAGATGAATGAATGAAATCCCAAATACATGATCAACATGGTCATCATGTATGCTGATGTCAACCATTCAACATTGTTCTGGTTGTGCCAGAGATGCTCTGCCAGTGCACTCATAAGAGGCATAGAGTTGAAGAATGCTGCCAAAGAAATTTGCCCATACATTTAGCCAACCAGACCAGTCATTCAAAAGTTAGCTTTTCAGGTCTGAGCTACAACATGGCCACACTAACTGTACAACATGTGGCAAAGTTATGTAAACAAGGAGCATGTGGAGGACTTCTGTAATGGGTTGCTCAATTTGTTTATGGTGGGTTTTACTCTATGTGAAGGCTCTAATGTCAATGAAATGGGTCTTTCCTACTGTGAACTGTCTATCAACACCCAGCTGACAAGACAACCACATGCCTGGCCACATGATGACTAAGCAATGTCTGTTTTGTGTTACACCAAAGCTAACATGACTCACTGGCAACCCTTGCTAGGTAGACAAAATCCCACTACAACCACAGCTCAAGGATGTCCTTCCTGTTGTGTGGTTACCCATTATTTTCAGGCCTGGTTCATCACCAAGATCTACACTGTTTTAACAGATACTTTGTCATGGAGGTCATTTATTGATAGACAGGGGGACCAGGAATTCCTCATGACCAAATAAAGGTTCTCCTCCTAGGCAATGCTCCTCCACATCTAGATAAGGAATTGGTCGCTGACAATAATCCCATTAGATGTATGTTTTTACCACTTAATTTAACTGCTCTGACCCAGCCAACAGACCAGGGCATTATCATGGCCACAATTAGGTTATGCGAAATGCAAACAGGTTCTTTCATATCCTAATGGTAGTCCTCATGGATGAGACTGATAAGAACTAAGGATAAGACATGTACATTGGTCATCCTTCAATACATTGACCTGGTCTGTAATCTACAAATGGGTAAATCAACGTAATGACATCTCCATCAAAACCCAATAGGGGTTCGTCATGCACTTTTGATGAATGCATGAAGAGACGAGACTTTCCTAGATTTGAGGTGGGCTACTTCCACACTTTATTTCTGTAGTAGACATGAGGCTGTGGATAAAGATATTTAAGAATGGCTAGACAACGATGATGGGTGGTCAATACTAACAGGTTATTACTGATGTTATGATCACAATCTCTGTATCTGCTGCCTAAATAACTACAAATGACAAACATGGAGTTACATGTAATAGATTCAACTACTGCCCAGCCAGATGAGACCAATAGATGAAGATGACAGTGATGACCTACGGAACTGAATGCTCCAGCTAAGCCTTGCTTGAGCAACTTAGTACCACATCACTAAGATGCACGCTGAGCACCTAGATTATGACAAGGGGATGGCACCTCTTCCTTGTGGAGGACTTGCCTTCTTTGCAAGATGCCATCTGTTGCCTGACTGTCCTGTCTATTGTCAGTCCATGATAAAATGGTTTTATTAGCCTATGACCCCTACTAGGTTCATCTACACTCCAAGACCACTTTGGCCTTAGCCCACATCTTCAACTGAGGTGCCTTAAATGAGCACATCACCACTCACTGAATCTCCCCTGTAATCTACCTCAGCTAAGGTACTGACCTGACACCCAACATTCACAAGGGTTTGGGGACAATATAATTTCTAAACCCCTAAGACTCATGCCATGTGCAGAGAAATAACCATTGGAAGGCACCCTAATCAATTTCAACACAACACCTCTAATCACTGGAAACAAACACTACTAAACACAAAATAGCCTGCCCCCCCTCCCTCTCTCTGGCAAAAGCAAATGTTGATCCTGCAAATATTGGGAGTCAGATATAAACAATACCTTTGTTTCATTCTAAATTAGTTAAGAAGGGTACATCTGAATAGAATTGTGTAAAACCAATACAAAAAGGGGATGAATGATGTATCGTAGTGGCCTGTAAAAGTGTTTTCAGTGTTAGGTTAGGTCTATAGTGGGTGACCAGGGAATTCTGCCATACCTGGATGCAACAATGGCCTTATTACATTAAAGGATATATGAATTACTGTATAACAAATGGATCTTGTATTTTCTTAACCTTCTTGGAATGATGTACCTCTATATCTGAATAAAATTATTTGTCATTAAGTCAGTACAAAATCCCTTGACTAGCAAAGAATAGTACTATAACCAGTAAAGAATGCTATTAGAGAGAGAGAGACATCAACTCTACTTACAGGTCTGAATCGCACATCACTTAAGCTTCACTACTGATCAAATGATCAAGTTCATTCACACTTAGCCTCAGGTAAAAACATCACGCATACACCTAGATCTTTTAATCTAACACTCATCAACTGCCACTTGTGCAGACATTTTCACCCCGGATCCACTTCGGGAATTGGGTGTTTTATGTTCTGAGCCAATTCCTGAAATGGGTTTATGTCATTGGTCCAAACGTCCGAACAAGTGGTGGTTGGCAAGTGTTGGACTGAGAGACCTAGGTGTACTTCTGGAAAAGCCATGAAAGCTTTACTTAACTATAGAGTCTACCTCTGTGACACATTGCCTGAATGCTTACTGGAGGTCTCTTGCACATTATGATATTGTACCAATTAATTGTGACAAATGTATAGATTTTTGTTCCCAAACTATGACAGTATTCTTTACCGTTCTTATCACCACGTACTACGACCCAATTACTGAAATCTACAACCTGATAGTCAACTAAATTCATGTCATCTATATATACATCAGCCCTAGGCTGGTTGTGTTTAAAATCAAACCATCACCCACAATATCAACAAAATCCATGCAACCACCCCTCCCCTCTCAACATCTTGAAAATGAAGAGTTACTCTATTTTCCTTTACTTTTTTTAGGAATGTCCCCTGTGGGGCTACAGGGAGAAGGATGCCTAGTGCTAATCCCCATCCCATTTTTCTCATCTCTTACGATTCAAGTGGGAATACTTGGTGGCAGCATTCTATCCCCAACCACAGGGTAGGCGAAAAAAGGAGATAAATATTCAGAGAAATGGTACAAGACAGTAACAAGGGGTTGCAGGACAGTATAATGGAGGGACAGTCGCAGTATAATAAAAGTGTCATCATTTCTCTGTGGACAGAGTCCTCCTCTATCACAGACAAAATGATGTGTGGCTCTGGTCCATAGGGGCACCCCATATAGACCCTAAAGTGTCAACTTCATGCTACTTTACCAAATAACATGCAGCCAATACCCCAAACAGGGGTAAGAGGGAGGGAAGAGGGTGGAGTGTGATAGGGATGGATTGGGTGGGTGTGGTTTTTATGCCTTTGTTTTTGGCTACCTCCCTTGTAAGGGGAAAAAAAAGCCTTTGGTATATGTATGTACGTACTCTATTTTCCATCACAACCAATGCAGTGATGTATAATCCCTCCACAACATGGTCTCACAACCAGAGCTGTGTATCTTTTTTATTTCTATGCTCAATTTACCTTTGTATCCCCAAGATTGACCAACAAATAACTATAAGTAAACTAATTTATGCCAAGGGACTTGTGAAGGTGAAACGTCAAGTCATATATTTGATGGAAGGCTGATTGGTAAGTCATAGTACATTACACGTGATCAACATCTGCAAGGGTTAGGGGGCATAGATCCCCATAAACATGGAATTTGTATAAATAGTTTCCATATCGTACAAAGAAATAGCCACTGGAAAATGACTACATAAATTTCAACACCTCTAGACAGTAATGAAGAAATAAACCCTACTCAACACGCTTATGAAAAGCAGCAAATATGCAAATCCATGAATGTGGAACTCATGAATGTCGGGGGTCATCCCTTATATGCACAAACTAGATATCCTTGCTGACCTCCAATAGTATTTGGAGGGTCACATTTTTTTCAGATTTAACCCCTGGTCAATACTTTCACACTGACAATTGTTAATTCTATTGCTACTGTGCTACTTCACAGACTTTTATATAGAAAAATATACAAGGATCACTGGGATCCATGGGTTACTAAAGGTCAACTCTGTTCTTGGCAAGTGTCTTGGTCTTAAATACTTTACTAGCCTTTGACCCTTACTCGGTCTATCTACACTCCAGGACTTGTTCCAGAAAATGAAAAGCAGCTCAAGGAAAACATCTCACTCCCCATGGGATTATAACCAATCTCAAACGTTCAAAAGGGTTATTTATATACTCTAGGTGATCCCCAGCTATTTTATTCAGCCGAACAGTTCTTCAGTCTTTATAAGGTTGAACAAGGTTGGGGGGAAGGGTTCTCATCAAATGAACCAAATGATGATGTTGATATGATTTAACGTCACAAACTCCCCCTTATCGGAAGGCTAGGACAATGCCCCATCACACAGGACTTTGTAGTGTGGAATTTAATGAACCATGCCCTTGGTTCAACTTCACCAGTGGCAGGGTTCAAACCACCATTCTCTCAACCTTTGCTGTAAGTCACGACGCCCTAACCCGCTCAGCCAGCGAGCTCCCTTGCCTGCCATTAAAGGTAATCACTGTTAACACAAAATTCATTTTCTTAACACACAAAATGCCACCACCATTCCTTTACAATTCTGAGCAAACTTAGGCCTATTCTACAGACCAGATAGTGGTCTTTTGGGGCTGTACCTCTTAGAGGTGGAATTTTCTTGAGATAAGACTGTTCATCAGATATCTGTGGGGTTCGAGTGTGGTGCACTCATGGTGGCTTCTCTGGCCACACAATACTGGACCACCACAGGTAGGCATACCACATCGGACTCCCTAAAGAGCAGCGCATGAAAATGATTGGCAAACATTTCTATGCAAGAGCCCTTAAACCCCCACACACATAAATACAGCTCAAAGGATATAAGAAACAAATCCCAGCAGCATACAACTCAAACATTACAATAACCTACTCCCAGTTCCCCGATACAACACATCTAAAAACAAACAAATCACAAAAGAAGCACTTCTGACTAGACCAACAAATCAAATACTCAGGTCATCAACCCCAAAGACCATTCTCTCTGAAGATCGACAATAATAACAGCACACGTGTGGTCAGGTTATCATCCAACATTAAAACAGTACCAACACACAACTGGCCTGGGGATTGACTTCATATACTCCGGATGCAGTAACCATACTGAGTACGCCAACCACACTGTACATCTTGATTTGGCCTCCTCTCATTTCAAACAACTTCACAGAATCTGTTCACTAAGCTATGAATAGACTAACCCTAGTAACTAAGACAAGATTCCTTAACCTGCTTGGTCTCTAGCATGAGAGATCCAGGCCATCTGATTAATACACTGCCTATCCATACACTGTATATATGCAATGAGCAAGTTAAAATTCAATCAACGTCTTCATTACCAAAGGGGTGATATGGACATCAACAGATTATATTCATGATAGCCAAAATAAATGGATAAAATACCACCCAGTATATATGGCTACCAAAGGTAATTATAAAGATGTTAGGCTAGGTCAGTGATCCAGGGGGGCACAGCGTACAATCAGGATTCCCAGATTAGGTTAGGTAAAGGGTTTTGTCCAATACAACATATTAGGCAAATCTATTTTTGTAGAGCATGCCTCATTTTAAATGAGATTTTGTCCCAACCTGAACTAAATAATCTGGGATTAATTTGGAAAAGAACTATAAAGAATATCAACTTATTGAAGGAGTTAACAACAGCCATATCTTTTGGTGACAAGAACTTGATTGAACACATAAATACACTCTTTGCCAGACACCAGCTATTTTGGAATGTGCGAGTCCCCTTGGTGTTTTTGAGATGTCAGACTATTTCAATCGCACCAAAATAAACAAGAGCAAATTTACGAATGATGTGATCCTTTAATCCACATCTTGGTAGCGAAACCTCAAGTGACAAGATTATATTTATGTTTCAGCCATGCAAACAACTTGTAGGTATTTATGCTTCATCAAACTACTACTGTGTTTCATACATACCACAATATCAAGTTCTCACATCACAAATGGAAACATTTCATGCATTTTCTGGTGATGTTCTATTTCTGGGGCATCTTTCAAATTACACGAGACCATGATATAACCTTGAGATAGTTTTCGGACTTTCTTTCTCCAAACATAGTTCAATAGAGTTGTGGTTCAAACATTCAACATTTATCTATGTCCCACTACAATTTTTGTCCCTAGAACAACCCATCTGCAATCTTCTTGTACACTAGGTATATCCCAGTTACTGAGAGATGAGTTTATTCACCGAGAGGTTGGCTTTCTTCATTACCAACAGATTAAGTGCCACTCCATAACCAATCCATATAATAATAATAATAAGTTTATTTGGCAATGAATCAAATAAATGAAATACAGATAAGGAAAAGAACACATAGTTCGAAATAACAATTACAATTGCTGAGGATAACACAAAAAAGCATGTAAGCTTCCATTGGTTCAATTCACCAAAAGGCTTGGCTATCAAATCATGGCCAGACAGCAATTTTGTCAATGATAACCTCCTAACCTTGGGGACAAATATTATGCCAAAGAGATTGAATTACAGAGGTAGTAATAGATCGAAGGAACACATACTAGAGTTATCACCTTCGGTACTTCAGGGATGCCACAAAGATGAATGAAATACCTAAGAAAAATTTCATATGAAAATATGGCAAGTAGCCATCTAAGAAAATGTTCATTTGAAAATATGGCAAAAATGGTGTTTCATAACTGTGTAATCTTTAAGTTTAATTATTACAACTTTATAATAGATTACCAAACAGCAGACAAAAACTCTAGAGTATATATAAAACAGAGATGCAGAACATAAAGCTGTCCATATGAATGACTAACTCCTGAATTAATAGCTCTCCAGTGAATGCCAACAAAAAACAAGACTCCCCACAATATACACCGGCACTTGTAGATTACCGAATCACAAATTATTCAAGAGAAAATGAAAATAAATATACATATATATATATATATAAAAAATACACTATCGACAAGTACTCGAGCATGACATGGACCAAATATGTTCTCTATCAAACCATCATGTAACAACAGAAGAAACAATCCAAAGAAAAATTCAAGAAATACAATAATTTTCAGGAAAGCCTGAACATTTCTTACATTACAAATTATTGAAATAACCTTTAAATTATAAATTATGAATATTGTGAAATAAGGATAATGTGGAATTGATGAAATAGATATAAAAGTCCAACATGATAAGAAGTACTGGCTATTCATGGATGATAAAAAAAAGACTGAAGATAAGAGAATAATACAACTTGGATAAAGATGATTAACTCATTAACTATGGAAGAATGTCATTCAAAATTTTATCTGATTGTGACTATATCATACATTCAAGATCTTCTTGATAAATAGCCGAGATCCTATGAGTCAGCTTCACTAACACAAACGTAGTTAATTATGTACTATTTTTTCAAGCTAAAAATATGTACATACAAAAGCCTATACCACTGTAACATGGGTTCAAAGCAATATAAATTGTTTTACACAGTTTTAAAAGAAAATTTAAGGTGACAATCAAGATGAAACATATTGATATTCATGACAACTAACTGGAAATGTCATTCATAATTTCATTTCTTTTCAACAAGTAACTGAACCAGACTATTCCACATATTCACAGACTCATTTTCAAAGAGGAATTTAGCACCATCTGTCACTAATCACAAAAAAGCTAAGAGATTTTCAATACATATAGCAAGCAATGCTTGTCAAATCCTAAACTTGATGTATTGGTCATTTCATATCTCCAATACACACAGCATCACTTTTTCCAAGTGACACATTAATACCCAGAATGGTACGAGACTGGGCATCACAAAATATCCAAAAGAAGTTATTACGGGGCAAACGCAGTATTTCTACAAATCTCAGCTAACACATCCCCAACCCGCAACATCTCATACACCAGCTTAAGTGTTTCATGCCGTTTTCCAGTCTGTCTTTTCTCTCATGTAAACTGATCTTGACTTACCTTGAAATACTCGTTGTTGTTGAGTGCTGTAAGATTGTTTTCATATTTGGTGTAAATAAGTCGTAGGTGCTGGTACGTATCGGGCAAAATATCCAGAATAAAGGGAGGGGAGTTTTTTAGATTCATCTTAGGTTGCTGACACTGCTTAACTACTTTGTCCATCAACTTCCAAGTCTTTTCTAAAGTTCGTCTGTCTATCACTAACTTTGGTGGTGCCATAGCATCTGTAAAAGCACCGTGTAACTTCGAGAAAATAGAAGAAATATTTTTAGGCTGTCCTTTACCGCTCGTAGCCATCTTGACCTAACAGATCTTGGCGCAGTGGAACCAACGTTTCCGGAGTGTAACGCCAGGCACGGTTATGAATGAAAACCCAGAACAGGCGTGGGACTCCAGCTTTCCCTGCATCGACAGCATAAATCGCTTTCACGAAGTAATTCTGAGCACCCACGGCATTCTAATGCTGGCCGGGGACGGGTGACAAGCAATTCACTTCATTGGAGATAGGGCACATCCTGTTCGCCAAGAGTGTGACTTCCAGACTGATGTGAACAGGATATGTTTATGTTAACTTTAGTTAATATTTTTTTTCTAACTTAAGGAATGTACGATTTTTATATATGATTAATTTTTATAAATTCGAAACGTGTGTAATTACTCAGCCACTCGGAAGGGTTGGTAAAGAAGCAATGTATGTTTTGGGTCGAGCGGGGAAGCGCAATGCAAAGTCCGAATCGCTGTTGCCGCGTAAATATAACCTTTATGTTATGATACAATAGTGTCGGGACTCTTTGCGCATTCCTACTTCACTAGCACGTGGTTCACGATTATAACCTTTATTTGCTAATTGAATAGGGGTTAATTTTTTTCTTTGCATTACGATACATGCTCACTAGTTATAACCCGAGGCATATGTCTTACAGCGCTAAGATGGGACGCATTTGATGAAGATGAAGAACTTACAAAAGCCACGGGATATAACAGCCCTCAAACTATTAACGGATATGTCATAGATTCACGAGACTGTCATAGAAGCTGGACCTAGTCTGTCTGTACCTGTCTTTTGCTGTGCATTTATTTATTTGTATTTCTTCCAGAAAAAAATGTAGTCGTTTGCATTAAATTGATGCACAACACATACTCTTCCTACTTGCAGTAATACAATGCAGATAATGTATATATATGGCTAGAAAAATAATTAATATTGGAGCTAGTGTCAAATGCCGGTTTACTAATAAATGTGTTAGAAATTGAAAAGATCACTGATGCCTGTTTACCGCTAATTCATTCATACTTTTGACACGAGCTCAAACACATAAACAAACAAACGGAAGAACAAACACTCTAAGGTAGTTTACTTATACAAACCATATAGTTTGCATATGATCTTCACACATACTTGCGCATGTACAAACAGACACACTGAGCGCACGCATGCACGCACGCACGAACATACTCTCACACATACCTACATTGCACACACACGGACGCACGTACACACACACGGGCGCACGTACACACACACACACACACACACAAGATGGTGAAATGGTAGAGCTCCCGGCTGCCACTACGGCGGTCCGAGTTCGAATCCCGCCCACTGCTGAAATAAATTAAGTGAAGCTGCGCTGCGAGTCGTTACTCCAACTCTCGTGGGCGGGGAATTGGGTGTGTGTGAGCGTGTAAGGTCACAGCATTACCCACAGGTCGGTCAAATATGAACTCTGAGCTCTCTTTCGGGAGGAAATAGCTGTCGATCACGAGTCCAACACGTGATCCAAGACCATGGTGAATCACACAAACACACACACACACACACACACACACAATCGCATTCCCATATATGGCAAAAACATATTGTCACCGGAAGTAGTATCAACCCAAAACCATGAATCATTTTAAAGAGACGTTACGAAAAAAAAGAGGTGAAGAGAGGGAAAGAGAGTTGGTCGAGTGAGATAGCATGGAGAATCAAAATAGATAAATAAATAAATAAATAAACAAATGAATAAGAAAAGCAACCAATGAATGAAGAAATAGACAAAAGGATGAATAAATGAATATGTAAATAGACAAATAAATAAATAAATAAATAGATAAATATGTAAATAAATAAAAAATAAATGAATAAATAGATAAATAAACAAATAAACAAATAAATAAACAAATAAATAAATACATAAATACAGAAATAAATAAAAAGATAAACAAATAAATAATTAAATATGTATACAAATAAATGAATAAATAAATAAGCAAATAAATATACAAGCAAATAAATGAACATGCAAATAAATAAATAAATAAATAAATAGATAAACAAATAAATAATAAATAGCTAAATAAATAAACAAATATAAAAGATAATCTTAATATTAAGGAGCTTAATTTGTGTTCAGGTATGTCAACAATGAAATATTCTAAAAGAAAATAACCTTAAACCAAGTTTAATGGAGGCAGAGAAGAAACAAGACCTGGAAGCACAACACAATCTTTGCCACCGAGGACGTGGAGCCGCTAGCGAATAATATCGCTTGACGGCAGACAGAAATTAAAGGGGAAAGCACCACACGGTAGGGAAGGGGATGAGAAGAATCCAACCCACAACTCTCTCTCTCTCTGTCTGTCTGTCTGTCTTCCCTCTCTCTCTCTCTCTTTCTCTATCTCTCTCTCTCTCTCTGTGTCTGTCTCTCCCCCCTCTCTCTCTGTCTCACCCTTCTCTCTCTCTCTCTCTCTCTCTCTCTCTCTCTCTCTCTCTCTCTCTCTCTCTCTCTCTCTCTCTCTCTCTCTCTCTCTCTCTCTCTCTCTCTCTCTCTCTCTATTTATCTATATATCTATCTATCTCAAACACTCTCGCAATAAAAACTAATTTTTTTCTATTTTTGTGTTTCCAACTATCCTATTCTCAATCTTCTAATCACCTCTCATGTGTTTCTCTAGTTTTATGCCTAAT
>NC_134777.1:121836627-121839127 GCF_046742065.1 Oratosquilla oratoria
ACTGGATGGGAGGTGCCTGTGAATGGGGCGTGCACGACAGGAAGTCAACTACTGCACGGGAAGTGAACGACACTAACCCCTACATCGGCACAAAAAATCATATATATATATATATATATATATATATATATATATATATATACAATATATATGTAATATATAAATATATATATATTTATATATATATATATACTGTATATATATATATACATATATATATATATATATTATGTATATACATACATATATATATATATATATATATATATATATGCAGTATATGTATATGTATGTGAATGTGTATATGTATATGTGTATGTATAGGTATAGGTATATATATATGTACATATATATATATATATATATATATATATACATATATATATACATATATATATATATATATATATATATATATAGGCCTACATATATATATAATATATATATATATATATATATATATATACATATATATATACATATATATATATATGTATATGAATATTTATATATATATATATATATGTATATAATATATATACATATACAAATATATATACATATATATATATATATATATACATATATATACTTGTGTTTTATACATTGAGACGAACAGTGTGTGTGTATGTATATGTGTATGTTTGTACGTGTGTATGTGTGTGTGTGTGTGTGTGTGTGTGTGTGTGTGTGTGTGTGTGAGAGAGAGAGAGAGAGAGAGAGAGAGAGAGAGAGAGAGAGAGAGATAGACAGATAGATAGAGAGATAGAGAGAGAGAGAATAGTGGGAGGGAAAGAGAGAGATCCCGGACGTGATGCAAACGTGTTTCGTCACATTCCGGCACCCTTCAATGCATTCCCCCCCTTTTTACCTCCCTCCTCCCCCTCCCGTATCCACCTGACCACGACCCCCCTTCCCCCCCTTCCCCCACCCCCGCTCTCCCTTACCACAAAGTCTCCCCCTTCCCCCTAACCCGTTCCTTCCCCCCCAACGTAGCCTGAGATGCTTCGTGTAACATAAACTCCCAAAGACTTCCCCCCAGAATTCCCCCCTCCTCCCTATTCTCCCCCCACACTCACCCAATGCCTTCTTCCTCTATTCCCTCCCACTTCCTCATTCCTTCCCCCTTCCCCCCATTTCCTCTTTCTCCATCCTCCTCTATTTCCTCCCTCTTCCCACCTCCCTCCATCTCCTCCTCCCTTCCCCTTCCTCTTCGCCTCCCGGAAAGACACGGGAAGGAGGTACCCACAACAGATATTTTCTTCACATAGTCCTCCTCTTCCTCCTCCTTCTCCTCCTCCTCCTCCTCTTCCTCCTCCTCCTCCTCCTCTTCCTCCTCTTCCTCCTCTTCCTCCTCCATCACCACCATGAGGGTTTCCACTTGTAAGGACGTACTAATGAGAGAGAGAGAGAGAGAGAGAGAGAGAGAGAGAGAGAGAGAGAGAGAGAGAGAGAGAGAGAGAGAGAGAGAGAGAGAGAGAGAGAGAGACATATATATATATATATATAGAGAGAGAGAGAGAGAGAGAGAGAGAGAGATAGGGAGAGAGAGAGAGAGAGAGAGAGAGAGAGAGAAAGAAAGAGAGAGAGATAGATAGATAGATGAGAGAGAGAGAGAGAGAGAGAGAGAGAGAGAGAGAGAGAGAGAGAGAGAGAGAGAGAGAGAGAGAAGTCTGCAGAAGATCACGGTGATCAAGTTTCGAACCAGAAAGGTCACGTATGCGGTACACCAACACGGGACAAGTAACCTTCCTTACCACCGAACGTTAGCTGACGGGGGGAGAGGGGGGAGGAGGTAGATGACGATGACCATGCTCACAGGATCATCTCCGAGAGAGAGAGAGATGACCCAGAATGGTCAACCCCATAGGATGTGTGGGTGTCTTATCTGCCTGGAGACGTGGATGCATCTGGAGACCGCCTGTGAGATTTCCAGGGACGATCCTTTGTAATGGGTGAGGATGAGTGAATTGGTAGGGGGTGCTCAGGGACCCTCCCTTCCCCCTCCCCTTCCCCCTCCCCTCCCCCTTCCCCCTAATTTCAAATCCCGGCGTTCTAACCCTTCCTTCTCCCTAAACGGTGAAGTCATTTGAATACTTTATTCTTGCTAAGAAACAAGTGATATTATTCATCTCTCACCCACAGCCATCGTCCAAAGAGTATTTCATAAATTCCTTCCCACTCATTCTTTCATTTCTTCTTATCATTTTCAGGGTACCTCCCTCCCTCCCTCCCTCACTCTCTCCCTCACTCACTCCCTCACTCCCACCTTCTCTTCCTCCCTCACTCCCTCACTCCCTCACCTCTCTATCTCTTCTTCCCTCTTGAGTAAATTGAGACGAAAGTATCGCCGTTAACACTACTCTTTCGTAGCTGGCGTGTAGGTTTGTGAGACCTCCGAATAGGTAAGGTTAGATACGGTTAGATACTGTTAGATTAGGTTAGGTTAGGTTAGATTAAGCTAAGATAGGTTAGGATAGGCAATTTACCGCCAAATATT
>NC_134777.1:121846627-121961627 GCF_046742065.1 Oratosquilla oratoria
CAGACAAGGCTGAACACACGTACTCTGGGAAAGAGAACACGCGAGAACTGAAGAACAAAATATAACACGAGATAACATTGAAAAAAAGATGAACAAGTGGATGACCTTTTGGTCCATAACGACTGCATTGCAGTGTCGATAACTAGCGCTTCTATCCATGGAAGAGTAGTCTTTAGTAAAAAATTATGTTGACTGCCTCTGGTCCGTAGGGGTGTCCTGAGAGAGAGAGAGAGAGAGAGAGAGAGAGAGAGAGAGAGAGAGAGAGAGAGAGAGAGAGAGAGAGAGAGAGAGAGAGAGAGAGAGAGAGAGAGAGAGAGAGAGAGAGAGAGAGAGAAAACAGCATTGATTGCAGTTATTTTTGTGACGGAATATATACACCTGTTATGCTGTTGATGCTGCTTTATATGTGAATAGGAGAGAGTTCAGCAAACTGATTTATTATTTCAATTTTATTGTATTGCTTATTTGATTATCCATTCACTTATTTTATTTTATTTTGTGTGTATGTATTTATCTATTTTTTTTTAATTATCTCTTCGTTTTCTTACGTTATTTTTGTATATAGTACAGTGTAGAGCAAAAGTACCTCATTGGCACTCAGTAAATTATTTAATTGATTGGAAATGTATAAAAACAATTTTCTTAATTGGAAATATCTAAATTTCGGATATATTCAATATCCGAAATTATATCAGAATATGGAATTGTGTGTCTGGTTCCAATTATTTCAGAACTTTTCTTCTCAGATATTGGATATTTCTGAATTTTAAAAATTCCCAGTCTAGAAAACTATCATTCGCCTCTTTGTATGTCTTTTATAAAGTTGAATAACTTTCTATCTCACTGTACAGCACAATTCTTTCATTGCAAAATGACAATTTAACCCGACAATTTATATTTTAAGATTATTTTTCATTACATGTATTATTACCACCAAAGAAAAAAAAAGTATTTATTTTGAAATGTGCTTGCACGTTCTTTTGGCAGCCACCAGGTGGCATTACACTCCTCACGCTTCAATTCCCGCCACATCGTTCTCTTGTGTTTATCTTTATGCTAATTTTCTATCGTATTCAATTAGTTTAAACATTGATATCACTGTAAAGGTCATAATAGAGTAATATATATGTATATATATATATATATATATATATATATATATATATATATATATATATATATATATATATATATATATATCAGAAACGTGGATGGATCGAACGCATCTTTCCGTACACAATTATAATACGCACTGTTTACAAAATTATCCTGTCACTTAGAACTTGGTGATGTTCAGCGAAAAGCTTAATTCTGCCAAGACAGCACGTTGTGTCCGCCTCCATCGCTCCACTGATTTAACTAGATAATTCTCTTGGTTAGGCATCCCTAGATTATCTTCTATTTTTGACAGGAAAGAGTCCAGTAACATAAAGTTGTCCACAGAGCAATGCGTAATGGATCTGTTATCCTTAGGTGTATTAAATAAACGCGATGCTTTGAAACGAAAACTATTGTTTAGTCAAAGTTCCAGCTTTTACATTTGGTACTGGTATCACGATTTTTAAGGTGATTTTCATTACCATCTATTTTGTTTGATAATTTGGCACCAAGTGCTCCAAAATTGTCCACAGGCAATAAAGGAATACATTGGAGTTGCAAACAGCAACAGACTTATCGGTCCTTATAACAGTGGAAATGGTTAACAACCACTGACTTAATGTGCAGTCTATGAGCTAAATGATGAGAAATATGTTATATTGGGGTTGGACTCCATATACATACATACATATATATATATATATATATTTATATATATATATATACACATATATATGTATATACTGTATATACACACACATATATATATATATATATATATACATATATACACAAATCTATATATATATATATATATACACACACATATATATATATATATACACATACATATATACATATATATGCGTGTGTGTGTGAATTGTATTTGAACTTAAATCATGAACTGGTAGTTTTTTCAAAACATTTACAATATGTTTAAAGAAAAAATTTTCATTGGTGTTTTATCTCTTATGGATTATACCATAATAATTTCCTATAAACGAAACCATGGAACAATTCTAGAGACTTAATAAATCACTCCACATTCTACGTTTGTATAAGATAATGCCTGTCATTTATCTTGTATTATTTATTTATTTGTTATTATTTCTGTTTATTACTATTTCCTTGATTATCATTTATTATTATATATAATATTTATTAATCATTGATATATATATATATATATATATATATATATATATATATATATATATATATATATATATATATATATATATATATATATTGCATCCGACCTAGTTATGAACCAAAAGGTCTCCTGTCGGCATGCTCATCCTTTGTAAGCTCAAGTTTACTTATACGCTTTTCTTAAGGTTTATTACGTAATCGAGGGATCGTTTTAATGATTCTACGTGAAACCTATCTGATTTGTGAATGTTGTTTTTTATAAGATATGGGGACCAAAAATGAGCACAATATTCGAGATGAAGTCTTGCAAGAGAATATAATTCTTCTTCAGTCTTATGTTCAAATGTTCTTCCATCAAATCCTTCAATTTACTGGAAAATTGTTTGCAGCTTTTGTACACTGGAGGGTCGGTATCAGATACTGAAGGAGTTATTCTGGATTATTTTTCCTCCCACATCCATCCTCCAACCTCCATTTGAATAACTAGAACATGACTTCGCTTAAAGAAATCTAGACTTCTCTAAGAACATTTAAACACTATGTCTAACATTTGTATGAGTTTACAATCTCTATGTTCATCATCCAGCTTTGCTATATATGACGGAAAGATAATTTGATATTTGGAGGTTTGAAAATTAAAATATTGTAACCGAAGTCGTTTTCACTCGAACGAACTCTCAACCGACCGTTGAGAGTTCGTTCGAACTAGTGAAGCTCGTGGAATCCCAGTATGATAACCTCTTAAGATAGGCCTACATTGACACATTTTTTTCTTGGCCTAAATTCTGATGTTATTCCTATAACCTACAGTATATGTCATAGAAATGCTTATACTAACGGTTTATGTGTACAGAAGAATCCGGAAAGTCCGGACACTGAAGTGAGGGATTTCAGTTACTACAGATAAATTCCGTAGGATTAAAAAGGTTGCGTCTGAAACATGAAAATTCCCGCGGAAATGTGGCTCCACCGGACGCTTAGGTATATCATTTGTCTTAATCTGTCCCACACGCTCATATATGCACTTTGGGGTATATTACAGAACATTCTTTTAAATAATGATAATAATGATAATAATAATGATAATAATAATAATAATAATAATAATAATAATAATGATGATGATAATAATAATAATAATAGTAATAATAATGATAATAATAATGATAATAATAATAATAATAATAATAATAACATTTATTATAATAATAATAATGATAATATCAATAATAACGATAATAATAATAATATTAATAATAATAATAATAATAATAATATAATAACGATAATAATAATAATAATAATAATAATAATAAATAATAATAATAATAATAATAAATAATAATAATAATAATAATAATAAATAATAATAATAATAATAACGATAATAATAATAATAATAATAATAATAATAAATAATAATAATAATAATAATAATAGTAATAGTAATAATAATAATAATAATAATAATAATAATGATAATAACGATAATAATAATAATGATAATAATAATAATAATAATAATAATAATAATAATAATAATAATAATAATAATAATAATAATAATAACGATGATAATAATAATAATAATAATAATAATAATAATAATAATAATAATAATAATAATAATAATAATAATAATAATAATAATAATAATAATAATAATAATATAATAATAACAAATTTATTTGGCATACATGAAGTGCAGATAATGAAAAGAACACAGTTCGAAATAACAATTACAATTGCCGCGGACAACACAAACAAGCATGTAAGCTTATTTCCATTACGGTCCTATTGTGGTCATATCAATACTGTACCAAGATATAAGGCATTATGATTATGTATTTATTTTCAGCCATACTCATTACCGACAACTGCCGACAACTCCGATGATATTGTTTTTAATCAATATTGGCATAAATATATTATTTGTGCCATAGTTTATAATGTCTATAATTATTAAAGCATTTGGCCGCATCCATATCGAGATAATCTAGATGTGATACACTACCGACAACTCGACGCGAGTTTCGAGTTTCGTTTTGTTGGTTAAATCATTATATCAGAAATATTAATCAGCATCTCGATACTGACGTGGCCGTATATTTCCAAACTTGTAGATATGATGAAAATATGGTATGATAATGATAATAATAATAATAATAATAATAATAATAATAATAATAATAATAATAATAATAATAATAATAATAATAATAATAATAATAATAATAATAATAATAATAATAATAATAATAATAATAATAATAATAATAATAATAATAATAATAATAATAATAATAATGATAATAATAATAATAATAATAATAATAATAATAATAATAATAATAATAATAATAATAATAATAATAATAATAATAATAATAATAATAATAATAATAATAGTAATAGTAATAATAATAATAATAATAATAATAATAATAATAATAATAATAATAATAATAATAATAATAATAATAATAATAATAATAATAATAATAATAATAATGATGATAAATTATAGGCGTTAACCGTAGTAACAAGAACCGCCTCATAACTCAGGTTTTTTTCGGTAAGATTAAAATGTACTCATGTAAGACGATGTCTTTAGTCTAAGTCCTACTGGACATTCAGAATAGGCCCATCCCCAGACTTTCGTTAGCTCGTCTTCCATAACGGGTCGTGCTAAGTACCCGATACCGTCCTGACACTGTTATAAAGACCGACACGGACAGACAAGTAACTCAAAATGGTGCTACTATTGCGTGAGATCTACCTCCCGTTAGCACTATAGCGTGAGGTCTACCATTTTCATACTTTTAGCAATAAACACATATTTTGTACATATCCTAGGAATGACTTAGATAGATAATTGGATTTCTAATTACATTCATTTTAAAGAAAAAAATGTAAAAATAAACATGTTATATATTTCCATACATTTGCTCTAGCGATACACACTTCGTACATCTTCTAAGAATGACACAAATAGGTTAGGTTAGGTCAGGTCAGGTCACGTGGACAGGTCACGTTTCTTATGTATTTGGGCAGGTCACATGTTTGATGGACAGGTGCGGGGAGCGTCTCGGAGAAACGCGGGTCACGCGGTAGACCTCAGGCTGTACCTAGGGTAGGCGACATATGGCGGTAGACCTCACGCTACAGTAGCACCCTCAAAATGTCCGACAAACTGTAGCTCTTGTTTCTAAATGGACAACAGTACCCTCCCACAACACGGATAACTTAACTGGATGATTTTTGGGTATCTGGCCCGCTGGCCATTCCTTGTAATACCGAAAACAAAGATCACACACACACACACACACACACACACACACACACACACACACACACACACACACACACACACGCTTACCTGGACGAAGACATGATAAAAAAAATATTGGTTACATTGATAAGGCCTAGACTAGAGTATGCGGCGACATTGTGGTCCCCCAGTACCAAAAAGAACATAAAGAAAATAGAAAGAATCCAAAGAGCAGCTACAAAAATGGCACCTGCACTTGCAAACCTATCATACGAGGAGAGATTGGCTAAACTGGAGCTACCGACACTGGAACAAAGAAGAGAGAGAGGAGACCTACTGACCATCTACAGAATCATGAAAGGCACAGAGATACTTGATAGAGAAGAATTACTAAACTGGGACAAGAGAAACACAAGAGGACATGGAAGGAAATTAAGAAAACATAGCTATAGAAGAGAACTGAAGAAAAACAGTTTTCCACATAGAGTTTTAGACACTTGGAACAAACTGGATAATGAAATACTGTAGTAAGCGCAAAAACCATTCACGAGTTTAAAAGCAAACTAGGCACTGAGAGATACAATGGCGGGACAACACGAGCATAGCTCCCCTTCCCGCGAAATACAACTAGGTAAATACACACACACACACACACACACACACACACACACACACACACACACACACATATATATATGTGTGTGTGTGTGTGTGTGTGTGTATACACACACACACACACACACACACACACACACATATATATATGTGTGTGTGTGTGTGTGTGTGTGTATCAGACAACCTCCTTGACAGTAGCGCACGGGATTCGAACCCGATGCGTCTGGAAGTAAACTCCCAAGACACACTCGCCTTAGACCGCTCGACCACTTGACAGCATAAAACCATGAGAACTCATAGTCAACCTGACTATCGAGATTGGGGAGGGCGCTTACTACACCCATTAATCACCCGTTTCACCCCATAGTCAGGTTGACTATGAGTTCTCATGGTTTTATGCTGTCAAGTGGTCGAGCGGTCTAAGGCGAGTGTGTCTTGGGAGTTTACTTCCAGACGCATCGGGTTCGAATCCCGTGCGCTACTGTCAAGGAGATTGTCTGATTGATGTCGCTGTTCACTAGCGAATTTCTCAAATAGTTACGTTGGCGACAAGCGTGAAGGGATTCGTTCCGGTCCTTACTACTCCCACTGAATGCAGCGGCCATGGGGTGAAACGGGTGATTAATGGGTGTAGTAAGCGCCCTCCCCAATCTCAATAGTCAGGTTGACTATGAGTTATAATGGTTTTATGCTGTCAAGTGGTCGAGCGGTCTAAGGCGAGTGTGTCTTGGGAGTTAACTTCCAGACGCATCGGGTTCGAATCCCGTGCGCTACTGTTAAGGAGATTGTCTGACTGATGTCGCTGTTCACTAGCGAATTTCTCAAATATTTGTATGTATATACATATATATATATATATACATATATATATATATATATATATATATATATATATCCATATAAATATTCACAATCCTAGGAAATTTCCCCACCCTTTATCAATACATATTTCAAAATGCCAAAACTGAGGGCAGCTTACGGCCCACACGAGCACCACTTTTATTCGGTTCTGTTTATTGTTATCTGTTTCCCTGTACTTTTGTGTTTAGTATTCAATTCTGAATGCTTGGACATTTTGATTCACTAGCAAACTGTTAGGACGCGAGCATTTAGTAGAAATCATTTACAATGTCCAATTCTACTAGTCTACATATATATTAACTTTCATATTTCCAAAGGGATGATGTTTCAGGGTTGGTGAGGGGAAAGAATACAAAGTGCACAAACCTGTCGGGACGTGAGCATTTCATAAATGCGTGACTCCGACTTCCCCTTTACGTGTACAACCCGTCTTCAGTTTTGAAAATTTAGCCTGAATATCTACAGGGGGTGAAGAACTCGGGATATAAAGTTTCGGAAACATAGTGAGAAATATGTGTTTTTACTTTAACCGAGATAGAAAGAATAAAGTCATGGTAACAGGTGTTCAGACGCGTTTTTTTGTTACAAGGTAGTTCAGGGGTGTAAGCGTCTGGGCATCGAAGGGGAATGGGAATTGGGATGGTGTGATCACGGGTTGCTGCGAGCAACGAAGTGGGGCACGAAGAATCACGAATATGTAAGGGATGGTACTCTTATATGCCCGTACGTGTGGTCATCATTCCTGGACATTCCAGAGAGAGAGAAAAGAAGTATGAAAAATGTGGGCATGACATACCCTGTCTAACACCACATGTCCGTTTCTTTCCAGAATGTTCAGTGTTGTGAACGCGTACATAGTTTGCTGAAGAACAAAGATAACAAATTGCGACATTCAAAAGTCGTCATATCTGTTTTTTTTTTCCCTGCAGCTGCAGCAGACGTAAATGTGATTCCTTTCGTCTTTTTCAGTGGTGGTGTTTATTTCACTTTTCTACTTTTTTTCTTTCTCACCTTTCTCACCATACACCAGGTAGGGCGATGCCCTGTCAGCGATGATGCCTCACGAAGTCTCTCCACAAGTCCCTATCAGCATACAGCTGCACACTCTCCACCTCTTCCATAGTTCTTCCTCTTGACTCTATGGCTTGTCTGATACCGTCTCTCCATCTCTTCCTGGGTCTTCCTGTTGGTTTTTTTTTATCTATCATTATCATCACTATTATTATTATTTTTACTATCGTTATTATAATGATGATGGTGACGATGATGATTATGATAATAATAATGATAATAATAATAATAATAATAATAATAATAATAATAATAATAATAATAATAATAATAATAATAATAATAATAATAATAATAATAATAATAATAATAATGATAATAATAATAATATTAATAATAATAATAAAGATAATAATGATGATAATAATAATAATAATAATAATAATAATAATATCAATATATCTATTATTATTAGTATCATTATTATTATTATTATTATTATTATTATTATTATTATTATTATTATTATTATTATTATTATTATTATTATTATTATTATTATCATCATTATTATTATCATTATCATTATTATTATTATTATTATTATTATTATTATTATTATTATTATTATTATTATTATTATTATTATTATTATTATTATTATTATTATTATTATTATTATTATTATTATTATTATTATTATTATTATTATTATTATTATTATTATCATTGTTGTTGTTTTCATTACTGTTGTTCTATTATTATTATCATTATTGGTTGGTGAGGTTATTTAATGTTTGCTGGAGAGAGGGTAGAGTACCGGAGGACTGGAGAAGTGCCTGTATAGTTCCTCTTTACAAGGGAAAAGGGGACAAGTGTGAATGTAGTAGTTTCAGAGGGATTAACCTGTTAAGTGTAGTAGGGAAGGCTTATGGGAGGATCTTGATTGAGAGGATTAGGAGAGGAACAGAAGGAGTAATTGGTGAGGAACAGTGTGGATTTAGGACAGGTAGAGGTTGTGTAGATCAGATCTTTGTGGTAAGACAGATATGTGAGAAAGCTATGGGAAAGGGGAAGGATGTTTTTTTGGGTCTTTTATGGATCTGGAAAAGGTTTATGATAGGGTAGACAGAAAGGCACTGTGGGAGGTTATACAGATTTATGGGATAGGAGGAAAGCTTTTGGGAGCTGTCAAGAGTTTTTATGAGAGTAGTAGAGCTTGTGCCAGGATTAGAAATGGAGAGAGTGAGTGGTTTGAAGTAAAGGTGGGACTTCGTCAAGGATGCGTTATGTCACCCTGGCTGTTCAACTTATACATGGATGGGGTGGTGCGAGAGGTGAATGCTAGGGTAGTGGGTCAGGGATTGGAGATGGTTAAAGAAAATGGAGAAAAGTGGGAGGTGAGCCAGCTGTTGTTTGCGGACGACACTGCGCTTGTGGCAGGGTCGGGGGAGGGATTGAGGAAGCTGGTGGCAGAGTTTGGGAGAGTATGTGATAGAAGAAAGCTAAAGATAAATGTGGGTAAAAGTAAGGTGATGAGATGTACAAGGGGTGAAAGTGGCAGTAGACTGGAAGTGAACATTAAGGGAGAGCGACTGGAGGAAGTGGATAGTTTTAGATACTTGGGTGCAAGTGTAGCAGGAAAAGGTGGAGTGAAGGTGGAGGTAGAATGTAGATTGAGAGAAGCGAGTAAATGCCTTGGTGGATTAAAGAGTGTAATGAGGAATAGACATTAAGGAATGGATGCGAAGAGGAGACTGTATGAAGGAGTGATTGTGCCAACAGCACTGTATGGGGCAGAAACGTGGAACATAAGAGAAGAAGAGAGAAGGGGTTTGAATGTGTTTGAGATGAGGTGTCTGAGAAGTATGGTGGGGGTCACTAGGCTGGATAGAGTGAGAAATGAGGAGGTGAGGAGGAGAACAGGGGTGAAAAAGGAGTTGGGAGATAGGGTTGATGAAAGAATATTAGGATGGTTTGGACACATGGAAAGAATGAGTGAAGAAAGACTAGTAAAAGAGATATGGAAGGCAGATGTGGAGGGAGTGAACATGAGGGGACGTCCTAGGATGAGGTGGATGGATGGGGTGAAGGGGGCTTTGGGGAAGAGGGGAATGTCTGTTGAGGAAGGAAGGGAGAGGACGGAAGACAGAGGTGAGTGGAGAATGGTTGTATATGGCTGATGTTGTGATTGCATGAGGAGGAATGGGCGGGGGGTGGGGGGTGGGGTAGTATGTGTGAGTAAATTTTGACGCAGCCCGAAGGGATTTCTCCCCGTCCTCTCCTTATATGCAAGGGGGGACGGAGAGGGGGGGTCGCCGATTAAATGAAGCGGCCTTGCTGTGGATGTGCTGTGTCTTGCGACACTGCTTCTGACTCAGGGCGGTGGGCAAGGTGCAGGGATGACCCGTCATCCAGGAGGTGCTCAGATGAGAGGGAGGGTGGGAGGGGTGTGGAGTGTATTTAGGGATGAAATGGGTGGGAGTGTTTTTTATGCATTTCCCTTTTTGGCTACCTCCCTTGAAAGGGGGAAAAAGCCTTGGTATATGTATGTATATGTATGTATTATTATTATTATTGTTGTTGTTGTTGTTGTTGTTGTTGTTACTATTATTATTATTATTATTATTATTATTATTATTATTATTATTATTATTATTATTATTATTATTATTATTATTATTATTATTATTATTATTATTATTATTATTATTATTATTATTATTATTATTATTATTATCATTATTATCATTATTATTGTTATTCTTATTCTTATTATTATCATTATTATTACTATTATTATTATTATTATTATTATTATTATTATTATTATTATTATCATTATTATTATTATTATTATTATTTTTATTGTTATTATTATTCTTATTCTTATTATTATTATTTTTTTATTATCATTATCATTATTGTTATTATTATTGTTATCATTATTATTATTATTATTATTATTATTATTATTATTATTATTATTATTATTATTATTATTATTATTATTATTATTATTATTATTATTATTATTATTATTATTATTATTATTATTATTATTATTATTATTATCATTATTATTATTATTATTATTATTATTATTATTATTATTATTAATAATATTATTATTATTATCATTATTATTATCATTATTACTATTATTATTATTATTATTATTATTATTATTATTATTATTATTATTATTATTACTATTATTATTATTATTATTATTATTATTATTATTATTATTATTATTATTATTACTATTATTATTATTGTTGTTATTAATATTATCATTATTATCATCATCATCATTATTATTATTGTTGTTATTAATATTATCATTATTATCATCATCATCATTATTATTACTATTGTTATAATTTTTACTACTATTAAACATTATCATTACTAATATTATCATTATAATTACTGTTATTACCATTATTTATTCTTTTGCCCGGAAAGTCCTCCCTGGTCATCAAATAAGTCGCATATAGTATTCCTGCTTTTTAAATCAATCCAGCTGCATTTTTTCTTAAGCACTTTTTTTTATTCATTTATTTCCAATAAATGTATTGTACTTTAATCAAATGTATTGTGATGAGCCTTACCACTGTCTAAATAACTTTCGTTGTTGTCCGTTATTGTCCGAGTTTTATATTTGTACATCATAGCTGGGAATATACACTGACTGTAAACTTTTCATTTCAGATGTACAGATATACACCTTCTAGTGATGTTGCCGCTGTTTATCACAAACTTTCCAACCAATAACGTAAGAACATAGAAACCATAAGGTCTATACTGAGCAATTCCATGTCCCGTACCATCTTTCATACCTATTCATAAGTTACCTCATCTTCCCTTGAAACAGCCAATAATTTCAGCGTTCACTACATGGTTACTAAGTCTATTTCCCTAAGATTCTCACTACCGATTGCAACTGTTTCGCTTTGAACATCCGACTTAAATATCACCTTGATTTTTCTCTAACTCATTTTCAAACCTACAATACTTTGAGAGTTTCCTTGTCGAGATCACTCAGGACATCTTGCAAATCTTGTATTGCTTTTGAAGTGAGAATAATGTAATTCACAAATTTAAGGAGACTGAAATATTCCCCATATAATGTCTGAATATTTTTCTCCACTCAACTTTCTTCAAATAAGTTCCATACTCTTCGATCGTTTTTATTTCTGTATCTGTATGAAATCGAATTACAGTAGCGCCTTCTGTGTAAATATTTTATAGAACCTGTACAGTGTGCCCATTTATGTTCTGTTTGCATATAGAAATCAAAACAAGTGTAGCAGTTTGATCTACCGAGTTCAAAGACCTTCTAATCTAAAAAAGACACAAAGATTTTTTTGTGTTCAATGATTTTCTCGTTGAGTCTGTACAGTCTACAGTGTGAACATTCGCTTATAAAGCTGACTGTAGAATTAAATCTACGAGTATATGTAAGGATCTTAGAAACGTTCTGTATATGTTTGATAACAAGCTAATTGGTCGGTTTTACTGAAGTCTTTCTAGTCTTATTTCTTGTTAAATAACTTCGCTATACTATTGTGATTCATAAACTTCCCTTATCAGGAGGCTAGGACTGTGCCCTTACGGAGAAGTTTGTGGCGTGGAATTTAATTACCCGTATCCTAGGTCCAATTCGCTGGCGGCAAAGTTCCGAAAAGACTTTCTTAGCTGAGCTAATCATCATTTTTGAGCGAATTTTACTTCTTCATTTGTAACTTCTGGCACTGACTAAATTGTAATATTTGATTTTTTTTTTTTTTTTACTCTTTTTACCATTCTCTCTCTACACCTCAAAATGTCGCAGTCTCTATTAGAATAGTAGTAATGGTAATAATAACAACAACAATAATAATAATAATAATAATAATAATAATAATAATAATAACAATAATAATAATAATAATAATAATAATAATAATAACAATAGTACTAGTAATATTAATAGTAATGATAATAGCAATTGTTTTGATAATAATAATAATAACAATAATAATAATGATAATAATAATGATAATAATAATAATAATAATAATAATAATAATAATAATAATAACAATAGTAATAATAATAATAATAATGATAATAATAATAATAATAATAATAATAATAATAATAATAATAATAATAATAATAATAATGATGATAATAATAATAATAGTAATAATGATAATAATAGTAATAATAATAATAGTAGTAATTATGATAATAAAAATAATAATAATGATAATATTAATGGTAATAATAATAATATCAATGATAACAACAACAACAATAACAACAACAATAATAATAATAATAATAATAATAATAATAATAATAATAATAATAATAATAATAATAATAATGATAATAATAACAATAATAATAATAATAATTATAAACACTGGTCAACAACCGAAATGCTTCCGAGACCAGAGCAGTAATTTCCAACTAATCTTAGATCGCTGATAATGAATATCATAATTAAAAATGTTAGCTCTACTTTTCAAGATACACCTACGGGTCACAACAGGAATTTTTTTACAGTAAAGAGTCTTACTGCCCTTCACTGTTGTTCCAGCAGTCATGGAAGGTGAATGTACTCTGCAAGTTTACATTTTGAGGTGAAAAGTGATTTTCCTAGCTAAACACTTATTAAAATTATAATAAATATTCATTAAGCAACCTATTGATATGCACATGAGGCATTTTACTGTATATTAATTTGATTTTCCTATTGAATGATATAAGTACTTCTGTTAAGCTGTCATGCTGTATATTATGATTATATATATATATATATATATATATATATATATATATTTTTTTCTAATTGTTTTCTTTCAGATACATCGTACTTACGTGAATAACGCAGACAACTTCGGCTACACTTGTGGCGGGGTGACCTTTGAATCACAGAAACGTCTTATAAATGTTATAGTTAGAAATGCATATCACCTATATTTTGGATTCAGGATTGGTGAACAGGACAAGAACTAGATTCCTCACATATGCTGCAACATTTGTACGACTAAACTTCGCCAATAACTGAACAGGAAGAGAAAAAGAATGCCTTTGACTGTGTCAATTACGTGGCGGGAGCTAACAGACCATACCAACCAAGGTCTAAGTAAACAGGTCTAACCGCTGGAGCAGTTCTGCGCAGCTTCTGACGTCATTTGGATGCGTCCATTTTCTCTTTGTGATACACTGAAGAAAACTGTGAAACGCCAAGGAAGACAGGAACTATAATATTTTATATTATATATATATATATTATATTCATATATATAGACAGGAACTATAATATTTTATATATATTTATATATATATTTTATATAATATTTGTCAGAATATAACTAATTGAGTGGAGCGGTGCGAACGAAGGCGACGTCATTTTCGAACGACGGACCAACTTCAACTGACAGCTATAGGACCCGCTAACCCCACTTTGAACAGCCAGGTGACGTTCACGGGCCCGCTGCGCCAACTCCCTCGAAATTCGGTCGGAAGTGGTTAGACCTTATATTCTTAGATCTTGATACCAACAATTGTTATTTCTGTTTCGTACCTCCAGTATAAAAGGGTTTGTCAAAGAAGAAAACGTAGCGCATTGAATATCCATACATTACATCAGCTATTCGCCTAGTTCCGCATGGAGAATGTCTACCTGTCTCTAATGCACCAACTTCGGTATCCTTCTAGTCAGATGACGAAAGTGGTGAGTAGGAAGCAGAGAAGGGTGACAGTGCATGATTATAGGCCCAAATTTTGATGATGCACACTCTTCTAGGCCACATCTCATAACACAAGAGGAACTCCATGACCCAAGAATAAGGCAGAGCTGCTAGACTCTTGTCTTCAGCAGTGGAATCTTCTAGCAGCTAATGTAAACATTTCAAAATTCCGTGACTGTCAGCAGGAGTTCAACGATTTCTTCGTAATGGGAGGTGATTTAGTGGCCTGTAGCAATATTAATGGTCTGATGGAAGCATTTGGCATCGAGTACGAACCCAGACACTGGAGACTGTTCATACTCATCATAAACGAGTATGAAAGGTGTCTCGTTGCATAACGGCAGTAGTGAACCATCAGTTCCTGTGGGTTATGCACCACACATGGAAGAAAATTATGAGAATATTAAACATATGTTGCAATGACATAAACTATTGTGAACATCAATGACAGTTCTGTGGTGTTTTCATGGCTCTTGTCTTGCAGAGCGGATACACCAAGTACTGCTGCTTTCTTTGTAAATGTGACCCCCGTGCTAAATAGGTTCCCATAATATCAGGAGAGACTGGCCACCTCGTCAACCATTGGAGCCTGGAATGAAATATGTTCAACATCCACCCTCACTGAACCAGACAGAAATTTGCTACCACCACTAGACATAAAACTGGGGCACATGATAAACTTTGTAAAAGCTATGGATTTATCTGGTCAGGGATTCAAGCATTAAATTCTTCCTGAGCGACGCTAAGATGGAAGGAGTTTTCATTGGTCACCAGATTCGAGAGCTTCTTAAGGATGGTGACTTTAAATCAGCCTTTCGTGCGGAGGAGAAAGCTGCTTGGGAAGCATTCATATCAGTGGCGAAGGGATTACTCGGAAACAGAAAGTAAGGGAAATGTGAAGAATTCGTGGAAAACCCTATCAAGGCTTACCTAAACATGGGATATAAGTCCTGTTCAAGTTAGCAGTGGGTCTTGCTTTTGGTTACATAGAGCGAATGAAACGTTGACATCAAATTTCGTCATTAGAAACCTGTGTCATTTAAGTACTACACTGTACTTATATAGAAGTGATAAGCCAGTAGTAGAATGCGTGAGCACCTGTGATGTTATTTTGTTCTTCCCGCGTAAACATATTTGTGCGAGTTGCGCCTGTCCATGTGAGTAGCAATTTATTCTTATTTCCTTCATCCAATAATCGATCTTGTGTATTCAAATAACAATTATGATGAATATTACAACAGCTGAAAATTAGCAACTAATTTTCATACTACTCGGTCTTTTGATTTTCTGTGTAAAAAAGGAGTATACATTGAAATGTTGAATCATATATTTTTGCATTACATCACTACTTGTAGATATTTTCTTTTTATCCTAAATTGGCAGAGTAATTTTTAATAGAGTATGGTGATTCTAATAGTTTCGTGGATTGCTTCTTTCTTTATAGTTTACCAACTTGTAAACAATGATGGCGGCGTCTAGGGAAAGAGGCTTCACAAATCTAAAAGTGGAGGTCGATAATAATTATTCTGGTGAGGAAGGTGAAATAGAAGATAGTCCACAAGATGCAGATGAAGAAATGGAAGAAGGAGAAGCTGCTGATTCAGAAGACGAAGTGCAAGTGAATGTGATAATAGGTGACACAGATCCTCATCTGGTACCTCCGCGTCGAGCTACTTCGGTTTGTTACAATTGTTTACGTTTCTTGGTTGTTTGTTGTTGTTTGATACTTTGCCGAAGTGGGAACCTAATTGAACAGATGTGGACTGTAACTCTAAGTGTCCAATATTCATTAGTATTGCTTCCAGAGTAGCTCATGCTCAATTGGTGAAGGGGGTTCTTCGTTGTTGTGCAGGTTGGTAAGGTTCTTCAGAGGGTTTCTATTATCCAAATTTGGCTTAGTTGCTTACATAGAAAGGTACTTGGCATTACTATCACGCTACAATCTCACGATATTTGTTTCCCTTTCTTGGATTTTTCAAGTAGTATCTAAACAAAAAAAATACTCCTGGACCTGGGGGGATGTAAACAATGAGGAAGAGTTAGAGTAATGTAATGAAATATAATATTGTGGGGACACTGGGTATGTGTTGTGTTTATATATTTTTTATTTTTTTATATTTTTTATTTTTTAGAAGTGCATGCCTACGTGATATAGCAATAGAAAATTATTAATATTTCTAATTATAATACATCAATGTAATATGCGATTTTCTTGGCAGAAATCATTAACAATAAAGTTGCTAAAACTGATTTATTAATGAACGAAGTCATGGCAGTTGAATAACATGCCATGTTTATTTTGATAGATGCCGTGGTCAAAGAAATGAAAGGATAAATTTGTCTATTCTAACCCAGCCTAACTAACCTTTGTAGTTTGTAACCTAACCAATATTTAATAATTCAGTACCTCCAATTCTTAAGATAATCTGGGTTGTCATCATCACAGATGCTGATGGCCTGATTATTATTGTATCATGGGCAATTAATAGATGATGGCAGAACCCTATGTTCTCTCTAAAAATCCAAGGAAGCCCTATTGAGTATTGTCTTTGTAACAGCACTTATTAACATCACCTGGAGTTGGAGAACAAGCGGTCCACAATGTGAAAGCCATCGTCTAACTGACAGTGACTGGACTGGATAGACACAAGCATGGTGTCTGGACGGCTTTGTTCATTAGTAGATTTCCTTGTAGCAGGTTTTTTTGTTATTTATTTCTGCCAAGAAAATTGCATATTACATTCATGTATTATAAATTACAAAATTGATATTTAATTTTCTAATGTTATATTGCATAGGTGTGCACAACTAAAATAATACCATCTATGTTATCCTGGGAGTAAGTCAGGAAATCAGACAGTGTGTGGTACTGTGGTCCATTGGTTTCAATCCTGCTTTGGTGATTATACGTCTAGTTCGCCATTAATTTGCATGCTAATCACATCATTAATTATAAACTGCACAGCTATGAGTACCATGCAGTTGATACATAGTTAACCCCTTCCATACGGTGCCGCACACGTAGGCGTCATGGGGAGCGAGTGTATTCGCGAGGCTGCCATATCGGCGTCTTGATTATATTTATTGTAGTCGCCCCTCCATAATGACATTCTTTCTAATTCTTTTGTAATCGCATTTTCTATGGTTATCAAAATTCACGGGTGAAGAGAGAACGATCGATATAAGCGGTGACTATATTTTATGATGCGAGTATTATTACGACATGTCGTACGGCTGGCATTGGCTGCTGCCACCGAGATCTAAGTCCATGACGCCTACGTGTGCGGCACCGTATGGAAGGGGTTAAACGTACTTCTTGGAACTGATGAGGGTTTCTTTCTGCTGTTCAAATCCCATGGCTGTCTTCCCCTAAGTAGCTATATTCAGTTTATTTTTCTTTACTATTTCTTATTTTGATATATCAAATGTGAGGCCAAATATCAAGGATTTTTGTCCAGTGGGAGATGTTTAGCAAATTGGATGCTTTGTAGATTCATAGCAGATGGGGTAAGGAATATCACTAAAGGATTTTGAGATGCATACATTCTATTTTGTCAGCCAAAGTTCCAGCATATTGAGATAAATTTCTATGTTTTTGGCTGCTGTTTTGTAGTTTTAATTGAATTGGCCTCCCCTTCCCTACCCTGAACTGCTAATCAGTGACATACAACTTGGTGGCGCAGTTGGTAGAGTACCAGACTGTAAGTATGGCGGTACCGCCAGTACCTGGTTCGAATTCTGCCCAGGGCTGAAATTATTTCAGTATCTCTGTGCTATGAGTCATTACTCCAACACTCGTAGGCAAGGAGTTAGGGGTGTGTGTGTGTGTAAAGTCATAGCATTACCCATAGATCGGTCATAGGAGCTCTGAGCTCTCTTTCGGGAGGGAAATAGCTGTCGATCACGAGTCCAACATGTGATCCAAAGACCAAGGTGAATCACACCAAAACAACACAGGGAGCAGTTTAGTGTTTCTTTCTGGAGATGTCTGTGAGAAAACTGAGGATGGTTCCCAAGCTACTGTAAAGCTGTGGGTTTCCAATTATTAAAACTTGAGGCAGCATCTGAAGTAAAATTGCTTCTAATGTTTTTGTTTGAACAAATATGACCCAATACTCTTGACCTTCTGTTTGATGGACAAATGCGTGCAATGACCAGTTTGTTCCTGCCAATCAAATGTAAACAGAATTGACTTTTATTATTATTATTATTATTATTATTATTGGTAAATAACAGACAAATTACTGTTGTTGGCAATTTGGTACATTATACATTTATTGGTTTCTTTTATTGTGCACATTATACATTTATTGGTTTCTTTTATTGTGCCTGAGAATGATATGGTAATATTGTATTATTGATTAGTTTTAACACACATCAGGTAAATATGAAATAAATGAACAGAAATAAAGTTATTTCTTGGGTGGCATGGTGCAGGTGTAGGTTGCTGTATCACTGTAAAGTATTATGTGACAATAGATGAATGACTTGGATCAAACAGCTGTATGCAGCAACGGACGATTGGGCCATCGTCTGGCTTTATAGCGGATGGGAATTTTTTGTCCGCTCAATTGAGGATCTGTTGCATTGGGGTCTGTTAAATGGAGGGTCAAGTGTAGTATGAAAACAAGATTTTGAATTCAAATGAATTTGGGTTTTTTATTGTAATAAAATTATGTTTTTAAATACAACTACCTAGCCAATGTGATGTCAGGGTGTGGACTGCAAGTGTAACTACTCAATTACTTTTATAACTGCAGATGAAAGGAGGGGAAGGACGAGGGAGACGAACGGGAGTCATTGATGCTCCGACCCTTGACGGACTCTCTCCTGTTAGTAATTACTGTTGTTGCATGTGGCAGATTAATCCCATGCAAGCCTTACTGTGGTCTATTGCCATCTTGCCATCTGCAGAAAGATGTGGAGTAGCATAGCTACTGTTGCATGTGTTGTCGAATGAATGTGTGGACTGTGACAAACAAGCTTGACTTCATGGCTGACTCTCAGAATGCTTAGTGACTTGCTGGCTTTAACCTCTTGTGTATGGTGATGCCCTGTAAATTTGCAATTTAGTGCTTAATTTCTTTTGTTATATTGATGCCCTTTCCTGATTTTATTCTGGCTCATATGATAGGACATTACTGTAGAGAAGGGATTAAACAAATGTACCCATTGGTTGGATGCAACTCTTAAGAGTTGCTATTGCTATGTTGCAAATCCTGCCCTGCAAGGTGGGAGAGCTGTAGGAATCAGAGGACATGGAGACATGAAGAGTGTATAATTGGAATTTAGTTATTATTCATTTTCATCAATATGTTTCTTTGATTCCTTGTTGGGCAGGCTTTTTCAGTATGAGAGTAAAATTCTAATTATTTCTGACTGCTGTACAAAGAAGATGCTTTATTTTACTGTTGTTTTGAAGTTATGCTTACTAACTTGGTCGTGCTTCTGCATCATGTTCCGTAGGTGATTGACATTTGGAGGGCAGTGAATATCTGTTGAAAGTATTAACATTAACAACTGAAAAAGAAAAGAAAAACAGATTCAATGAAAAATATAGGATTTGGCTGATTATGGTTAGTCTGTACCATTAGTGTATATAGTTTACATACAGACATGCATCTGAAGTGGGAAATACTTAATTCTTTGTTTATTTTAATTTACACCAATATTTTCAAGAGGTGCAGTGCTGTTGTAGCTCAAAAGAGCACTGCTGCGGGACCTCTGCAAGTGGATGGATTTTTTCCCCCCTTGTTAATTATATTTTATGATATATACAAAGATACATACCATGACCTTTTTCCCCCTTACAAGGGAGGTAACCAAAGTCAAAAGGCATCAATGCACTCCCATCCATTTTATCCCCACCCTTTCCAACACTCCCATTCACCACTCCTCCCTCCCTCTCATCATGGCTCCTTCTGGACAACAGGAGCCCATCGCCTTGGGTCAGAAGCAATGTAGCAAGACACAGCACATCCATAGCAGGGCTGCTTCATTTAATTGGAAAAAAAAACTCCATCCCCTCATGCACACAAAGAGAAGATGGGGAGAAATCCCTTTGGGCTGTATCAAAATATTCGCACATAATAACTCCCTCACCTCCTCCCTTATCCTCCACCTCCTCCCTTCCATGTATCACAGCATCATCCATACACAGCCATTCTCCACTCACCCCAGTCATCTGCCTTCTCCCTTTCTTCCTCAACAGGCATCCCCTTCTTTCTCAACGCCTCCTCCATCCCATCCATCCATCTTCTCAGTCGCCTCCTTGTATTCCATCCACTTCTGCCTTCTACACTTCTTTTACTAATCTTTCATCATTCATTCTTCCCATGTATCCAAACCATCCCAGTATTCTTTCATCAATCCTAAATCCTATCTCCTTTTTCATTCCCACTCTTCTCCTCACCCCCTTGTTTCTCACTCTATCCAACCTTGTAATCCCTATCATACTTCTCAGACATTTCATCTCAAACACATTGAAACTCTTCCTCTCTTATGTTATGTCTGCCCTATACAGTACTGCCAGCACAATCACCCCTTCATACAATCTCTTAGCATCTATTCCCAAATGTCAGTTTCTCATTACACTTTTTAATCCCCCAAGGCACTTACTCACTTCTTTCAATCTACAATCTACCTCCACCTCTACTCCTCCCTTTCCCACCACATGTAATCCCAAGTACCTAAAGCTATCCACTTCTTCCAGCCTATCTTCTTTACTACTCAATTCCAAATTGCTGCCATCCTCCCCCCTTGTATATCTCATCACCTTTTACCTACATTTACCTTCAACTTTCTCTTCTTGCACACCTTCCCAAACTCCGTCACTAACTTCCTTAATCCCCCCTCTGATCCTACGACAAGCACAGCATCATCAGCAAACAACAACTGGCTTACTTTCCACTTTTCTCCATTTTCTTTAACCATCTCAAATTCCCTGCCCATTACCCTTAAGTACAAATACATATACTAAAGGCTTTTCCCCCCTTACAAGGGAGGTAGCCAAATACAATACAAATACAAAGTACTACATTCTTGTGTGACATTCAGTGGGACCATTGTACAAGTAGGGATGGCAGGCTGTCAGGCTCTCTAGAGCAACGGCACCTATAAAATTGGCACTGCACCCCTGTATACAAAGCATGAGATGATAATTCTGTCTGGCATAGTTGTGTAGATTTTTTGAGCGTAAAGCAAGAACCATTTTAGATTATATTAGAAATTGAATTAAGTAATAGTATTGTAAGAAATTATCTTAAGATCAGCTTTGGGTCAGTTATATGATAAAAGAACATAATTTGTAGTACTCATAAACTTTTTTTTTTATGTTTATATTTGTTGGTATATAATGAAAAATTATAAAAGGTATCATAACATTCTTGCAAGAATGAAAACAGTTGTATATGCTTACATGCAAGTAAAGTTTAAATGCACACAGATACATGTGCACACACACACACACATCGGATTGACAGCAAAGATTGGAACTCTGGAAAAAACACAATTTTCGTGGATTTCAGCAATAAGGGAGTACTTGTGTTGTATTAGTAGGAAAGGGGAAAGCTCATGGTGTAGTGGGCAGGTGAAGAAAAAGGAGAAGGGAGGCATTATTGAGGAAAATGGAAGAAAATGAGGAAGGTGAGGAATGGGCCTTGGAAGTCAGAAGGGGTGTAAACAAAAGGTGTGCAGACAACACAGCCAAGGTCAAACAGGTGAGCAAAAGTATTAAGAGTAGGAATATAGATAAGAGTAGCTCATTGGAAAGAGGAGATAAATACTTCTGTGGATTTAATGAGGGAGGAGATGATAACCTCCCCTAACTAGTAAGTCTAGAGGAGAGACTAACAAAAATAAACGAAGCATGGGAGGTAAGGTTTAGCCAACTCGTGCTAGTTACATAAAGAGTTGATAAACTAGAAGAACTAAAGAAGGAAAATGAAAACCTAACTAAAGAAATAGAAGAATTAAAAAGACAGTTAAGAGAAGTAAAGGATGAGAATGAGGAATTAAAGAGGAATAATAAAGAGAATAAAGAGTCCATAGCAAAAGAGGTAAGTGGTTGGAAAAAAGTCCAAGAGAATAACAAAATTGAATTTAGAGATATAGTGAAACAACAGATGAAAGAACAAACTAAGGACATAGTTATTAAGTGATGAGAGAGAAGGAGAATATAATAAGAGACTTAAGAAATAAAATGAAATGTATAATTATATTAGGAATGGAAGAGAGCAGCTCTAAAATGGGACAGAAGAAATACAAGAGGACACGAGAAGAAACTCAAGGAGGACAGTTACAGAAGAGATCTGAAAAAGACTAGCTTCCCACACAGAGTGATAGATATTTTGAACAAACTAAATGAGGAAACAGTGAGTGCTAAAACTATACAAGGTCTGTTAGAAAAGTATCCGATTTTATTTTATTTTTATTTATTTATTTATCATTATTATTATTATTATTATTTTATTTTTTTTCTTCAAAAACCTGATGGATTTGAATCAAGCATGAGCCGACTTTGAACCTTCGTGCACATGTGTGAATTTTTTCCTGCCTGTCGATAGCATCAATTGCTGGTAAGCAGCATTTGCGGTTTTCATTGCAAGGAAAATGATGGAACGACTGGAGCAGCTCTACTGTATCAAATTTTGCCAGAAACTGGGCAACAGCCAGCTGGAAACCATGTGGAAGATTCAGATGGCTTTTGGTGACAATGCCATGGGCATCACACCGGTCGGCCATCAACATGCCGAAATGACTAGGTCATTGCCAAAGTGAATGCTGTGGTGATGCGGGACCGTCGTGTGACTATCTAAGAAATTGCGGAAGAGGTGGGCATCAGCACTTTTTCGGCACATTCCATTGTGAATGAAGATTTGGCCATGAAGAGAGTGGTGGCAAAATTTGTGCTGAATCTGCTGATGGCGGAGCAAAAGCAACTTAGTGTTGAAGTCTCACAGGACATGCTGGATTCCACAAACAGTGACCCTGACTTCATGAATACCATAATCATTGGTGATGAGTCCTGGGTGTACGGGTATGACCCGGAAACCAAATTCCCAATCGTCATTTTCCTTGCAATGAAAAACCGCAAAGAGCACTACACATTACCTCATGCAAATGGTGCTTGCTAACAACTGACGCTATTGACAGGCAGGAAAAAATTTATGCATGTGCATGAAGGTTTAAGGTCGGCTCATGCAAGGGTGCTTGATTCAAATCCATCAGGTTTTTGCACAAAAAAAAAATAAAAAATGAATAAATAAATATAGTCAGATACTTTTCTAAAAGACCTCGCACATGATTTTAAGAAAAAACTGGATGCAGAAAGATACAAAAGCAGGTCACTACAAGCATAGCTCTCTTCCCGCAAAATACAACTAGATAAATGCACACACACACACACGTACACTTACACTTTTATTATATGCCATGTGAAATAGAAATGTAATGAACCTGGCAGGTGTGTAATATTTGTTCATCTTATTTGCAGAGACCCTCTAGTGATGAAGGGAAGAAAGATGAAACCAAGGCGAGTTCTGGATTTGGGTCAGGACTTTACCAGGTCTGGTGTCCTTCTGCAAATATTGAATTTGCACATTTGTGGTGATGTGACCAGGATCAGGAATGCATTTGGTTAGGCAGCTTTTGGCTGCTACTTTTAGAAGTAGATTTTGATTGCAGTTTGATGTTTTTTCATAAAGTAGTGTGAGATAATGTGCTACTTTACATCCTTTTATGAATTTGACTTTGAAATATAGTAGAGACCAGTTGGTTCATGATTGCACTAGATTAAGAAAAGTGTTATGGTAATTCTACAAGGGGAATGGTGAAGCATGTAATCTTATGAGAATTTTTTTGTGAAAGTGAGTAAGGAAGGCATGGGGCATGGTATAAGATTAATCTTGTTAAGTTTTGCAGCACAAATCAACAAAGTTGGATTTTAATCTTTTCTACCAATACCGACTTTTCATATCTCATGAAAGATGGATGAAAAATGAAATGTGTAGATCAGTTGTAACCAATGGATGTTACTGCATACAGAGAATATATAAGAAAATATAAATTAAGATAATGTTTTAGGTGTTATGTATTAAGGGGTTTAGTAAAGGATAAGAAGGAAGCGTACAAGGAGGAAACGCTAAAGTGGACCAAGATGGTATGTGGTATGAGGAGGATGGGAAGGAACAGAAGAAGCAGTGAATGGTGGGAAGAAGAGGTCAGGGTGGTGGTGGAAATGGATTGAGCATATGAAGAACAGTTGCAAAAGAAGAAATGGTGAAGTGTGAGAGATACAGAATAAAGAAGGTGGAAATAGAATACAGGTAAAGTCCAAGAGGAGACTAAATGTAAGATGGGGTAGTTGTTTGGAGGATGTTCGAAAGGATAGAATAGATGTTTTAGAAGGAAGTGAAAAAAAAAAATGAGAGGAGGTGAGTTGGGTAGAAAGAAGGTAAAGGGTAAAGATGGACAAATGTTAATGGAAGGAAGGTGATAGGGGGGAAGTGGGTAGAGTGTTACTAGGCTAAGACTCAGGTGTTATAATAACTTATGTAATAGTTCATAGCTATGTTTTTCATAGAATAATATTTTCCAAAAGTTCTTTTGCCTTGCATTTGATGATTATCCATATCATGGTATCACAAAGATGTAGTACAGGTTATTTATTTGTTTATTCTTGGTTTGTCTTGTTATATATTTTATTTATTTATTTATTTTTTATTCGTGTCAGCAGAGCTCTGTGGAAAGAACTGGAAGTCGATCACGGAGGTATGGCGTTACACATAGACCAAAAGTCATGACTACTCCTAAATCTGTCACAAAGCTATATGAAAGGTAAGAACCATGTGTCGTTAATTCATAAACACTATATGATTTTAGTGTCATACAATCTGTGATGGGGCCAGTGACTGGTGAGTGTGTGTGTCTGTGTAGAGACAGAGAGATGGGTGGATGAATGGGGTGAAAGGGGCCTTGAGTATACAAGGGGAATGCCTATTGAGCAGGGAAGGGAGAGGGTAAGAGATAGTTGTGAATGGATGATAGATTGCTGTGGCCCAAAGGGATTTCTTTTTGTTTGTTCTTTAAATTCTGAAGTGGATGATGGGGGAGGGTTGCCTGATGTGTAATGAAACAGTGGGGGTAAACCAGCTTCATTTGTTGGACCCTACTGTGGAGTTGCTTTGTCTTGCTGTATTGCTTCTGACCCAAGCACTGGGTGGGGAACAGGGATCACCTTTCATTCATAGGGAACTGCAATAAAAGGTAGAATAATAAGGCATGGGATGGGTATTTATTGGAAGTCACCAATGATAATTAAAAACTTTTTCCTCAAAACAGTTTGGACGTGTGTGATGATGACTTCAGGAAAGGGAGATTTCGACGAGAAGCGTTACATGTGAGAGGGATTGACAATATGAGCACTGAAGATATTTTCAAGTATTTTGATGGGTATTCACCTTCAAATATTGAATGGATTGATGACAGTAGATGTAAGTATGCTAACTCATTTCATATAAATCATTTAATGCTGGATCATAAGTTTTATTTAGATTCTATTTATAAGTGAGCAAGTTTGTTTGAGTATGCATGTTAGCATACATGAATCCAAGCCGCTATGAGCACACACAGGCACACGTGTACACACACACACACATGATCGTTGAATTGATGGTGAAGATTGGAACTCCAGGAAAAAACGCAGTTTTCGTGGATTTCAATGGTGAGGTAGTACCTGTGTTGTATTAGTAGGGAAGGGGAAAGCTCATGGTGTAGTGGGAAGGTGAAGGAAAAGGAGAAGGGAAGAGATTATTGAGGAAAATGGAAGAAAATGAGGAAGGGGACAAACGGGCCCCGGACGTCAGAAGGAATGTAAACAAGAGATGTGCAGACGACACAGGTGAAGTCGAAGAAATCAGTAAAGGCATAAAAATTAGAAATATAGATAAGAGCAGCACAATAGAAAGTGGAGATAATTATTTCTATGAATTTGATGAAAGAGGAGATGACAACCCCCCCGATTAGTAAGTCTAGAGGGAAAACTAAAAAAATGAATGAATCATGGGAGGTTAGGTTTAGTCAACTTGCACCGAGTACACAAAAAGTTGATAAATTGGAAGAACTAAAGAAAGAGAAACAAAACCTAAATAAAGAAATAGAAGAATTAAAAAGAAGTAAAGGATGAGAATGAGGAATTGAAGAGGAATAATAAAGAGGTAAGTGCTTGGAAAAAGGTTCAGGAGAATAGCAAAATTAAATTTAGAGATATAGTGAAACAATAGATGAAGGAACACACTAAGGACACAGTTATTAACCCCTTCAATACGGGCCAAAATCTCGCGGGCAGCATTAGCTGCCAGACGTGCGATGTTGCGCCATAATACTCGCATTATAAAAAATAGTCACTGGTGTATTAATCGTTTTCTCTTTCACCTGTGAATTTTGATAACCATAGAAAATATGATAAAGCCAGTTTACAGAGTATGGGGGTCACGCAGGTACAACTACAATAAATATAATCAAGACACCGACGTCGGCATCCTCGCGTACCCACTTGCTCCTCATGACGCCTACCTAGGTGTTACATTATGGAAGGGGTTAAAGTGATGGGAGAGAAGGAGAATATATTAAGAGACTTAGCAGATAAAAAGAAATGTATAATTATATTAGAAATGGAAGAGAAATATAATCCAAATAGGACTACAGTAAGTCCTCGTCATATGGTATATATGCATTCCTGAAAACCTCACCGTAAATTGAAATTACTGTATACTGAACCCATTATAACATGTAATAATAGGATATGGCAGATGTACCTTCTCCCTGCTCTTTCCTCTTCAAAATATCTAGCGGATACCGTATCTGTGAATTTTTCTTACTGTAAATAGAATCGAGGGTAGTAATTACCAAATACCGTAACTGTGAATTTACCAGATAAAGAATGACCATATAAAGAGGACTCACTGTACAAGAGTAAGAGATGAGAAAGAAAGACTGAACTTAGTACTAAAAATATTTCAAGAAGGTGAACAGGAAATAGGGAAAGAAATTGAAATAGACTCGGGAAATACAGGATAGACAAGACCAGGCCAGACCAATTAAGGTTAAATTCAGGTCACAAACAACAGCACAGAATGTCTTATCAAAAACAGGAAAACTAGCAAAAAGTGAACAGTATAAACAGGTATGGATAAAAAGAGAGATGAATAAAGAGGAAAGAGAGGAAGAGAAAAAAAGAATCGAAGCCAAGGAAAAAAAACGAGAACAGAACGGACTCAGACAAAGAGAAATTCTATTGGAGAGTAGTGGATATGAAAGTGAGGAAATGGTTCATAGGAGAGAAAAACAGAAGGGAAACAGAAAACAGGATGGAGGTAACAGAAAATTAAAAGTGTCCTTCACAAATATAGATGGATTAATAACAGGCTTGAATGAACTGAATGATTACCTGAAGGAAAAAGAACCGGACATAATGGGAATTGTGGAGACAAAATTGAAAGGTCCATTACCACCCAACAGTGTAGGACATGGTGTATATAATTATTGGATTAGAAACAGAGAAGTAAAACAAGGTGGTGGAGTTATGTTCCTGACTAAGAAGGATATAAATGTGAGGAATGTTACATATGGAAAGAATAGAGTGGAAATGATTATGATGGAAATAGAGGACAGGGACAAGAAGAGCAGGAAGTTTGTGGTAAATTATGTGCCTCCTAAAATGGCTTTGTGGGAAGAGAGAGAACACAAGAATATGTTAGAAGACACAAGGATAACACTAAATAAGATAATGGAAGATGGAGGAAGAATATTTATAATGGGTGACTTTAATTGTAAAGAAATCTGTTGGGAAGAGATGACAGTGAAAGGTGGAGACGACCTATGGGGAAATGTACTACTTGATATGATTATAGAACATACAATGACACAATGGATACAAGAGAATACTAGGTATAGAAATGAGGAAGAGCCATCAAGACTAGACCTAATAATCACATCAGAACTTGAAATAGTGTTCAAGATTGAATATAAGACACCACTAAGTAAAAGTGACCACATATTGGTTGAACTGGAACTAAATGAAGAAAAATACATGGGAAAAAACTAACAATATAGAAAAGGAAGTATGATATAAGGAAAAAAAAAATTGATAAAAAAAAAAGCAAACTGGGAAAGGATACACAAGGAGGAAACAACAGTAGAAGAGAAATGGAAAATTATGACAAAAATTTATAATGAAGGAGTGGGAAAGTATGTTCCAAGACAAAAACAAGAAGAAGAATATATAAAATGTTGGTACAACAAAAGATGTAGAGTTAAAAGATAAAAGGGATAAAGCTTGGATAAAGTAGAGGAGAGACGAAACACCCGAAAAATGGAAAATATACTTGTTATAGAATTGAATATGTGCAAGTGCACAAAGAAGAAAAGAGAAAATACAAAAAGGATGTCATAGAAAAATGTAAAGATCAACCAAAACTATTTTATAGATTTGTAAACAACAAACTGAAAAACAAACAAGAATTAGTGAAACTACGACAAGGTGGAATAGAATACACAGTGGAAATAGAAATGACAGAAATTATGAACAAGCATTTTAAATCAGTGTTTATGAGAGAGAACATACAACTTAGAGATGTCAAGTGAGAGGGGAAAGTCCCCCCTATGAAAGAGATAGAAATAACAAGGAATGAAATACATATACCAAAGGCTTTTTCCCCCTTACAAGGGAGGTAGCCAGGAATGAAATAATGAATCACTTGAGTAATCTTGATGTTAGAAAATTGCATGGTCCAGATGAAATGGCAAACTGGATTTTGAGAGAATGCAGGAACAAACTAACAGACAAAATACATAGTCTAATAAGCAGTTCATTGAAGGAAGGAAGAGTTCAAGAAGATTGGAAAAGAGCAAATATAGTGCCAATATATTAGGGGGGAAACAAAGAAGACCCTGCAAACTATAGACTGGTCTCTCTTACAAGAGTGGTAGTTAAAATTTGGTGAAAGAATTATGAAAATTAGATGGGCAAGGCATTTGGAAAAAAAAAACAATGTACTAAATCCAAGGCAGTTTGGATTTAGAGAAGGAAGGTCATTTGTTGCAAACTTGTATTTCTATTCAAGACTAATAGATATAGTACAGGAAAGAGATGGATGGGCTGATTTTGCCTTTCTAGACCAGAAAAAAGCTTTTGATAAGGTGCCACATAAGAAATTGCTATAGAAATTAGAAACTGCAGGAGGAATATAGGGGAAACTAATTAAGTGGATGGAAGACTTCCTGCATGAAAGGAAAATGAGAGTGGTGATAAGAGACAAATATTCCAATTGGGATGAGGTGATTAGTGGAGTTCCACAAGGAACAGTTTTGGCCCCAATAATGTTTGCTATATAAATGATATGGATGAAGGAATTGAAAGTTATGTGAGCTTCTTTGCAGACGATGCAAAAATGTTTAAAAAAGTGAACACCGAAGAAGATTGTGAGTTGCTACATAGTGATCTCGATAAAGTATGGGAATGGAATAGGAAGTGGGAGATTGAATTCAATATTAAGAAGTGTAGTATAATGGAATTTGGAAGAAGCAAAAAAAGAATAGTGGGATCATATACATTGGGAGAGGAAGAAATTAAAAAAGTGGAAAATGAGAAGGACCTAGGAGTCATTATTATGAATAATATGTCCCAGGACATATAAACAAAATTTTTGGAGAAACTTATAATTTAATAAGATCAATCAAAGTGGTATTTACATACCTGGACAAAGAAATGGTGGAGAAAATACTAGTCACTTTGATAAGATTGGAATATGCAGTGACGACATGGTCACCAAGTACAAAAAAATGTATGACAAAACTTGAAAGAATACAAAGAGCAATTATGAAGTTGACACCAACACTCTCAGAACTATCATATGAGGAGAGACTGGCAAAACTTGAGCTACAGACATTAGAGCAAAGAAGAGAGAGAGGAGACTTGATAACTATTTATAGAATCATGAGAGGCATAGAAATTATTGATAGAGAGGATCTAATAAAATGGGATGGTAGAGATACAAGAGGACACTGAAAGAAAATCAAGAAAGACAATTAGAGAAGAGACCTGAAAAAGAACAGCTTTCCCCACAGGATAATAGATGTTTGGAACAAGTTAGATGAAAATGTGTTGTGTGCAAAAACGTTACATGGATATAGAAACAGTCTAGATAAAACGAGATATGAAGACAGGACACCATGAGCATAGCTCCCCTTCCCATAAAATACAACTAAGTAAATGCACACACATACACACAGAACATTTAAGAATTCAAGGCAAACACAGTTTAACTTAGAGATACTATGATTTTAGACTTTTTCCTGTACTATAGAATTAGGTGAATGGTTGTTTGTTTGCCTAATTGTAGTATACAGCAAAGGAGCAATACTTGTTGGGTCCTGTCTATTACTCTCCAATTTATTTTACCAAGCCTCAAATTGTGTGTGTGAGAAATGAGGTGAGGAGGAGAGTGGTGTTAGAAAGGGAGTTGGGAGATAGGGCTGATGAAAGAGTAAAGTGATGGTTTGGACATGTTGAAAGAAAGAGTAAAGAAAGATTGGTAAAAGATGTGGAAGGCAGAGGTGGAGGGAGTGAACATAGGGAGCGACCAAGGATGAGATGGATGGATAGGTTAAAAGGAGCATTGGGTAAGAGGGGGATGTCTGTTTAGTAAGGGAGAAGACAGAATGGAGAATGGTTGTGTATGGATGATACTGTGGTGCATGGAAGGGAGTGGGTGAGGGAGTATGTGTGAATGATATTTTGACACAGCCTGAAGGGATTTCTCCCCATCTCTTTTTCTGCATGTGGGGATGGGGAGAGGGGGATTGCCTATTAAATGTACCAGCCTTGCTGTGGATGCACTGTGTCTTGCTGCATTGCTTCTGACCCAGGGTGGTGGGCAAGATGCAGGGATGACCCATCATCCAAGAGGAGCCAAGGAAAGAGGGAGGGAGGGATGGTAAATGGGAGTGGAGTATGTGGCAATGAAATGCGGTGGAGTGGATTTATGCCTTTGACTTTGGCTACCTCCCTTGTAAGGGTGAAAAAAACCCTTGGTATATGTATGTATTGTTTATTTATTTAAATTGAGAGGGAGGAAATCGTGGTGGATGGGAGTGGAAGTAAGTGGGCATGGGTATATGCCTTTTGATTTGACAATTGCCCTGGTAAGGGGGAAAAGGCCCTTGGCATATACATGTGAGATAGTCAAAAAACAAAGACATAAAAAACACTCTCACCCATTCCATCCCCACAAACTCCACTTCCATTCACCCTCCTCCCTCCCTCTTACCTTGGCTCTTCCTGGATGATGGGTCATCCATGCATCTTGCCCACTGCCCTGGGTCAGAAGCAGTGCAGCAATACAAAGCACATCCATAGCAAAGCTGCTTCATTTATCAGCGGCCTCCCTACCTCTGTCCCCTGAAGCAGAAAAAGAGATGGGAAGAAATCCGTTCAGGCAGCATCAATTTATTATTCAATGACTGGTAAATACAGTTAGGATGCTCTTTGCTGACCCAGTGGTTTAGAGTGTCACTACTTGGGTGAGAGGAGTGGAAATGGTTCATGGCCATGTAGGGGCAGACAAGTTCATGTTAAAGGAAGACTACATTAGATTCCCAAGATTCTAAAAGTCTTTCACAATGAATCTCCAATCCAGACCTCTGTGATGTTAAATTTAATTGTGTATAGTCATGTCTGATTTTGAAATTTTTAGTTGTTGCATGATGCAATTGTATTCTCTTATTTCATCATCAGGTAACATTGTTTGGTTGGATGGTTCTGGTCCTGTAAAAGCTCTTCTTGGCCTTACGTGTCCAATCAAACCTAGACCTGCGGACATAAAAGCTGCGGAGGAGAAAAAGTCTCTGAAAAAAATAAAAATAGTAAGTGAATGAGATAAGTTCAATTCCGGAGAATTTTTGACAAGTTTTTATAATGTCATGATGTATCTTGATTCTCCTGTGTCCTTCAGCCAATACATCAAGGACCTAACAGTGAAGATCATTATAAGGGGAAGGTCTTTAGTGTACAGTGAGACCTCTCATTAACGGACATTAATTAGCTGTGTTTGCGGTGTTTTTGCTGTGTTTTCGGTGTTTTTGCTGTGTTTTCGGTGTTTTGGAGTGGTTTTTGGGTGGCATAGTGATTGCACGCACTAAACAACAGCACCAAAAACACCAAACACAGCTAATTAACATCTGGTAATGAGAGGTCTCACGGTATTAAGTAGGAACGGGGTGTGAGTGAGATGAATGTGATAGGAGTGAAAGGGGTGAAGGAGTTGCTTATCATTGCATAGCCACTTTGTATTGTGTATGTAGGCATACAGGTTGGGGGAAAATCCTCAATATTTTTGTTTAGTTTTTCTTTATGGATTACTGAACACTCATTTTTATCTTGTTTTTAGCTATGCGAATATTTATGGTATACTGAACACAATGTTTTGTGTTCATGGCATAATGAATTTGTTTGCTCTCTTTTGCAGAAAAAAGAAAAAGGTGTGGATGATGAAAAGGGTAAGAAGGGGTCTCGAGTAAAAAAAGGGAGAAAGAAAGAGGGTGATGATAGCAGCAGTAGCAGTAGTAGCAGCGATAGTGAGGAAGAAGAGAGCTCAGACTCCTCGAGCAGTAGCAGTAACAGCAGCGAGTCAAGCGAGAGCAGTAGTAGTAGCAACAGCAGTTCAGACAGTGAAGCAGGAACTTCAGGTCAGGAGGAGAAGAAATCAAAGAAAAAGAAAAAGAACAAAGACAAGGATGTGGAAATGATGGATCAAGACGAACCAGATGTCCAGGAGGAGGTAATGTGTATGGAGCATCCTTGGCTCATCTGCACTTACGTTTTATTTACCTCCCATTAGTAAAACAACAGATTTTGTTTCTCCTGATGATAGGCTATGTCACTCAGTTAAACCATTCTTAGGCCTGGTAATGGCTCCCCTGTGAATCAGCTACACAATCTTTTATGTTCAAAGATATCCACTCATTGAAGAACTAATTTTTAACTTTACAGTCCATTGTTTCCATTGTTCTAGAATCTGCTGTGGATGTACTCTGTCTTGCTACATTGCTTCTGACCCAGGGCACTGGGCTGGATACGAGGATAACCTGTCATACATTAGGAGCTTGGATGAGAGGGGGGGAAGGTGGTGGATGGGAGTGGAATGGGTGGGAATGGAAATGTGTCTTTGACTTGGCTACCTCTCTTATAAGGGGGGAAATAGCCTTTGGTATATAGGTATACATATATATATACCAAGGGCTTTTTCCCACTTACAAGGGATGTAGCCAAAAAGGGAAAGGCATAAAAACACTCCCACCCATTTCATCCCTAAATACACTCCACACCCCTCCCACCCTTCCTCTCATCTGAGCACCTCCTGGATGACGGGTCATCCCTGCACCCTGCCCACCGCCCTGGGTCAGAAGCAGTGTCGCAAGACACAGCACATCCACAGCGAGGCCGCTCCATTAAATCGCCGACCCCCCCTCTCCGTCCCCCAGTGCACAGCAGGCGAGGACGGGGAGAAATCCCCTCGCGCTGCGTCCAAATTTACTCACACACACCACCCCACCCCCCACTTCCCCGCCCCTGCCTCCTCAGGCAGTCACAACATCATCTATACACAACCACTCTCCATTCACCCCCGTCTTCCGTCTTCTCCCGTCCCTCCTCAACAGACACTCCCCTCCTCCCCAAAGCCCCCTTCACCCCATCCATCCACCCCACCCCAGGACGTCCCCTCATGTTCACCCCCCCCACATCTGCCTTCCACACCTCTTCCACCAGCCCCTCCCCACTCACCCTTTCCACGTGACCAAACCATCCTAATATTCTTTCATCAACCCTATCTCCCAAATCCTTTTTCACCCCTGCTCTCCTCCCCACCTCCCCACCCCTCACTCCATCCAGCCCAGCAACCCCCACCACACTTCTCAGACACCTCATCTCAAACACATTCAAACTCCTTCTCTCTTCTTCTCTTATGTTCCACGTTTCTGCCCCATACAGTGCTGTTGGCACAATCACTCCTTCATACAGTCTCCTCTTCGCATCCATTCCCAAATGTCTATTCCTCATTACACTCTTTAAACCACCAAGGCATTCACTCGCTTTGGTATATAGGTATACATATATATATACCAAGGGCTTTTTCCCACTTACAAGGGATGTAGCCAAAGTCAAAGGCATAAATCCACTCCCACCCATTTCATCCCCACATACTCCACTCCCATTCCCCACCCCTCCCTCCCTCTTTTCTTTGCTCTTCATGGATTATGGGTCATCACTGCATCTTGCCTAGTGCCCTGGGTCAGAAACAATGTAGCAAAACATAACACATCCATAGCAAGGCTGCTCCATGTAATCAGCGACCCCCCCCCCCCCTCTGTCCCCTCATACAGAAAAAGAGAAGACAGGGAGAAATCCCTTCAGGTTGTGTCAAAATATTATTCACACACTCCCTAACCCCTCATACCCCCACCCACTCCCTTCCACATATCACAGCATCATCCATACACAATCATTCTCCACTCACTCTTATCTTCTTTCTTCTCCCTTCCTTCTTCAACAGACATCCCCCTCTTTCCCAATGCCCCTTTGACTCCATCCATCCATCCAACTCATCCTTGGTTGTCCCCTCATGTTGACTCCTTCCACCTCTGCCTTTCACCTCTTTTACTTATCTTTCCTCACTCATTCTTTCCATGTGTCCAAACCATCCCAATACTCTTTCATTAACCCTATCTCCCAACTCCCTTTCCACTTCCAATCTCCTTCTCACCTCGTTTCTCACTCTATCCAGCCTATTAACCCCTACCATACTTCTTAAACATTTCATCTCAAACACATTAAACTCTTCCTCTCTTCCTTGCTTATTTTTCATGTTTATGCCCCATATAGTGCTTTCAGCACAATCACCCCTTCATACAATCTCCTCACAGATAACACTACAGAAATCCAATCCATTCGAATCCACACAGGCAACAAATCAACACTGACAATAGTTAACATGTACATTCCCCCCCAATCATCCCCCACAGTTCCAAACTCCTTCAGGCCTCAATTTAGCCAACTAGTCTCAATCCCCAACCTGATCATGGGTGGTGACTTCAACGCCAAGTCGTCTGCCTGGTATGTCGACAACCCTGACACAGACAGAGGGCTTGATATATAGACTCAGTTTGACTCATTGACTATCATGAACAACACACATAATCATACACATATCCCACACCAAGCCCTCTACACTCCCTCCTCTCCTGATATCACCTTTTGCTCCCCCTGCCTAACCCCAACAACATCATGGAGAGTGGTCCACCTTCCAATCATCATCACCACCAAAACAAGATGCACCCCAGTTGGCCACAGACACACATACAGAAATTACAAGAGAGCTAACTGGGAAGCTTTTACTGAAGAGACAGAACAACATTTTGAAACACTTAACAGTACACCAATCACAAACATAAACAATGCTGTGCACACTTTCAATACAATCATACAAAACGCAGACAAGAGATACATCCCTAGAGGCAACAGAAAGTCACACAACCCCAACTTCACACCAGAAATCCAAGGCCTCATCAGACAACGAGACACACTTAAACGCAATACCCCCACACCTATCCCTCAAAACATAGCAGACCAAATACAAACACTAAATACTATGATTGCCAATAAAATACACAAACAAAAAACACAAAATTGGCAAAACTTTATCAATACACTTGATCACAAAACAAACACCAGCAAATTGTACAAAACACTCAACAGCATTACACTATCCAACAGTAACATAACACGCTCTCACGCAGCAATAATCACAACAACAGACAATCTACCCTCAAACAGACAACAAGCAAACACACTCATAAATCATTTTGCACAGACAAGCCATCTCACTTCTCACCCGGACGACCGACGCACTATTCGACATAAGAAAGACTTTCCCACAGACTCAGACTATACACCCTTCATAGACAGTCAGACAAAACACATATTACATAATCACAAGCACTCATCTGCCTGTGGCCCTGATAACATAAGTAACATCCACCTAAAACACATTGGACCACAAGGTATATATGCACTCACAAACATTGCAAACTACAGCTATTCACACAACACTATACCCGACATCTGGAAGCATGGTAAAATAATCACCCTTCCAAAACCGAACAAAGACCCAACAATCCCAACATCGCACCGCCCAATCACACTTCTCTGCACCCCCTCTAAAGTCATTGAATGCCTAATACTTCAACTTGTCACACCATACATTCCCCTTGCTGACTCACAACACGGTTTTAGGCCTCTACACTCCACAAACACTCTTCTCATAAACCTCACACAAAGAATTTTAGATGGCATCAATTCAGATAGGCCCCACCACAGAACACTTCTTATAACATTAGACATTAGTAAAGCTTTTGATGCTATCCCCCGCCACAACTTAACAAATAAAATATATAACACAGACATGCACAATAACACCAAAAGATGGCTGGCCAATTATCTGGCTGGTAGGAATGCTTATGTGTCATATAATGGCCAATCATCGCACATCAGAAACATTAACAATGGAGTACCACAGGGCTCTGTTCTATCCCCCACGCTCTTTAATCTATACATGCATGACTTACCCACACTAGACACCTCAGAAATACGAATCTCTTCCTACGCAGACGACATAACAATCACATGCACACATCGTAACACAGACAAAGCTGCAGAAATAATCCAGCCATACCTTGATACACTCAACACATGGTTCATCACAAACAGACTCAAAATAGCTCCTACCAAATCTACAGCAACACTTCTCACCAACTGGACAAAAGAATGCAAATACATACCTCATCTCTACATCAACAACACTCTAATACCACACACAAACACACCGAAAATTCTTGGTGTAACATACGATACATCCATGTCTTTCAAACAACACATCACAAACATAAAAAACAAATGCACACCTAGACTTAACGCACCTAAGTCAATCACTGGAACAACATTTGGACAAAACAAAGAAACTAATACAACAATATACAAACAATGCATACACTCAGTGATGAATTATGCGAGTCCTGCATGGGCTCCTAATCTCAGTGAGACACACCACAACACCCTTCAAATCATACAAAACAAAGCCCTAAAAACAATTACAGGCTGCACAAATACAACACCTACAGACCATTTACACCATGAAACAAAAGTCCTCAAAGTCAAGGACCACCTCGACATGAGAGGCACGCCACAAACACATCACACCCGCTACACTACATAGCAGAACACCCACACACACCAAGAAACATTAAAACAACACCCAAAGACCTGTATCACACACAGATACTCTCTTCTCTTCCTCCACAACCACCAAATACCAGCCTCCGGAAACATATTCATAATCATATCACTCACCGGTCCATTAACACACTGAAAGACAACACACTGCTGCATGCCAGACCCCCTGATATCCATCCTTCTGAATCCTCTCTCCCACGAAAGGACAGAGTCCACCTGGCCAGACTGCAGTGCGGCCACCACCCAGCACTTCTAAGCTACCAGAAGAGGATGGATGACTGCATTGTGAACAGCTGCCCAGGATGTAACACTTCACCCCATACCATACAACACATAATGGAAGACTGCATTATACACAATCATGCACGCAAACAACACAACATACACTCTATAAATGATTTGTGGGAAAACCCAGTTTCGGCTGTGGCATTCCTTGGGGAGACGGGACTGCTCGGACAGACAGTCTAGGGAACGACAACAACAACAACAACAATCTCCTCTTAGCATTCATTCCTGAATGTCAATATGTAATGAAAAATTCAGATATAGATAGCATATATATATGTGTGTGTGTGTGTTTATGAATGTATATGAAGAAATTTTAATGAAAGTGTGTATACCAGTATTCTGCTTGGCCTTTCAGGAGTGTGTATCTGCAGATGACGTGGCCATACCAGTTCCCCCAGGTCGCTGGAGACTAGGAGTACCTTGCCCAAAAGCCAAAGCCCTCCTCTTCAGATATGCAGGAAGAAATGACAGAAGAAGGCCTTCTGCTGACAGAAGCTTCCCGTCATCAAGGAAGTCCAACACCTTATTTGGAAGTAAGAAACTTGTGACAGTTCATAAATTGGTAGCATCATGCCATTTCATTCAGGTGAGGGGAAGACCCCCATATTGAAGTTAGTATCTGTCAAGCAGGGGGTGTGGAGTCACAACACAAAATCTCCAACTCCGACTCCACTATTTTTGGCACTATTGACTCCAACTGCAATTTCTCTTTATGTAATTAACTGATTATGGTCTACATATTTCATAAAGCTTATACAACAATGTATGTTCCTATCTTGAGTAGGTGTATTTCATTCTGGTTTATATCAAAGAATAAAGATATGTTGTGTGGTGATGCTAGTTTGACGATGAAACATCACCATGTTGTGCTGACTATAATATCCACATTATGCTAGCATTGTGAGTGTGCAGGCAATGTGAGCAGGGCTCCAAATGAGCAGAGTAATATAAACATCATTTAAATTTTGTAGGGGTATGACCTCTCTTGTCTGGAAGCACATTGACAGAAATGCATCCCAGATTTTTCAGTAACGCACTACCTGTCTGGTGGTAACGTGCCCAGCTCTGCCCTATTCCTCACCAATTACTTCCTCTGATTGATTTGTCAGTCCTTGCCACTTCCTCCTCCTCCTCCTCCGTCTCTTTTTCCTCTCTTCTCTCCCTCCCAAAAAGAAAGAAGAAAAAATATAAGTGATGACATAGAAATAGGGCCACACCAATATATGTATTGTATTTCATTGCCAGTAACAAGTGTTTCCATCCATGAAGACAGTACTGAACAGAGAAAGTGGAGAGAATGCGTTTGTGTTTAGAAATCAATCTCTCTGGCTGATGGCAATCACTGGCTTTTGGGATGCTTCAGGTTTTCTTAAAATGGAACTGTAGAGCTGTTAATTGAACTGTGAACTCAAGTTTCCCTTTCCTCCACAGGACTCAGTCGAATAAGTGAAAGTGGGAAGCGAAGCATGCAGGAGGCACAGCGGAGAAGAGAGCGGGAAATGGAGATGCTGCGAAGACAGCGGCCGGTGTACGTAGATTTAGACGCTGTGGATGATGAGTCCAAGAATCCTTGGGGAAGCCTTGCCAAAAACTGGGGACGGAAAGAAAGCCAGGAGGATGATCGGCTAGACTACCAGGCCTTGTTAAGGGCACATATGAGAAAAGAAAGTAAGACATGTGAGGGTTTTTGTTTTTTCTTTCAGGGATCTACATTTTATTTAAGAAAGAAGAAAATGAATAAATAGATAAGAATAGGGTTTTCATAAAAGCTTCAATGTCTAGCCACTTCATTTTGCATGTTGGTAGCTAATTAGCTGGGAAAAGAAATATAGAATAAATAGAAATAAAATAAATGAATAAATAAGAATGAATAAACAGGTAGAAAAAATACAAATGAATGTGTAAATAAAAGGTATATGAATAATAGATGTAAAAGTAGGTAAATAGAAAATAGATGTTGAAAAATTTAGCACCACTTTTTATTATGGTTGCAGTTTCTGTGCAAGAATGAACCAGATTGGGAATGAAGTTTCATTGTATGTAACATGTGAGGTGATATGTCATGTTGTGAGAATGAATAGAAGTAGACATCTTGGGAGCAAGAGGAAAGAATATACCAAGCAGAAGAAAAAGGATTGTGGGAATGAAGCCATAAGAATTCATGGTGAAAATCTTGATCAAATGAAAACGTATGTGACAGAAAGAGGTTTAGAATGTATAGACAAAGGTGTGTGTAATTGTAGAATGAGGTGCAATTATGTCATCTGTGTGGTGGTTGCATGTAGGGCAGTTTGAATCTGTGGACAGGCTTGTCTTGTGTTGGTACCATTTTAATGATAGATGGTGTTCTGAATTAAAGCATACTAGTGTGGTTCTTATCTCACTTGAGAAGGTATTTTCTGTGGGATTAAAGTTTTGGGGGTTAGTGAAATGTTGAGCTTGGTGGTCTGACCAGGAGTGCTTCTTAAGTGAGGTAGGGGAATTCATGATTAAATCAAATCAAACATCACATACTTTGACTTGCTTACCCCATTCTATAGATGAAAAGGCCTTTTGACATATATATGTATGGAATTGTTTGGTTCCTGTCATAACATTCGTTTTGTTTTGTGATCTGTTTATGTTTTGTATTGATGAGATGTGGGACATTAGGAATAGGCTCTAGGTATTATCATGTATTACAGGAGACAATGGAGGAGAAATAAGGAAGAATGAAGTGAAGGCAGCAGTTAAGATGATGAAAGTAGGTAAGGCACCTGGTCTGGATGGATGCCATGCAGAATGTCTTAAAAAAGGAGGTACAGTGATGGTGGACTGGTTGGTGAGGTTATTTAATGTTTGCTGGAGAGAAGGTAGAGTGCCGGAGGACTGGAGGAGTGCTTGTATAGTTCCACTTTACAAGGGAAAGGGGGACAAGTGTGAATGTAGTAGTGTAGTTGGGAAGGCTTATGGGAGGATCTTGATTGAGAGGATTAGGAGAGGAACAGAGGGAGTAATTGGTGAGGAACAGTGTGGATTTAGGATGGGTAGAGGTTGTGTAGATCAGATTTTTGTGGTAAGACAGATATGTGAGAAAGCTATAGGAAAGGGGAAGGATGTTTTTTGGGCCTTTATGGATCTGGAAAAGGCTTACGACATGGTAGACAGAAAGGCATTGTGGGAGGTTATGCAGATATACGGGATAGGAGGAAAGCTTCTCGGAGCTGTCAAGAGTTTTTATGAGAGTAGTAGAGCTTGTGTCAGGATTAGAAATGGAGAGAGTGAGTGGTTTGAGGTAAAGGTGGGACTTCGTCAAGGATGCGTTATGTCACCCTGGCTGTTCAACTTATACATGGATGGGGTAGTGCGAGAGGTAAATGCAAGGGTAGTGGGTCAGGGATTGGAGATGTGTTAAAGAAAATGGAGAAAAGTGGGAGGTGAGCCAGCTGTTGTTTGTGGACGACACTGCGCTTGTGGCAGGATCGGAGGAGGGATTGAGGAAGATGGTGACAGAGTTTGGGAGAGTATGTGATAGAAGAAAGCTGAAGATAAATGTGGGGAAAAGTAAGGTGATGAGATGTACAAGGGGTGAAAGTGGCAGTAATCTGGAAGTGAACATTAAGGGAGAGCAACTGGAGGAAGTGGATAGTTTTAGATACTTGGGTGCAAATGTGGCAGGAAAAGGTGGAGGTAGAATGTAGATTGAGAGAAGCGAGTAAATGCCTTGGTGGATTAAAAAGTGTAATGAGGAATAGAAATTTGGGAATGGATGCTAAGAGGAGACTGTATGAAGGAGTGATTGTGCCAACAGCACTGTATGGAGCAGAAACATGGAACATAAGAGAGGAAGAGAGAAGGAGCTTGAATGTGTTTGAGATGAAGTGTCTAAGAAGTATGATGGGGGTTACTAGGCTAGATAGAGTGAGAAATGAGGAGGTGAGGAGAACAGGGGTGGAAAGGGAGCTGGGAGATAGGGTTGATGAAAGAGTATTAGGATGGTTTGGACACATGAAAAGAATGAGTGAAGAAAGACTAGTAAAAGAGGTATGGAAGGCAGATGTGGAGGGAGTGAACAGGAGGGGACGTCCTAGGATGAGATGGATGGATGAGGTGAAGGGGGCTTTGGGGAAGAGGGGAATGTCTGTTGAGGAAGGACGGGAGAGGACAGAAGACCGGGGTGAATGGAGAATGGTTGTATATGGAAGATGTTGTGATGCATGAGGTGGAATGGACGGGGGGATGGGGGGTGAGGTAGTGTGTGTGAGCAAAATTTTGACGCAGCCCGAAGGGATTTCTCCCCGTCTTCTCCTTTATATGGGGGGGACGGAGAGGGGGGGTCACCAATTTAATGAAGCGGCCTTGCTGTGGATGTGCTGTGTCTTGCGACACTGCTTCTGACCCAGAGCAGTGGACAAGGTGCAGGGATGACCCGTCATCTAAGAGGTGCTAAGATGGGAGGGAGGGTGGAGGGGTGTGGAGTGTTTTCAGGGATGGAATGGGTGGGAATGATTTTATGCCTTTCCTTTTTGGGTACCTCCCTAGTAAGGGGGAAAAAGCCTTGGTATATGAATGTATGTATGTACAGGTTATAGTAATCGATGTGGAGTGGATATTAGGTTTGAAAACACATTGTGAATTTGTGTTTTGCACATTCTTTTACATAATTTTGTAGGAATGATTTTGGATTTTGTGTCTAGGTACTGCCCACAAACATAGTTGAATTAATTAATTGTTACCTCAATTTTCCCAAAGTGGAAATTGGCAACTCCACAGTGGGGTCATTCCATATGAAACCTACCAATGACTTATAACTCATTGTCACAGATTTTGATGAAATTTGGTGTGCTTGTTGAACTCGGTGTGACAAATTGATTGAGTCTTGTCTCACGTTTCTATCTTTTATAGATCCAGAATTATGGTTTCCGACAATTTTGAGAAAAATCGAAATTTTGAAGGTACGGCCTAATTTCAGACATGCATAACTTTGTTAGTTTGTTCCGAAGAATACAAACTCTTCGGTACTCCTTACACTAGGATACTCTCGCGTAGCGCGAATATTTCTACTGCGAAATTAAAATCCTCACTCTGTGGGTCTGGGCAACGCTTATCCTCAGTAAGGGGCCCCATTGGGGCAAGGGGGGGGGCCCTTGCCCTCCACCACAAGTCTCGCACACTATAACCATTCTCTTCGCAGTAGTGACCGCGTTAACATCTCTCCATGTTTACGTCGGTGCCGAAAATCAAGCAATCCGCTTCGATTGTCGCCAGCTCACTCTAAGGACGCTAAGGAGTTCGTCGTCCTTCAATTTCATCGGGGTTTTCCCTACGCCATCCTGTGTCCTGGAATTTTAAGTGCTTCTCCATTCCCTGTATTATTCCCTTAACCGCCACCGGGTATCCTACCCTTCACTGTAAGTATGGAATCTGGTTCCAGTATTGTTGTGGTTTCGCCGCATAGAAAATGGCCATAGAAAATGGCTTCCCTCTTCACCCCCCCAAACACTGGGGAAGGCGGCCTACGGCTTCGGAGGAGACGAGCAATTCTCTCCCTCCTCCACGGCGTAGTAGACAGGCAGCCAAGTTGTCCTTTATTCCTTTAAACCTGGACGGTTAGCGTAGATGGACATGCGCCTCAGGCCACCTCTAGCTACCGTTCCTGTACGAGCTTTTCCCGGATGAGGTCGCTTGCGGCTTGCCCTCGCCCATCCCAGAAACTCAACAGTCGCCAGGAAGGTGGTACAACGCCACTTCGAGTCATTCTCAGGCCAAGTTGTCCTCTTCCTTCAACAAAGGACGGTTAGCGTAGTCGGACATGCGCGTCAAGCCACCGCTAGCTACCGTTCCTGTACGAGCTTTTCCCGGATGAGGTCGCTTGCGGTTTGCCCTCGCCCATCCCGGAAACTCAACAGTCGCCAGGAAGGTGGTACAACGCCACTTCGAGTCATTCTCAGGCCAAGTTGTCCTCTTCCTTCAACAAAGGACGGTTAGCGAAGTCAGACATGCGCGTCAAGCCACCGCTAGCTACCGTTCCTGTATGACATTTTTCCCGGATGTGGTCGCTTGCGGCTGCCCCCGAAACTCGACGCCGGCACGGACAAAGGGGGGGGGGGCAAAGAGCCCCTTAGTCTCTTCTACTCAGGAATCCCGCTGTACGCACAACACCCACCGTAGGAAGAGCTGGGTGATCAACGGTGCCCTTTCCATGCCCTTTGCTCACAGGGACAGAGATCAGGGACGAGGTTGCAGACGCGGTGTTTCTAGATGGCTTCCCCCCTCACCCGACACAAGGAGAAGGCATGCTACGTCGGCGGAGGACGCGGGCAGTTGTCTCCCCCCTCCTAAGCGTAGTAAACGGAAAGGTTGTACAATAGCCGCCCCGAGTCAGTCTCAGGCCACTTGTCTCCTGTTCCTGCCCACAGGGTGGTTAGCTACGACGGGCACGACTGGCCCCCGCGAACCCCCCCGGGTACGAGATTTTTCCCGGATGCGTCCACCGGCACCGCGACGCTGCCGGCGGCTCCGCCCCCCCACGGACAAAGGAGCCGAGTTCGGAGTTTCGGAGCGCGTCGGCCTCTTCTCCTCCTCGGGTGGCCCCCACGTTCACCTTCCCCCCGTCGTCAGACGAGCCGGGTCATCGCCGGAACCCTTTCTATGCCCGGTGGGCAGGAAGCCCGAGATGTGCCCACGCGCGCGTTCGTCGTGGGTGACTCGGCTTCGTCCAGAGGAGGCAGTCTCCCATTGGCGTCTCCCGGACCATCCGCACCCAGGCGGGACTCAAGCGGACATTCCCCGGACCTCCTCCCCACTCTGTTCACTCGTCACTACGTTGAAGGAACAGATGGAGGCCCAACGGGAATTTTTCCGCGCTTCTCAAGCGCGGTTCGTGCACCGCACGGAAGCTCGTGAGGAGTCACCGCCCCCAAGGGCCCCCCTCGACCATCTTCCACTTGCTCGGCCCCCCTCTGTACCCATCAGTGACCGGGATGGTAGCGTGAGGTTCCTCTCTGCCCGTCCCGACCCCTCCTACGCCGACGACGATGTCCACAGCTCCGTAGGGGGGGGGGGGCCACGCTCCCTTTCCCCTCCCGTTTCCCAGTCGGAATCCTCGATGGTGGTCCCACCTTCCTTCTCGGACGTCCTCGCGAGGGTTCGGAGGGCGAATCGACTGGGCCACCCGAAAGAAGAGGAAGCCACATTCGAGTCTGACATCTTCATGACGGCCAACTCTCAGAAAGCCCAGCCTCCTCCCCTCCACCTTCCATGGAGTACGCAGACGGCGAGAGCCATGGCCCAGGCCTCCGACGCTCTCGCAACAAGGACGACCGAGAAGACGCGTTGGCTTCCGGTCCCATTGGAACACCAGAAGCGCTTCTACACCCCATCGGGGTCAACCCTCTGAGCAGCCTCGATCCCGGCGAGGTTACCAGAGCTGGTTAAGGCGGACGCCGAGTCGCTGCGCAGACGAAACGTCCTCCTCTCTGGCAGGGAAGTCAGCAACCACCTTCAATCACTGGCTCTGTCCCTGGCGGTGAACTCCTGGCTAGAACGCCTCCTTGCCTCGGCGTGGGGGTTCTTACCCGCACTACAACCCCAGGAAGAATGCGACCTCCAGGCTTTTTGGCAAGCGCGAGCAGAGCCCTGAAGCATCAGGTTTCCTGTCTCTCAACGTCCTGGGCCAACTTCGAGTCCCGCAGGAGAGACACCATCCTCGGGGACCCCAGTGACCCCCTCCTCAGGGAGATTTATGCTCACCCACACGCTGATTCCCCCGGATATGGTGGACTCCGAGATCCTAGAAGCTTACATTATAGAGGCTCCGGACTCCCCCACAGGACTCCTAGGAATTCGCCAGCCCCTCTGCACAGGATAGGGGGTTGCCTCTCCCTCTACTGGAGAGCATGGGAAGAGGCCGGGGCGGAAGACTGGACCTACTGAGTCATTAAGACGGGCTATTGTCTTCCCTTTTCCACTGTCCCAAACCTCTCCCTCTATCCCATCCAAGTCAGCAGCTTCCACCCGGACTCGGCTCGCGGGCGGACCCTAGCGGAGGAATCCTCCGTTTTGCTCCAGACAGGAACTTTAGTGGAAGTCTCGACTCCGGACCCAGGGTTCTTCTCACGGCTATTCCTAGTAGAAAAGACAACAGGGGTGTGGAGACCAGTCATCTATTTGTCTCCACTCAACAAGTTCCTTTTCCCTGACAAAGTTCCGAATGGCCTCCCCAGAGTCCGTAAGGGCGTCTATCAGGGAAGGGAACTTCATGGTGTCGCTGGACCTCCAAGATGCATTCCGCCCAGCTATGCCAGAACACCTGAGAATGGTCCTAACCTTTGTCCTGAAATTGGGCACAGTAGTCAACCCGGAAAAGTCAGATTTCTTACCAGAACAGAGAGTCACGTACCTGGGTATGGTCCTGGACTCCTCCCTAATGGAATCCTTCCTAGTAGGAAAGGGGATCCCGAATCTCGCTTCTCTAGTTGCACAGGCACTATCGACCAGGTTCCTGACGGCTACACAATGCCAAATCCTCCTGGGCCATATGGCCTCCATATAGAAATTAATCCCCTGGAGTAGACAAAGAATGCGACCGCTACAGTGGCTCCTCAAGTCTCAATGGGCCCCGCAAGAGGGAGAACCCCTACAACACATCTCCCTCACCGAAGAAGTCAAGGATTCTCTTCTCTGGTGGAAGGCCCATGCAACCTTCTCATGGGGATGCCCCTCGGCCCATCTCCCCCCGAAGTCCTCCTGTTCTCCGATGCCTCCAAGGAGGGCTGGGGAGCCCACCTCAACGACGATCACATCAGCGGTTCCTGGTCCACAGTCGAGCGGACAGCCCATATCAATTGGCTTGAGTTGAAAGCAGTACTCCTGGCTCTCCGTCACTTCAAGGATCAAGTCTCAGGAAAAGTAGTGGGCATAATGTCGGACAACTCCTCGGTAGTACCCTACCTGAACGAGCAAGGGGGGCACAGTCTCCCAGGAACTATGCCTTCTGATGATGGACATCCTCAACCTAGCCAAGAATCTCCAGGTGTCACTCAAAGCCCGTTACATCCCGGGGAAGAGGAATGTCTGGGCGGACCACCTCGGCAGGAAGAATCAGATAATCAACACAGAATGGTCCCTCTATCGAGAAGTAGCGAACTTCATCCTCAGCAAATGGGGCTCCCCTCTAGTGGACCTTTTTGCAATGAGATGGAATCACCAACTCCCAATATTTCAGCCCTTTCCTGGATCCTCTGACAGCAGGAGAAAACGCTCTTCTGCACAGTTGGGACAACCTGGACTCCTACGCTTTCCCACCATTTCCCTTGCTCCAGAAGGTACCTCAGAGCAAGACACGCATCCTACCTTCGGATGACTTTGATCGCTCCTTGGTGGCCCGAAGCCCCATGGTTTCCGGACGCCCTCGAGCTAGCAGTAGAAGAGCCTCTGGCCCTTCAGGGAAGACCAGATCTTCTGTATCCACCCATCAACGGGCCTTGGCACAAGAACCCTTCAGCACTCAATCTTCACGCGTTCAGACTATGGTCCAGATCCTCCTAAAGAAGGGTTTTCCCAGAGAAGTGGTTGAGGACATGTCCGCTCCTATTTGCTCATCCTCAGCTAACCTTTATCAAGGGAAATGCGCCTTTGCAAATGGTGCCACTCCAGGAAGTTAGTCCCAGTTCGAGCCACCATTCCTGAGATCGCCTCCTTCCACGTCCTCAGGAAGTCCAGGAAGATCTCCCTCTCGGCAGTACAAAGCTATAGGGCAGCTCTAAATCAGGTGTTTTCTCTGAAGGGCATGGTCCTAGCCCTTTCACAGGAAATTTCCATGCTCTTCAGGCACTTCAAAGATCATGCCCCCCCCAGGGAAATCAGTTCTCCTCCGCGGGATGTGGCATTAGTCCTGAACTCTCTGAGGGGTCCCCCTTACGAACCTCTCCGAGAGGCACATCTGAAGGACCTCTCCTAGAGGACAGTTTTTTCTGCTAGCCCTGGCATCTTCCAAGAGAGTAGGGGAGTTACATGCCATCTCTTATAGAGTCGCCCATTCCAAAGGATGGAAAGAGGTCTCCTTCACTTTCATGCCTCAATTCATTGCCAAAACAAAGATCCTGCCAAATCCGACCCTAGATTCTGGTCCTTTAGTGTTCCATCCTTAGACGAATTTGCAGGGGGAGAATAGACTGAAACAGTTCTATGCCCGGTACAAGCCATCCGGACCTACCTCAAGAGAACCGAACATCTTCGACCAGAATTAAAGTGGTTGTTCATCTCTACTAAAGGTAGCCCATCACTAAGAATTCCTTTTCTTACTGGACAATGGAAGTCATCCGCAGAGCCTGCGACATGGACCACACAGATTGCCCATGACCTGAGGGCAGTAGGGACCTCCCTAGTCATCAGAAAGAATCGGTCAGTCAACCAGGTTCTTCAAGCAGGTATATGGAAAAGCCAGAATACGTTCACTTCCTTTTACCTCAAAGAAGTTATGCGGGAATCTTTAGGGAACTTATCTTTGGGCCCCATAGTGGCCGCCCAAGAAGTCCTGAAAATGATATACCCCTCCTCAAGAGCACACAGCCGACCCTGACAACTCATCCAGGTTCTGGCTCGGCAACTGCAGGGATAACTTTCTATAGTCCTTCTCATACTCTTACATTCCCTTACCTCACCCGCGGGCTCTCTAGCATTCCAAGGGAATCAATTCAAGCCCTTCAGTGGTACAAAAGTGATTATAACCTTTCTGTCTCCACTCCAGGGAACAGAAAGGGGTGCACTTCAAAGTGAGGGGAATGTATAGGGGTCTGGTCAACATAGTCTTAGCACACTAGATTTTCCTTACAGCGGTTTCCCAGGCTAGATAACAACTTCCTTCCCTCCTAAGTCCGAGTCTCCTAGTGTAAGGAGTACCGAAGAGTTTGTATTCTTCGGAACAAATGTAATTTTCGCAGGAAAATTAATTTTTCCCTGATACAAACCTGAGGTACTCCTTACCTTTAATGGCCCTCCTCAACCACCCCTCTAAACAGTTCCTTCTCCTTGCCTGACAACCTTGTGCTTAAATCATACCTGGCTCAGAGAATGGTTATAGTGTGCGAGACTTGTGGTGGAGGGCAAGGGCCCCCCCCCTTGCCCCAATGGGGCCCCTTACTGAGGATAAGCGTTGCCCAGACCCACAGAGTGAGGATTTTAATTTCGCAGTAGAAATATTCGCGCTACGCGAGAGTATCCTAGTGTAAGGAGTACCTCAGGTTTGTATCAGGGAAAAATTAATTTTCCTGCGAAAATTACATTTTTGTCGTAGAACATTCGTTCATATGTCATTGTAAAGCTAATGAGTAGCTCTGCAACTTTTATTCTATTCATTTTTTACCTATGAGGTCAAATAAAAAAGTACCATTTGACCTTGACCTTTGACCTTGAATAACAAAAAACACGCCATCTTCGATTTTTTTCATTTTTTGTACAAATATTCACCATCATCTTAATAACCTTCATGCCAAATTTGATAGTGGGACATACAGGGGATCAGAAGTTACAGGCACTTAAATAACTATAGGTATAAGAAAATTTTGGTATTTTTTTATATGTATTATTTTTAGAAATTCAAATCTCGGTTATTTTTAATCATAAAATGTTCACTAACATACCATTTTAAAGCTGATGATTAGCTCTACAACGTTTATTCTATGCACTTTTTACCTTCAAGGTCAAATAAAAAAGTTGTGAACGACCACTGACCTTGAAAAATTTAAAATGCCGTCATTTTGTGTTTTATTGTTTGTAAATTGTAATTCTACCTAATTAATTTTACACTAAATACCTGACTATTAAAGTATCATACTCATGACTGAGCATGTCTGCTATGGTCCATGGTGGCAAAGCCACTACCAAATTGTACACAATTTGGTATCCCCATCGCCTAAGGGGCCACCCCTGATAGCTCAGCAGAAAAAGCCACAGGTCCCTCCACCCACCCTGGATTTTAATGATTATTAAGATAATTTTTCATTTAATAATTCAGATGCTTTTTTAATTTCTTTATCAGAGAGATTGTATGTTCTTCCTGTTGCAGTTTGTGGATCTACAATGCTTAAAATGTCCTTCTCTGGTACAATTAAAATATCTGGTATTCGTGGATATTTGAAAGAAGGAGAAGGTCCATTAGGTTCCAAAAATGTTAGTTTTACTTCCATTAAATCTGAATATGTTTCTAGGACACATGCCAAATACCATTTTTGGTCATACATTGCTGTCACAAATCCTTTGATTTCTTCAAATATGAAATTGGTCTGTTTACGTATTCTTACGGTTTTATCATCAGTGCTATTTGATACAAATTTTACTTTGAGTTCTGACAGAGATGTTGGAACAAAGCTATGCAGTTTCTGAGTGCCTGGTATTGTGCAAGCGATGTTAAATCTTTCTTCCAGTAATGTTTTTTCTTTAGACCATTCTTCTTGAGAGGCATATAAAAAATGTATGCCTGGAATGTTTTCTTTTCCAAATTCATAGAGTTGTCTTGGTGTCATGATTTGGTTGTTGTAGGCTCTCTGCAGACTAGCTTTTGCTGCTAATCTTTTAATAGTTCCACCCAACCCATCACATGGTCCTTTGCCATGTGAAGTGGCAAAAAAATGCCATTCTGCTTTCATATCAAAGTCCTTTTCATGATGACACAAGTTTATGAAATTTTTAAAATTTTTATACTGGGAGGCAGCACCATCTGAAAAATAAATCAATTTATTTATTTCTCCAGGAATTTTTGTTTTCAAAATTTCTATAACTTTTTTTTGAAATAAATGTACTGCAATGGTGTCGTGGTGTAAACAATCAGAAATAATTACAGCATTTAGATGTTTAAGCTCTTCCTCATCTTTATAATAGCATACAAAGGGGTGTAATGTAGCTTGTGCATTATTCCAATGAAACCCCTGAGCTGCATCTTGTAAAATGAATGAGTAATTTTCAGCAAAATCTGCCAAAATCAACATTTCTCCATCACCTAATGTTCTCTTTTTCTCAGCGCAAAATTGCGATTGATGCTTTGCAATATAATCATGCCGTTTCAATAATTTAAGATTAGAACAAAATTCTTCAATAAACTCATTTACAGATTTACTGATGGTTTCTAATGTTGTTCGATCTGTAGAAATCCACCTTTTATATGAAATGTCATCAATCATGTGTTTTTCAAAAATTGTCTCTAAATATTCAGCAAAATTATTCGAGAGAGAGTTGCAATCAGAACACTGATGAAAAAAACAGTCAATTGACTTTTCATTGCAAGTAGTAGCAGCTAAGCAACTAGTGTAATCACTCAAATGAATCTCTTCACCTTCTGTACAACAAGAAAGCCCGGATCCTACTATCATCAGCTTAATATTCTGGTGGATGGTGCATACACATACACTATGTGTTCCAGCTCCGCCTGCCAATATGCATTCCTTTGGCCTAAGTTCTGCAAATTTTGAAAACCCTACCTTTAAGGAAGGATGTTTTGTTTTCAATAATTTGTATGCTTCCCTGAGGTTACAAAGAATTAGATGTTTCTGTTCTTGTACCTTAAATCCTCCTTTCCTGACAGATTTATAATCTAAATTCTTTCCTGGCATAATCCTACTTATTTCCTCAGATTTGTAGAAATGTAAGATAATGTTTTCAGTTTCTTTTGAGAAAGTTGGTAATCTTTTGTTTGGGAGAGCCATGAAACCTTTTTCTTTTACTAAGTTTTTTGCTTGTCTAGCCATATATTGGGTCACCTTGAACTCTTCCTGGATTTTTGATCTGCTCCAGCTTTTTGGAAGAACAGTCAAAATCTGGAGTTTTTCTGAACGTTTTTCTGTTGTATTAAATTTTTCTTTTAGCTGAATAACAATTTCTTCATCTGCATTTGTAACGTGAGAGGCAGATGCTGTTGTATGGTCTTTTGATGTTGATGGTGCTGAACCAATTTGTAATTTACTGCAAATATTATCTTGGATTTTCTTGGCTTTTTCTTCCTTATAGTAAATTCCTTTTTCAAGTCTTTGTTTTTTTACTGGTGACTCTCCAATGATTGATAGAGACTCATTAAGTGCTTTCAGGTCAGTATCTTTGTCAACAAAAACATCATCTTCCGACCTTTTATCTGAAGAAGATGATGATTCATTATCTGTTGTTTCAGGGACTGTTGCTGGTTCATTTTCTATTTCAGTAGTTTGTAATTCTCGACTTCTTTTCGTAATTTCTTTCCTGCATTTGTCACAAATATAATAACCTTCTGTAAGGTTAAATGCAATGTTCTTTGCCACAAAGTCTTCTGACATTTGCCGATTTCCTTTCTTATTAGGATCATCATCATGAAGGTTGATAGGATTACAACACACTTTCTTGAATTTAAAACTTCTTCCAAGCATTTTTAAACTTATTTCTGTTGGTGGGTAAATATTTTATCTGTAAAAAGGATATAAAAAAAATTTAGATATACAAAATATTAGATATTTTATTTATAAATATTATATTTTATTTATTTAATATTAGATAAAAAATTTAGATATACAAATCCTATACACAAGCAGTTTGTATACCTGGATATTGAATACAATAAGGTAAGTAGTGAAGTTTTGTACCCCACAAAAAAAAGTTTTTGTAAGGTTAGACAACTTTTTTATTTGACCTTTTAGGTAGAAAATGCATAGAATGAAAGATGTAGAGCTAATCATCAGCTTTAAAATGGTATATTAGTGAACGTTTTGTGATGAAAAATAACCGAGATATGAATTTTTTGAAATAATACAGATCAAAAAATACCAAAATTTTCTTATACCTATAGTTATTTAAGTGCCTGTAACTTCTGATCCCATGAATGTCCCACTATGAAATTTGGCATGAAGGTTATTAAGATGATGGTGAATATTTGTACAAAAAATGAAAAAAATCGAAGATGGCGTGTTTTTTGTTATTCAAGGTCAAATGGAACTTTTTTATTTGACCTCATAGGTAAAATATGAATAGAATAAAAGTTGCAGAGCTACTCATTATCTTTACAATGACATATGAACGAATGTTCTACGACAAAAACTAACAAAGTTATGCATGTTTGAAATTAGGCCGTACCTTCAAAATTTAGATTTTTCTCAAAATTTCCGGAAGCCATAATTCTGGTTCTATAAAAGATAGAAAACGTGAGACTAATCTCAATCAATTTGCCTTACCGAGTTCTACATGCATACCGAATTTCATAAAAATCGGTGACGGTGAGGTTCAAATTTGCAAAAAAATTGGTAGGTTTCATATGGATTTACCCAGTGGAAAGTCTCATGCCCTCCCGCAGATCCCTCTGGGAAGAAACTTTGGACTGTTGTCTGTGTTGTATTAGTGTGAAACTATTTCTATAACTGGCTGAAAGTGGTAGATGAAGAGGAGCTAGAGTCTGTCAAACAAGCAAGAGAGAGTGTAAAAAAAATAGAGGTGAATGGAGATTGGTTGTGATCAAATGAAGGATGATGCAACCTGAAAGGATGTTCTTTTCTGCTCCATAAATTTTTCAAGTGGAAGAATGGGAAGATTTGCCATATAATGAACCAGTGGGGGTAAATCAGTTGCCGCTTTTGTCTTGTTTTAAAAATGTCTCGCTGCATTTGCTTTGCCTTAGTGGTGCTAAGATGGGAAGGGTGATGGATGGGTGTGGGGTAGGTGTGCTTTTACTTAGCCAACCCTATTATAAAGGGGAAAAGGCCTTTGGCGCATGTGTATTGGTATGTGTATCTGTAGTATATAAAAAAGGTGCAATTGTAGGAAATGCAGTAATTTTTTTTTTTTTTTTTTCTTTAATGCACATTCAAAGGGAGAAGCACCTGTAAGTTATGTCTCTTGGGAGTGAAATAAGCTATTTTTCGTAATTAATTCCCTTGTCCATTATTTAATTACAGAAAAGTTTTAGTTACAGCTATGTTTCATTATTAATGCATGTGATAACTCCTATGTATTAATTTGTATAAGTTTCTATAAATTATTTACTTTTTCTTTTTAAAGATCGGAAAAGGAAGAGAGTTTTCAGCGAGGATGAGGATGAGTACATGGTATATGATTATGTACCAGAAAGAGAAGTTGAGGAGGAGGAGGAGTTGGAGGAGGGTCAGGTAGAAATTAAGGATTATGCCATGCCTCAAAGTGAAGATACAGATGAGGATGAAGAGGATGTTGTTTCTTGGAAAAGTAGGAGTAAGGTATGTCAGCCAAGCATAATTTGTTTATTTGTTGTTTCATGAGATATAAGTTTGGTAGATCCTTGCATGATTTAGAAAATACAACCTCTGTACATTTCTAATGATATTGGTCAAGTGGATAAGTATTGACAGTGCTTGATTTTAACCAAAGACTAGAAAAATACCTCTTTGATACGATGACACTTAGGTAGGCATCATGAGGCATGATTGGGTACACAAAGATGCCTGTGTTGGCATCTTTATTATATATTTTTTTGTAATTGTACATGAGTTACCCCTAGATTCTGTGAACTGGTTTGATCACATTTTCTGTGTTCATTATTACTCAGAGTGAAAGAGAATAAGTAATACAGCAGTGACTTTATACTTTATAATATGGGTACTGTGATGCATAGTTCATATGGCAGCCAATGCTGCACACGAGAACTTGACTTGTACTGACGCAGTTAAGATAGTAATATTTTGTTGTTGATAGCCAGTGCTTCTATCCTTGGGGAATATTGTGCTGAAGAGGCAAAGGTGAGATTTGAGGTAGAAGTCAAAAATGATAATATTGACTAGCATAAAATTTGCAGAGTATATCATCATAGCCAAAAGGGTTAAATTTGATACTCTTCCTCTAGGGTTTGGTTTGTTTCATTATGTGGAAATCTTTCTTGTTGAGATTAGAAATTCCTCCTTTGGTTCCAGATTCCTCGCATGTCAATGTATGCAGATGCAGAAGAAAAGAAGCAGACAAAACGAAAAACCAACGACCTCCGGAGCAGACTTTCTATGGGGAGGAGCAGACAGAAAGTTCCTTTACAAGGGCGGATAGGGAACGGAAAGAGTGGAACATTTGGCCGAGAACAAATTGACTTACGGACGAAATTGAGCCAGCGTAGATCAAAAATTCCTTTGTCAATTGAAGTGGATAATGAGCGTTACTACAACCTTGTTGCCAGTGATGAAGATTGAAGAGTTGATGATGTAGATTTTGGTAGCACCACTTGATGTAATATATGAAAAATTTAGTAAGTCATTGTAAGTTATAGTATTTATGCTGTGTAAATACGGTCATACAACTCTTTTTACCATAATTATTAGTGTTGGTTTTATGAATTAAAAATGTATTACAATTATTAAGAGGAAAAGGGCATAATGCCTTTTTCTTGGATCTTTGTGATAATCCGTACATTTCAGCTGATCCATACAATTCAATTGACAACAATATAAAGTGGCTTACTTAATTTTTCCTTTGTTCATCATATGTATGGACAAGTACAACATAGAGGGTTATGTATTCAGGTTGTGCATTAAAGCCAGTGAGCTCTTTATGGATGGGCTTTGTCTTCATGAGTTCTTTTTGCACATCGGATATGGAAACTCTCGGTAAAGGCATTGTCACTAGAGCAGTGTTTCATATATAGTATTGTATATCAACATACAATTTCTTCCCTGTACTTTTGTCTTCTTTCTTTTTCCATAACCCCCCCCCCCCCATTATTTTATATCTGAAATTAGGTGGCATCTTTGATTGTTGACATTTTCTGCCCTAGTGTCAAATGGAGATGATGTTTTAAAAAATCAAAAGAAAGTCAACTTCCAGATAAAGCTATCAGGTATCTAAAAATATCCTCCTTTGGTTCATCTTGTAAAGAATTGTGAACTTTTATACATTGAGGAACTTTTTAAAAGATTGTCTACTTGTAGTTTTTATAATGTTAGTGTTTCATCAGGACAGTACACACAGATTTTTGCTCTCTGTGCTTGTGTAACATCTCTCGTAATAGGAGTGGCATTATATTTGAGAAAATAACAGGCTGCCTACTCCATATCTGTTAACAGTGTCAGTAGCACATAACTTATGAACAGATAACAGTTAAGGCATGCAAGTTTGTCCCAGTGATCTCTTTCATAACTGATAGGTTGGGCAGATTGTGCCAGTTTACCTTCAATCCGTACATGGGAAAATCTTGTCAGGTCATCCATCTGCATTAGCAAAAACTCGTTCACTGGAGCCAAGCAGCAAGCCTTTGAACAACAATTCAAGACCATTTAGTCTTTACCACCGGGTGACATACAAGTACTGTCTTGGCAGTATCCAATCCTGTTCCCTACTGTAAGGACATCATCTGCAATACCCTCAGCATTCTTGTAAATAGTGTAAAGATATAAGGGTAGTGTTAATGAGGCCGCAAAGATGAAGTGTGTGTTCATGTTGCTGCCAAAACTGGAAGTGGGAGTAGTTTCCCTGTGTTTTGAAGGACACCAAGTTGGACATCCAAGTCCCAGAAGTGAGATTAAACACAAAACAAGAACCAGCTGTTTATTTTTTTACAGGGACACTTTAGCGTATGTAAAAACAGAGTAAAATTCTCTATTGGCATAACTGGTTTTATTTCCTTTATTTTTTATGTTTGTGCTTGTTCTTGATGTAATGCAATTGTTTAATATTATCATGACCATAGATTATTTTTAAGCTTGAGGAACCAACTGATATTGTAATGCTGAATAGTATATGTGTGTGTGTGATTCACCATGGTCTTGGATCACATGCTGGACTTGTGATCAATAGCTATTACCCTCCCAGGAGAGAGCTCAGAGCTCATATATGACCAATCAATGGGTAATGCTGTGATCTGACATACACCCCCCCTTCTCCTGACTCGCCACCCACGAGAGTTGGAGTAATGATCCGCAGTGCAGCAATACTGAAATTATTTCAGCCGTGGGCAGGAAATAGTTTCAGTGTGTGTGTGTGTGTGTGTGTGTGTAATTGAAGTCTTCTCAAATAAAGTTCCCATTATTTTTTTCAGCCAATGATAAATACATTTTATGGAATAAGAGATGCATTTTGTGAGAGATTACAATTCATTAACTTGCCAGGTAGTCGTACGGCATTCAAACCTGTTTTAAGGAAATTCTGTGATAGGATCACTTTTGAATTTTAGTCATGAACAAGAAGTGCAATCAAAGAAAGAGACCAGGAAGAGAGGAAAGCCAGGGTAGGGCCAATCAGAGCAAGGCGGTCAAGTGACCGTGGCTTGCTGGACGAGGCTGAGTCATGTTGTGGGACTGAATACATGCATAATGGACTGCCTAGCAATCATGGCCAAGGTTGTTATGTCACCCAATGCCGCAGGGGTGACTAAAGACGAGGATGAAGCAAGATAGAATGAGTGTGCATATGTTGTTACAAGTTGTTTTTCAGTAGTTAAAGTAGTTACTACAAAAGGAAGAATGTCAAACTAGGAAAAGGGGAGAAACTTCATGGACAGAACCTTAGTAATTTTTTTTTACAAAATGAACTATAAAGTCTTTTGTTACTGAAAGTCTGAAGGGAAAAAATAGTCTGGATGTGTGTGTGTCATTTGGACATGTACACAAACATACACATACACACACACACACACACTTGATTTAGAAATAATGAAGAATCAACATTGAGACTATATTTACTATTTGTGTCAGATCCTGAAATTGTCAACAAAATTTCATACAAGACACCCATTGTGGAGCGTGACCATATACTACTTGAGTTAGAAATATATATAGAGAGAAATGAGAAATGCAGAAAAGGAAGACTGATGAGTAGTAAAATGGACTGAGTTAGAAATATATATAGAGAGAAATGAGAAACGCAGAAAAGGAAGACTGATGAGCAGTAAAATGGACTGAGAAACTTATGAAATTTTTTTCTCAAAGTGAGCTGGGAAAAGTACTAAAATGAAACATAAATGGAAGAAAAATGGATGATTCTGATGAAAATCTATAAAGGAGTAAGATGAATATGCCTGAATCAAAAACGAAAAGTTGTATATTGAATGCTGGTTTAAAAGAAAGTGCAGTGAAACAAAAGATAAAAGAGATAAAGCTTGGAAAAGATAGAGAAAAGACAAAAAACTTAGAAAGTGCCAAATATATATTAAAGGAATGAATTTGTAAAAATATGCAGGGAAGAAAAAAGAAATATGAAAAAGACAATAGAGAAATGTAAGGATCAGCCAAAACTATTCTATAGATATGTAAATGGTAAACTAAAAAACAAACAGGAAATAGTGAAATTATGCCAAGGAAATTTGGAATACAGTATACAGAAATGGCTGAAGTCATGAGCAAACACTTCAAGTCAGTTTTCACTAGAGAAAATGTACAACATTGGGATGAAGGAAGAGAAGTAAACACCCTTCCCTCAATGAGGGAAATAATAGTATCACGGAAAGAAATAATTGACCAAATAATGAACTTTGATGTCAGAAAATTGCACAGCCTGGATTAAATAACAAACTGGATATTAAAATGTAAAGAACTAACAAAAAAAATATATAGCATAATAAGTTGCTCACTCAAAGAAGGAAAAATACCAGAAGACAGGAAAAATGCTGATATAGGACCAATTTATAAAGGAGGAAATAAGGAAGATCCAACAAATTACAGACCAGTCTCTCTTACAAGTACGGTAGCCAAAATTTGTGAAAAAGTTATGAAAAGTAGATGGATAAAACATCTGGTGAACAATGTACTAAATCTGAGACAAGTCAGTTTTAGACAGGGAAGATCATGTACCACAAATTTGATTTGTTTTTACTCAAGACTACTGGATATAATACAGGAAAGAGACAGATGGGAGGATTGTGCCTTCCTAGATCTACAAAAAGCTTTTGATAAAGTCCTTCACAAAAAACTATTAAGAAAACTGGAAACCATAGGAGGGATACAAGGTAAACTACTGAAATAGATGGAGGACTTTTTGAACAGAAGAAAAATATGGGTAATGCTCAGAGAGAAAAGTTCTACTTGGAAAGAGGTGATTAGTGGAGTTCCACAAAGATCAGTATTGGCTCCAGTAATGTTTGGTATTTATGTGAATGACATGGATGAGGGTGTGGTATGTTACATGAGCTTCTTTACGGATGGCGCAAAACTTAAAGTGAGTACTGAAACGGACTGTGACTTACTGCAGAGATTTGAACAGGGTTTGGGAATGGAGTCAGAAGTGGGAATTGGACTTCAACATTAGGAAATGTAGCATAATGGAATTGGAAAAAAAAGGATATTAGGACAATATAGAATTGGTGTACAGGAAGTAAAGAAGTGGATTCTGAAAAAGACCTAGGAGTAATCATCACAAAGGAAATTGGCGGCAAAACCTATAACGCTAGGATTGATAAAAGTGGTTCTTACGTAGGTGAAGAAATGGTAAAGAAGATACTTATCACACTGATAAGGCCAAAATTGGAGTACGCAGCAATACTATAGTCACCCAATACTAAAAAGAATACAAGGAAAATTGAGAGAATCCAGAGAGCAACAACGAAGATGCCCCCAACACTATAAACAACGTCATATGAAGAAAGATTGTCAAAACTAGAATTACCGACTCTGGAACAAAGAAGAGAAAGAGGTGATTTGTTGACCATCTACAGAATTATGAGGGGTATAGAAATCCTGGATAGAGAAGGCTTACTAAATTGGGATAAAAACACAAGAGGACATGGAAGGAAGTTCGAAAAGGACAGTTATAGAAGAGACCTGAAAAAGAACAGCTTTCCCCACAGAGTGGTGGATGTATAGAACACACTAGACGAAAAAATAGTGTGTGCAAAAACAATACATGAATTTAAGGGCAAAATAGATATGAGGAGACACAGATATGGGACACACAAGCATAGCTCCCCTTCCCGTAAGATACAACTAGATAAATACACACATTTACACGCGCGCGCGGGCGCGCATACACACCACAACTTTCACGTACTTTGTCACAAATAACTCTCTTGATACATTATATATATTCAATTATTAATTTATAATAAATAATATAAAATCAATAATAGATATGTAAATATATATGACTTCTAAATACGAACATTTTTCATGAATAAGTACAGTAGTAAGTAGGTAGCCTAATAAATGTGAGCGTAGTGTGCTGAATAGATGAAAATAGGAGAAAAACCAGCGAATTGGGCCCATTCTAGTCGCACAAGCTTGGAAGTCTATCAAGTTAAGTGAGAACCGGAAGTGTTGTAACCTACTCGTAGGAATCCGCCAGTTGCTTCTACATACACACGTGCACGAGCGTTTACACACACACACATACATATATATACACAAATACATATACATATAGTGTCACTTGATTTCAATGACAGAATTCAAAATGGCACCTTTGAAAAATTCGAATGAGCAAGTGGCAGTGTTTACACATGTTGACATGTATCAATACACATAGTTTCGAAACTAAGGAGGGACTTGTTTCTGTTAAGATGGCATAATGGCGCCAACCGAGAATATGCACACGAGCAGAACCTCCGTCGTGTGGGGGTTAATGGAGAAGACGAGGTTTATCCCAGAAACACCTGCGAGACTCTACTTGAGCTGAATAAAATCACCTGGCGACAGGAAGCAAAAAAATGACGCAAGAAGGATCCTCGCCGTTTCCGGGTCGGAGCAGTTGGACCATCTCTGATGTCCTCCTCGGTGAGGCGACGAATCGTTCGCTCCGCTCCGGGTCCTCCACGGCTGGGGGACTCACGTTTGACTGAATGGACAGGAGACCGGCTGGCGGCGACAAGGAACCAAGAGGACAAGATCCGCCAGCCGGTCGGGACTGCTAGGAAAGGGATATCAAGAAGGAAACCATGAGGAGGTCGGCAGGCCTGAAAATCGAAAAGGAACGAGGCCTGCCGACCGGGAAGATAGTGAGACCTATAGCAGCTTGGAAAGGAGGCCGACCGGTAGAAGAAAGCGAAAAAGGAAAAGGAAAGAAAACCGGTCGGCTGGGATTGTCGAGAAGAAATAGTGATGAGCACGGGAGGACGGTCGACCAAGGAAGAGTACATGATCGAGGTCGGCCGTCCGGGTAAGCTGGAAAGAATTATTGAAAGGAAACCAAAGGAGACCGGCTGGCTGAGAAAGCGTAAAAGAACGATGCCAGCCGGTCGGGAAACAAGGAAAGATATAGCTGATAGGAATGGAGGTCAGCCGGTCGGCATGGAAAGGAATAAAGGATTGAAAGCCGACCGGCTGACCGGGAGCTCTCCCTCAGCTGAATAAAGTCTTCTGGAGCTGACCAGATTTTTTTTTTTTTTTTAGTAGAGACAAGTTTTCAATCATAAAAGAATGTTAAGTGATTCTGATCCGTAGGGATGTCGCGAGCGCAGGGTGAGAATTTCCTTGTAACTTCGAATATCCATCGATAGAATTGGTTGTCTTGGTAGTGCCGATCATTAGAATGAAATCACCACTTTTACCTATTTTGTCAAAATATGTATTTCAATAGATAATATATATGTAATTAAAGATAATAAATGATAGATATATAATTAATGATGATATATATATATATATGTAACCACTTAAAGAGAAACACAGAAATCCCAAGCGCTTTCGTGTAATTCACATCCTTAGGGGAGAATACAGACAAAAGTATATTACAAAGACAATATAAACGGAAAAGTGTAAACCTAGGAGAGGTAACAAGGCTCCATACGGAAAAAATTGGGAGAGTTCACAAGGTCTCACACGGAAAAAAATAGGAGAGGTCACCAGGCCCCACACGGAACCACACGCAATTACCGAATTGTTTACAAATGTTCTCAATTATGTAATTATCTAATTTATACATACCATTACTTATGTTCAAATTGACTGACTCGGTTTCTTTAATAAGGCTACTTTCAATAATGTTCCTGTTAACAATAGGATTACATGATAAAACTGACGATGCCTTAGTCCAGTCTATACAATGACTATAATCCCTCATGTGCACAAATAAAGCATTAGAGTCTTGCCCTGTTCTGAACACTGAACATTTGACTCTTCAAAGTTTTTACGTGCTCTACGCATATGCAGCCCGGAATTTATTGATGAGGAATTTGAAAATATTTTCAACATTGGTTTAAGCTAAAAATACCCTAAGACTTTTATCAATTTCGCTCTCAAAAGAGCCAAGAAAACTTTTTATAGGACTCAACCTACACCTCCCTTTGAAACTAAGAATCTTTTAGTCTTGCCTTTTAGTGAAAGTCTTTCTCAGATTCCTCATTTACTCAAAACATGGGACGTTAATGTAGTCTTTAACAATTCACGCACATTCAAGAAATTGATTATTAAGAATTCTCCCAAAAATTCATGTGGTTGCATATACAAGGTTCCGTGTAAAGACTGGAATTTCTATATAGGGCAAACAGGTAAATATCTCTCAACTAGAATAAAGCAACATAAATATAGTGTCAGAACAGGACAAGACTCTCATGTTTATTTCTGCGCATGAGGGATTATAATCATTGTATAGACTGGACTAAGGCATCTTCAGTTTTATCATGCAATCCTATTGTTAACAGGAACATTATTGAAAGTAGCCTTGCCAAACAAACTGAGTCAGTCAATTTGAACATAAGTAATGGTATGTATAAATTAGATAATTACATAATTGAGAACATTTGTAAATAATTCGGTATAGGGGATTTTGGTTAATCCCAAGCGAGGACAAATTGCGTGTGGTTCCGTGTGGGGCCTTGTGACCTCTCCTAATTTTCCGTATGGTGCCTTGTGACCTCTCCCAATTTTTCCGTATGGAGCCTTGTTACCTTGTCTTTGTAATGTACTTTTGTCTGTATTCTCCCCTGAGTATGTGAATTATACGAAAGCGCTTGGGATTTCTGTATTTCTTTCTTAATGGTTACCAGCATAGTTCTGATCACGTGTTCAAGTGATAAATTTGCAATATCTATATATATATATATATATGCAATAAAAACACTAGGAGCGTGTGTTCACAAATGCGTTATATATATATATATATATATATATATATATATATATATATATATATGTGTGTGTGTGTGTGTGTGTGTGTGTGTGTGTGTGTGTGTGTGTGTGTGTATTTACCTAGTTGTATTTACCTAGTTGTATTTTGCGGGAAGGGGAGCTATGCTCGTGATGTCCCGCCTTTGTATCTTGGAGTGTCTAGTTTGTTTTTAAACTCATGAATGGTTTTTGCGCATACTATTTCATTGTCCAGTTTGTTCCAAGTGTCCAAAACTCTATGAGGAAAACTGTTTTTCTTCAGTTCTCTTCTATAGCTATGTTTTTTTATTTTCTTTCCATGTCCTCTTGTGTTTCTTTTGTCCCAGTTAAGTAAGTTCTCTCTATCGAGTACCTCTGTGCCTCTCATGATTCTGTAGATGGTCAATAGGTCACCTCTCTCTCTTCTTTGTTCCAGTGTCGGTAACTCCAGTTTAGCCAATCTCTCCTCGTATGATAGGTTTGCAAGTGCAGGTGCCATTTTTGTAGCTGTTCTTTGGATTCTTTCTATTTTCTTTATATTCTTTTTGGTACTGGGGGACCACAATGTCGCCGCATACTCTAATCTAGGCCTTATCAATGTAACCAATATTTTTTTTATCATGTCTTCGTCCAAGTATGTAAACGCCACTTTTATTGATCTTAGCAAGTTGTAAGTCTCCCCGACAATTTTGTTAATCTGTATATCATAGGACAAGTCGTTCGTGATAATTACTCCCAAATCTTTTTCGGATCCTACTTTCTTTACTTCTTTGGTCCCAATTGTATATTTTCCTGATATTCTGTTTTTGCTTTTTCCAAACTCCATTATGCTACACTTCTTAGTATTAAAGTCCACTTCCCATTTCTGACTCCAGTTCCATACCCTATTTAGGTCTTCTTGCAGTGCTTCACAGTCCTCATCAGTTTCTATTTTCCTTAGCAGTTTGGCGTCATCGGCAAAGAAGCTCATGTCGCAGTTCACGTCCTCGTCCATGTCATTCATATAGATAGCAAACATTATTGGTGCCAGTACAGATCCTTGCGGTACTCCACTGATCACCTCTTTCCAATCTGAATATTTTTCTCTGAGCACTACTCTCATCTTTCTACCAGTCAGAAAGTCCTCTATCCATTTTAGTAGGTTTCCTTGTATTCCTCCTATGTGTTCCAGTTTTTTTTAGTAGTTTTCTGTGTGGTACTTTGTCAAAGGCTTTTTTCAAGTCTAGGAATGCACAATCAGCCCATCCATTTCTTTCTTGCACTATGTCTATTAGTCTTGAGTAAAAGCATATTAAGTTTGTGGAGCATGATCTTCATTGTCTGAATCCGAATTGTCTTGGGTTTAATATGTCATTGTCTTCCAGATGTTTTACCCATCTATTCTTGATTATTTTCTCACAAATTTTGGCTATGGTGCTTGTTAGTGATACTGGCCTATAGTTGGTGGGTTCTTCTTTGTTTCCTCCTTTGTGTATTGGTACAATGTTAGCGTTTTTCCAGTCCTCGGGTATCTTTCCTTCTTTGAGTGAGCTGTTTATTAAGATGTGTATTTTGTCTGTTAGTTCTTCTTTGCACTCCTTTAGAATCCAATTTGCAATACCATCCGGGCCATGTGATTTTCTGACATCCAGCCTTGATAGATGTTCTGATATTTCCTTTAGTGATGCTGTAAACTCATTCATGAGGGGAGATTTCTTGTTTTTATCTAAGTCACAATTTGGTATTTTCTCTCTGGTGAAAACAGATTTAAAGTGATTGTTCATGACTTCGGCCATCTCTAAATCTTCTGTGTATTCTATGTTTCCTTGGCATAGTTTCACCATTTCCTGTTTGTTTTTAAGTTTACCATTCACATACCGATAGAATACTTTGGGTTGCTCTTTGCATTTGTCTATAATATCCTTCTCATGGTTCCTTTTTTCCTCTCTTCTCACATTAACATACTCATTTCTATAGTTAACATAAATTTGCCATTTGCTTTGTTTTTTGTCTTTTCTCCACTTTTTCCAAGCTTTGTCCCTTCTGTCTTTTGCCTCACTGCATCTTTTGTTGAACCAACATTTAATGTACTCTCTCTCTCGCTTTTGTCTTGGTACATGCCTGTTTACACCTTCATTGTAGTTTTCCATCAATATATTCCATTTCTCTTCCACTGTTGTTTCTTCCCTGTAAAATATTTCCCAGTTTGCATTCCGGAAGAATGTCTTTAGTTTTGTAAAGTCTGTTTTGTTGTATATCAGTCTTCCTTTCCTATGCTTTTCGTTCCACTCTATGTCTATTTCTTCCTTTAGTACAGTTTCGATGAGTACATGGTCACTCTTTCCAATTGGTGTCTCATACTGGACTTTATGCACTATTTCAGGTTCTGTTGTAAATATTAGATCTAGTTTCGATGGCTCTTCATTATTTATGTACCTTGTGTTTTCACGGACTCATTGGGTCATTGTGTACTCCATGGTCATATCTAGCAGTACATTGCCCCACGAGTCATCTCCTCCTTGCACTGTCATGCTGTCCCAACAAATTTCTTTGCAATTGAAGTCCCCCATAATTACCAGATTACCCTTACCCATTAGTATCTCATTTAGTGATTTTCTTGTATCATCTAGCATTTTTGTATGTTCGTTTTCTTTCCAAGCGCTTGTTTTTGGAGGCACATAAGTCACCACAAACTTTCTGCTTTTCATATTCTTGCCTTCGACTTTTATCATGATCAATTCAACATTACCTTTGCCCTCTGCAATTTTTGTCACCTTTAGGTCTTTCTTGGCCAAGAACATGATTCCCCCTCCCTGTTTCTTGTCCCTGTTTTTTATCCAGTAGTTGTATAAACCTTGTCCGATAACAGTGGATGGTATTTCACCTCTTAGTTTAGTCTCTACAATTCCCATTATGTCTGGTTTTGCTTCTAACAGATAATCATTGAGTTCGTTCAGTCCCGAAATTAGTCCGTCAATGTTGGTATAGGCCACTTTTAATTTTCTTCCTTCTCCCTGGTTTCTTCTTCCCTTGGTTTTTTTCGTTTTGAAGCGCCATTGTCTTAATCTCAAGTCTATTACTCTCCACTGGAATTCTTTGCATTCTGTCTCCGATCTTTTCAAGTTTTTTTCCTTTGCTTCTTCTCTTAGTGCCCTTTCTTTTTCTAATTCCTCAGTACTCATTTCTCTTTTTATCCATATCTTATTGTACTTTTCACTCTTTGCCAAGTTACCTACTTTTTCAAATGTCTTCTACTACCATTTGTGACCTTAGTTTTATCTTTAGAGGTCGATTCCTATCCTTAGTATAGCGACCAATTCTGTAAGTCTCTTCTAGGTCTGTGCCTGAATCACTGTCTCCCCCCTGAATTTCATTAAGGATTTCTACTGCTGTCTCTTTTTCTTCTTTTTCTCTCATGTACCTCGCCAATCCTTGTTTTTCTTTAAGCCCATAAACCACAATGCATTTCTTCCTATCTACTGTATCCCTGACCCAATTTGCTTTTTCGTTAATAACTTGAATGATTGTGTCTTTTGCATTATCTTGCATTTGCTGCTTGACTATTTCTTTGAAAGCAATTTCTTTATTTTCAATATTTTCTTTCCACTTCTTAATTTCCTGGATACTGTCCCCACCTAAGTTTTCTTCGATCTTTTGTGTCAATTCTTGTAATTTGTTGTTCACTTCCTGCTTTAGATTTTCGCTATTGTTATTATCATTAGTTTTCTTCTTTTCATTATCATTCTTCAGTTTATTTATGTCTCTTTTAATTTCTTTAATTTCGTTTGTAAGATCCAAGTTAGTTTTTCTTAGGTCAGAAATTTCATGATTAGCCTTAGTTAAACAATCTATTAAACCAATGACCTCTTTTCTTAAGTCCATGATTTCATTTTCCCACCGAGTCCTATTTTTGCTCATCTCTCTCTCTATCTCTAATAATCTACTTAAGTTCTTTCTTTCGTACTTACCAAACCCTGTGTGTGTGTGTGTGTGTGTGTGTGTGTGTGTGTGTGTGTGTGTGTGTGTGTGTGTGTGTGTGTGTGTGTGTGTGTGTGTGTGTCAAAAATAAGATAACACCGTGAATAGATAAACAAATAGGTGATAATATGAACCTAAATATTTGTACGAAAAGGGTGAAATTAGCTAACGACGGATTTTTTTTTATTTTTTTTTTCGTGCAAGCGCTGAAGTCTTTATCAAATTAAACAAGAACCAGGCATGTTTGCGCTTGCACATTACTCATACAGACACGGACACACACACACAAACTATTGATAGAGAGGATCTAATAAAATGGGATAGTAGGAATACAAGAGGACACGGAAAGATCAAGACAGTTATAGAAGGGACCTGAAAAAGAACAGCTTTCCCCACAGAGTAATAGACATCTGGAACAAGTTGGACGAAAAAGTGGTGTGTGCAAAAACAATTCATGAATTTAAAAACAGTTTAGATAAAATGAGATATGAAGACGGGACACAACGAGCATAGCTCCCCTTCCCGTAAAATACAACTAGGTAAATACACACACACGCCGGTCGGGGTGGCAGCGAAGTCTGGGCTCCGGTGAAATCTTTAAAATTACGAGGATCACAACGACAGGGAAGTACCTGTGTTGTATTTATAGGGAAGGGGAAAACTTGTGCTCGTGGTGTAGTGGGAAGGTGATGAAAAAGGGGAAGGGGAGGGATTACTGAGGGAAATGGAAGGAAATGAGGAAGGGGAGAACTTGGTCCAGGCAGGCAGACGCCATGTAAAAAAAAGAGGGCCAGAGAATTTCAGTGACGAAGAAGGGATTAACAAAAATGTAAAGATTAGAAATATAGATAACAGCAGCACAATGGAAAGTGAAGATAATAATTTCCAAGGATTTAATGAGGGTGGGGGGAAGCCAATCCTCCCCGATTAACAATCCTAGAAGAAAAAATTGAGAAAATTGTCAAACATTGGGAGGATAGGTTCGGTGAACTCACGAAGATCACGCAGAGAGTTGAAAAATTTGAAGAATTAGAGAAGGTGAACCAAAAACTAACTAAAGAAATAGAAGTATAAAAAAGACAGTTAAGAGAAGTAAAAGATGAGAACGAGGAATTAAAGAATAATAATAAAGAGAATAAAGAGTCCATAGCAAAAGAAGCACAGGGTTGGAAAAAAAATCCAAGAGAACAACAAAGTTGCATTTAATGATATAGTAAAACAGCAGATGAAAGAACAAACTGAAGACAGAGTTATTAAAGTGATGAGACAGAAGGAGAATATAGTAAGAAACTTAGCAGATAAAAAGAAATGTATAATTATTTTAGGGATGGAAGAGAAGCATAACCTATATAGGACTACAAGAATCAAAGAGGAAAAAGAAAAAGTAAACAGTTTAGTTCAGTGAGATGAACCTGAGATAAGGAAACAAACTGAAGAAATGTATAGGCTCGGGAAATACAATACTGATAAGACCAGACCAATTAAGGTTAAATTCAGGTCAGAAACGACAGCAGAGTATATCTTTGCAAAAATAGGGAAACTAGCAAACACTGAACAATATAAAAAGGTATGGATAAAAAGAAAAATGAATAGAGAGGAAAGAGGAGGAAAAAATTAAAAGACAAGAAGCAAAAGAAAAAAACGAGAACAGAACAGAGTCAGAAAAAGAGGAAATCTATTGGAGAGTAGTGAATATGAAAGTGAGGAAATGGGTCATAACAGAGAAAAACAAAAGGGAAACAGAAACTACAATGGAAGTAGCAGAAAATTAAGAGTGCCTTACACAAATATAGATGGATTGATAACAGGATTGAACGAAGTGGATGATTATCTGAAGGAAAAAGAACCGGACATAATGGGAATTGTAGAGACAAAGTTAAAAGGTCCACTACCACCCAACAGTGTAGGACACAATGCATATAGTTATTGGATTAGAAACAGAGAGATAAAACAAGGGGGTGGAGTTATGTTCCTGACTAAGAAGGATATAAACGTGAGGAATGTCACATATGTAAAGAATACAGTAGAGATGATTATGATGGAAGTGGAAGACAGAGAGAGGAAGAGCAGAAAGTTTGTAATAAATTATGTACCTCCAAAAACAGCCTCGTGGGAAGAGAGAGAACATAAAAGTATGTTAGAAGACACAAGGATAACACTAAATAAGATAATGGAAGATGGAGGAAGAATAGTTATAATGGGCGACTTTAATTGCAAAGAAGTCTGCTGGGAAGAGATGACAGTAAAGGGTGGAGACGACTCATGGGGAAATGTTCTACTTGAGATGATTATTGACCTTACAATGACACAATGGATTCAAGAGAACACTAGGTATAGAAATGAAGAAGAACAATCGAGACTAGACCTAATAATCACATCAGAACCTGAAATAGTGGACAAGATTGAATATAAGACACCAATAAGTAAAAGTGACCACATATTGATTGAACTGGAACTAAATGAGGAAAAATATATGAAAAGAAATGAACAATATAGAAAAGGAAGATTGATGTATGAAAAACAAATTTTGATAAATTAAGATAATTTTTTTCAAAAGGAAGACTGGGAAAGAATATACAAAGAGGAAACAACAATGGAAGAGAAATGGAATATTTTGACAAAAAATTATATATAAAAAAAAAAAAAAAAGGAATGGAAAAGTATGTCCCAAGACAAAAGCAAGAACAAGAATATGCAAAGTGCTGGTACAACACTTTAAAAGACAAAAGAGATAAAGCTTGGACAAAATGGAAAAAAGACAAAAGACCTGAAAAATGGAAAATATATACAAGTTGTAGAAATGAATATGTACAAGTGCAGAAAGAAAAAGAGAAAATATGAAAAAGATGTCATAGAAAAAATGTAAAGATCAACCAAAACTATTTTACAGATTTGTAAACAACAAACTGAAAAACAAACAAGATTTAGAGAAATTACGACAAGGAGAAGTTGAATACACAGAGGAAATAGAAATGGCAGAAATTATGAACAAGCATTTTAAATCGGTGTTTACAAGGGAGAACATACAACCTGGAGATATCGAATGGGAAGAGATAGTCCCCTCTATGAAAGAAATAGAAGTAACAAGGAATGAAATAATGAAACACTTGAGTAATATTGATGTCAGAAAATCACACGGACCAGATGAAATAGCAAACTGGATTTTGAAAGAATGCAGGAATGAACTGGTAGACAAAATGGGCGACTTTAATTGCAAAGAAGTCTGCTGGGAAGAGATGACAGTAAAGGGTGGAGACGACTCATGGGGAAATGTTCTACTTGAGATGATTATTGACCTTACAATGACACAATGGATTCAAGAGAACACTAGGTATAGAAATGAAGAAGAACAATCGAGACTAGACCTAATAATCACATCAGAACCTGAAATAGTGGACAAGATTGAATATAAGACACCAATAAGTAAAAGTGACCACATATTGATTGAACTGGAACTAAATGAGGAAAAATATATGAAAAGAAATGAACAATATAGAAAAGGAAGATTGATGTATGAAAAACAAATTTTGATAAATTAAGATAATTTTTTTCAAAAGGAAGACTGGGAAAGAATATACAAAGAGGAAACAACAATGGAAGAGAAATGGAATATTTTGACAAAAAATTATAAAAAAAAAAAAGGAATGGAAAAGTATGTCCCAAGACAAAAGCAAGAACAAGAATATGCAAAGTGCTGGTACAACAAAAGTTGTAGGGAGTTAAAAGACAAAAGAGATAAAGCTTGGACAAAATGGAAAAAAGACAAAAGACCTGAAAAATGGAAAATATATACAAGTTGTAGAAATGAATATGTACAAGTGCAGAAAGAAAAAGAGAAAATATGAAAAAGATGTCATAGAAAAAATGTAAAGATCAACCAAAACTATTTTACAGATTTGTAAACAACAAACTGAAAAACAAACAAGATTTAGAGAAATTACGACAAGGAGACGTTGAATGCACAGAGGAAATAGAAAATGGCAGAAATTTTGAACAAGCATTTTAAATCGGTGTTTACAAGGGAGAAAACATACAACATGGAGATATCGAATGGGAAAGAGATAGTCCCCTCTATGAAAGAAATAGAAGTAACAAGGAATGAAATAATGAAACACTTGAATAATCTTGATGTCAGAAAATCACACGGACCAGATGAAATAGCAAACTGGATTTTGAAAGAATGCAGGAATGAACTGGTAGACAAAATACATAGCCTAATAAACAGTTCCTTGAAAGAAGGAAAAGTTCCAAAAGATTGGAGAAGAACAAATATAGTACCTCTTTGTAAAGGGGGAAATAAAAAAAGACCCTACTAACTATAGACCAGTCTCTTTAACAAGTGCAGTAGCAAAAACTTGTGAAAGAATGATCAAAAGTAGATCTGTAAGGTATTTAGTAAACACAACGTGCTAAATCCTAGGCAACTTGGATTCAGACAAGGACGATCATGCGTCACCAATTTAATATGTTTCTATTCAAGGCTAATAGATATAATACAAGAAAGAGATGGATGGGCTGATCGTGCATTTCTAGACCTAAAAAAAAAAAAAGCTTTTGAGAAAGTACCACATAAGAAGTTGCTTAGAAATTAGAAATTGAAGGAGAAATACAGGGCAAACTGCTTAAATGGATGGAAGACTTTTTGCAAGAAAGAAAAATGAGAGTAGTGATAAGAGACAAACACTCAAATTGGGATGAAGTAATAAGCGGTGTTCCACAAGGAACAGTTCTGGCCCCAATAATGTTTGATATATATATTAATGATATGGATGATGAAATTGAAAGTTATATGAGCTTCTTTGCGGATGATGCAAAAATGTTGAAAAAAGTGAACACTGATGAAGATTGTGAGTCACTACAGAGTGATCTCAATAAAGTATGGGAATGGAGTAAGTAGTGGGAAATGGAGTTCAATACTAAGAAGTGTAGTATAATGGAATTTGGAAAAGCAAAAAATGAATAGTAGGATCATATGAATTGGGAGAAGAAGGACTAAAAAAAGTAGAAAATGAGAAGGACCTGGGAGTCATTATTATGAATAATATGTCACCTGAGAAACATATAAACAAGATTGTTGGAGACACTTATAATTTGATAAGAACAATCAAAGTGGCATTTACATACCTGGATGAAGAAATGGTGAAGAAAATACTAATCACTTTGATAAGACCAAGATTGGAATATGCAGCAACGATGTTTGTCACCAAGTACAAAAAAAAATGTATAACAAAACTTGAAAGAATACAAAGAGCAGTTACAAAATTGGCACCAACACTCTCAGAACTATCATATGAAGAGAGACTAGCAAAACTTGAGCTACAGACACTAGAGCAAAGATGAGAGAGAGGAGATTTGATAACTATTTACAGAATAATGAAAGGCATAGAAATTATTGATAGAGACGATCTAATAAAATGGGATGATAGAAATACAAGAGGACACGGAAAGAAAATCAAGAAAGACAGCTATAGAAGAGATCTGAAAAAGAACAGCTTTCCTCACAGAGTAATAGACAGTTGGAACAAGTTAGATGAGAAAATCGTGTGTGCAAAAACAATTTGATAACTATTTACAGAATAATGAAAGGCATAGAAACTATTGATAGAGAGGATCTAATAAAATGGGATGATAGAAATACAAGAGGACACGGAAAGAAAATCAAGAAAGACAGCTATAGAAGAGATCTGAAAAAGAACAGCTTTCCTCACAGAGTAATAGACATTTGGAACAAGTTAGATGAGAAAGTAGTGTGTGCAAAAACAATACATGAATTTAAAAATAGTTTAGATAAAACCAGATATGAAGACGGGGCACTACAAGCATAGCTCCTCTTCCCGGAAAATACAACTAGGTAAATACATACATATATATATATATATATATATATAATATATATATATATATATATATATTTAATATATATATATATATATATATATATACATATCTATATATATATATATATACATATATATATATATATGTTCATACATACAAATACATATACATATAGTGTTACTTGGCTTCAGTGACAATTCAAAAGGGCACCTTTGAAAATTCGAATGAGCAGGTGGCGTTGGTTTTACACATGAATCCATGCACAGAGTATCAGACTGTCAGTACGGGGGTGCCGGTGGTGCCTGGTTCGAATCCTGCCCAGGGCTGAAATTATTTCAGTATCGCTGCGCTTCGAGTCGTTACTCCAACTCTCGTGGGCGGGGAGTTGTGTGTGTGTGTGCGTGTTAGGCCATAGCATTACCCATAGATCGGTCATACGAGGTCTGAGCTCTCATTCGGGAGGGAAATAGTTGTCGATCACGAGTCCAACACGTGATCCAAAGACCAAAGACCAAGGTGAATCACATAATCTCGAAACTAAGGAGGGACTTGTTTATGTTAAACAAGATGGCATGGCGCTAACCAAGAATATGCACATTAGCAGAAACACCTGCGAGGCTTGATTTGAGCTGAATAAAATCGCCTGGCGACAGGAAGAAAAAAAAAAAGTGACACAAGAAGGATCCTCACTGTTTCCAGGTCGGAGAGCAGTTGGACCATCTCTGACGTCCTCCTCGGTGAGGCGACGAATCGTTCGCTCCGCTCCGGGTCCTCCACGGCTGGGGGACTCACGTTTGACTGAATGGACAGGAGACCGGCTGGCGGCGACAAGGAACCAGGAGAACAAGATCCGCCAGCCGGTCGGGACTGCTAGGAAAAGGATATCAAGAAGGAAACCATGAGGAGGTCGGCAGGCCTGAAAATCGAAAAGGAACGAGGCCTGCCGACCGGGAAGATAGTAAGACCTATAGCAGCTTGGAAAGGAGGCCGACCGGTTAAAAAGAGAGCGAAAAAGAAAAAAAAAGGAAAGAAAACCGGTCGGCTGGGATTGTCGAGAAGAAATAGTGATGAGCACAGGAGGACGGTCGACCAAGGAAGAGTACATGATCGAGGTCGGCCGTCCGGGTAAGCTGGAAAGAATTATTGAAAGGAAACCAAAGGAGACCGGCTGGCCGAGAAAGCGTAAAAGAACGATGCCAGCCGGTCGGGAAACAAGGAAAGATATAGCTGATAGGAATAGAGGTCAGCCGGTCGGCATGGAAAGTAATAAAGGATTGGAAGTCGACCGGCTGACCGGGAGCTCTCCCTCAGCTGAATAAAGTCTTCTGGTGCTGATTTTTTTTTTTTTTTTTTTTTTTTTTTTTTTAGCAGAGACGAGTTTTCAATCATAAAAGAATGTTAAGTGATTCTGATCCGTAGGGATGTCGCGAGCGCAGGGTGAGAATTTCCTTGTAACTTCGAATATCCATCGATAGAATTGGTTGTCTTGGTAGTGCCGATCATTAGAATGAAATCACCACTTTTACCTATTTTGTCAAAACATGTATTTCAATAGATAATATACTGTATATGTAACCACTTAAAGAGAAACACAGAAATCCCAAGCGCTTTCGTGTAATTCACATCCTTAGGGGAGAATACAGATAAAAGTATATCACAAAGACAATATAAACGGAAAAGTGTAAACCTAGGAGAGGTAACTAGGCTCCATACGGGAAAATTTGGGAGAGGTCACAAGGTCCCTCACGGAAAAAAATAGGAGAGGTCACCAGTAGCCTTATCAAACAACCTGAGTCAGTAAATTTGAACATAAGTAATGGTATGTATAAATTAGATAATTACATAATTGGGAACATTTGTAAATAATTCGGTATAGGGGATTTTGGTTAATCCCAAGCGAGGACAAATTGCGTGTGGTTCCGTGTGGGGCCTTGTGACCTCTCCTAATTTTCCGTACGGTGCCTTGTGACCGCTCCCAATTTTTTTCGTACTTTTATCTGTATTCTCCCCTGAGGATGTGAATTATACGAAAGCGCTTGGGATTTCTGTTTTTCTCTTTCTTAAGTGGTTACCAGCATATTTCTGATCACGTGTTCAAGTGAATTTATTTGCAATATATATATATATATATATATATATATATATATATATATATATATATATATATATATGTGTGTGTGTGTGTGTGTGTGCTAATGTGTGTGTATGTGTATGTGTGTGAGTCAAAAATAAGATAACACCATGAATAGATCAGCAAATAGGTGATATGAACGTAAATATTTGTACGAAAAGGGTGAAATTAGCTAACGACGTTTTTTTTTTTTTTTATTTTATTTTTTTTTTTTTGGTCGCGCAAGCGTTGAAGTCTTTATCAAATTAAACAAGAACCAGGCATGTCTGCGCTTGCACATTACTCCTACAGACACGGACACACACAAACTATTTATAGAGAGGATCTAATAAAATGGAATTGTAGAAATACAAGAGGACACGGAAAGAGTAATAGACATCTGGAACAAGTTGGACGAAAAAGTGGTGTGTGCAAAAACAATTCATGAATTTAAAAACAGTTTAGATAAAATGAGATATAAAGACGGGACACCACGAGCATAGCTCTCCTTCCCGTAAAATACAACTAGGTAAATACACACATACGCCGGTCGGGGTGGCAGCGAAGTCTGGGCTCCGGTGAAATCTTCAAAATTACGAGGATCACAACGACAAGGAAGTATCTGTGTTGTATTAATAGGGAAGGGGAAAGCTCGTGGTGTAGTGGGAAGGTGAAGAAAAAGAAGGGGAGGGATTAATGAGGAAAATGGAAGGAAATGAGGAAGGGGACGAACGGGCCCCGGATCTTAGGAGAAGTGTAAACAAACGGGGGGCAGAATACACAGACGAACAACAAAGAAGCAGAGGTGTCAAGAGCAGCTCAATGGAAAGAGAAGATAACTGCTTTTATGGATTTAATGAGGGAGGATGTGACAACCTCCCGCGACTAGTAAATCTAGAAAAAAATGAACGAAGAATGGCAGGTTAAGTTTGACCAATTAACTCTAGTTGCCGAGAAAGTTGATAAACTGGAAGAACTAAGGAAAGAGAATCAAAATCTAACTAAAGAAATAGAAGAATTAAAAAGACAGTTAAGAGAAGTAAAGGAAGAGAATGAGGAATTGAAGAGGAATAATAAAGAAAATAAAGAGTCCATAGCAAAAGAGGTAAGTGGTTGGAAAAAAGTACAGGAGAACAATAAAATGGAATTTAGAGGTATAATGGAACAGCAGATGAAAGAACAAACTACGGACACATTTATTAAAGTGATGAGGGAGAAGGAGAATATAGTAAGAAATTTAGCGGATTGTAAGAGGCCGGTAGTTGTACGAATGGAAATGAGCCAGCCTGCTCGCCTGTTGTTTTGAAAACATGAGGTGACGCTATGTCTATGTAAACACACCGACGGTGGTGACTGTTTTATAATCGATGTTGTAATCAAAACTCTGTAAGCGCAGGTTAGCTTCGTTTGACTAATGCTGAGGTAAACAATATCGCTAGTGGCATTGTAATGGCTTTCCGGTTTGGTGCAAGGTGGAGAAGGAGGAAAAAACTATTGGTGCATGAATTCAAAGTCACGCCCATAAGGAGTGACATTTATTTGAGAAGTCACCGGAGATTGGTTTAGAAAAATTAGTGACGTCAGACGAAGGTAACTTAGCGTAGGATACGGGATCTCGTGAGAAGATATAGAGAGAGGGTGTAGAGAGAGGATCAAGAGAGGATCAAGAGAGGATCAAGAGACGATCTAGGGAGAGACGATGTAGAGACGAGAGAAAGAGATCCCGAGTGTAACCAGTAGGTGAAATTACAGTGAAAGAAGAAAGAAAATTCACCACCCTTTTATTAACCCAAAGGACGAGAGAACTAGGCACGGGGCCTAGAAAATAGTGAGACTACAGGAAAAAGAAGGCAAGGGGCCTTGAGACGAGTGATATTACAAGTCAAATTTAAGTGACAGTGGTGACAAGGGGAGGTGAAAGTGGTGAACAGCGGTGGGATGAACGAACTGGGTGTTAAACACCTCCGAAGAGAAGTGGCGCAAGAAGTCTACGGGAACAAGACAACCAAGACGACTACGAGAGAAATCTACAACTTCAAGTAACTGCTACGTTGGGAACAAGCATTCTTCAAGATTCTTCAAGGTGATCATCATCTACAAGGCGGTCTTCAAGGCAGAGTGTGTGATGGAGGAGGAACAACGTCGTTGACGAATGACAAGACCGTAGAAGGACGTCAAACCAGACATTGACATCACGAAGCGACATCGCAAGCAGCCAGGCTAAAGCAAGGTATTAGTAATAAGTATGAGTACCCCTCAGAATTCTAACGTGTTGAGACACGAAATTCACACATCAAATACAAATATTCCAAAATTCACAGGAGAGTCTAACACATATGGTGTAAACAAGTTCATGAACCTCATTGACACTCTTATAGTTAGTAAAAACATTACCAATGAGAATCGTAAGATTGAGATTCTCAAGGAGAATATAGATCCAGAGCATGGAAGGGCGAGGTTTGTCATTAACTTCCAGCAAATGGAAGAAATTAATCAATATGATAACTACAAGAAAGCCTTTCTTAAACATTTCATGTCCAAATGTGATCAGGATCCTATTAGATCATTGGTAAAAATGATTAAGGAAGTTAGGACAAGTGAAACTGACACAGAGTACTTAGCTAGATTAGATAGATGGTCAAAAGACATGAATTCTATCTTGAAAGATTCAGACTGGATAGAAAGATCTAGTGAGAAGATGAAAATCTCACAGGTAATCAAATTGATTACATTTAGCTTATTGGCAAAGAATTCTGATGACTTAACAGCAGAAAGGCTGTACAAAGATTTAAAATCAAATATCTGTTTAGAAGTAGATTATCTTCTTCAAGGATACAGTGAGACCAGAACAATAAACCCATATGTAATTCCTATAAATCAACATAGCAAATATAGGAACTCTAGAGAGTTTAAGAAAACAGTAGTAGGACATAGGCGGCATGATAGTAGTCCATCTAGGGATAGGGATTACAGAATCCTCTGGTTTTAGTTGTAATGCATGGGGACACAAGGCACAAGAATGTTTTTATGGGATTATTTGCAGAAATTGCAAATACGAAGGTCACAATGAGTATCCATGTAGGAACCCTCCATTCTGTAGTTAACCATAATATAATCGGACACAGACCTCATGAATGCCGGAATTTTCGGGTACCCCCAGGGCTAAGAGGAAAACCCCCAGACACAGAATAAACCATATCAGACCTCCCCATATATATACCGATAGGCGGTATTGTGTTAAATATGGGAATGTATGAGAGATGAAAGAAACTGACAAACTGATAATTACTGTTGGTAAAACTTCTGTAGGACCTCTCATTGCGGGTAAAGTGTTCAATAAGCCTATTCAAATTTTTATTAAAAACAGGGTCTGTAGTTAATGTAATTACTAGTAAAGTTAAACCAGTTGAACCCAGGAGTGAAAATGTTGGAACCAATCCGTTACACATTGCTAGGTGTAACTGTAAATCAGTTAAAAACTTTAGGTAAGATTGAGCTAGAAGTTGCCTTATATACAAATGAACACTTGTACATACCAGTGATAGTGGTTGAAGAGTCTGTTTTTCCAGGAGATTTATTGATAGGATTTGCAACTATGAGAAAGAAAACATAGTAATTTGTCCTGCTGACTTAGGAATTTTAGTGAAGTCCCAGTTAATCCCATTCTTAAATCAACCAGACTTAAGACCAGTGACAGGAATCAATGAATCCTTAGATAACATTTCTATCTTAGATAGCGAGGCCGAGCGGTCCAACCCTACAGAAAGTAAAACAATTTGTGAACCCAACTCAGAAGTTCAGGAAATCCCAGAGATTACTAAATTATCAACCACAGATGCCTTGAGAATTGCAGATTGCGGATTAACAAGGTCGACATTGTTACATCCCATGTCAATTAATAAGGTTGAAGTGTGTTTGAAAGGAATCAATGTAGACTCTGAAGTAATTACAGTCCCAGAATCAGTTAAACTTAAAGGATTGAAGTGGGACTCAGGGATTTATAAGACAAATAAGAACAGAGTAGAAGTATTAGTAATTAATACTATGAATAAAGAGATAGTTTTAAAGAAAGGTACACAAATAGGATGTATTCAGGTGTGTACTAAACCTATTAAGATTTTAAATGAGAATAGTGAGGAGATAGAATTACCAACTTCATCAATTTGTTCAGTACAAGAAGGCATAGACTTAAGAAATAGATATAAATAATTATTACAATCAACTAATTGCCCTGAGTTGGATGAAGCTTTATTTGCTTTGCTTATGAAACATAAAAAAGCAATTGCTTTGCCGGGGGACGCCTTAGGCAAAACAACTGTTTTAAAACATCACATTAAGTTAAAACCAGGAACACAACCTATCGACATACCAGCCTACAGAGTTCCTCACTCTAAATTAGCTGTAGTAGATACACTCATCACTGAAATGTTATCACAGGATATTATTGAGACATAGTAAAAGTGAGTGGAATTTTCCGTTGATCTTAGTACCAAAGTCTGATGGGACTATGCGACCAGTTATTGATTACAGGGAACTGAATAAGCACACCATTCGTGACAGGATTACCATTACCCATTATCGGTGACATTTTGAGAAGTTTGGGAACTGAGAATAGATATTTTAGTACTATAGATATCAAATCAGCTTTTTGGCAAATAGAATTGCATGTAGATTCAAGAGAGTTTACAGCATTTTCTACATCAACAGGACAGTATGAGTTCAAGAGAATGCCATTTGGGTTATGTAATAGTCCATTAACTTACATGAGATTAATGAATACTATTCTAGATGGATTGTTAGGAAACACTGCCAGTGTATTTCTAGATGACATTTTAATAGTTTTCTCAGACTGCAGTGGAGCACTTTAAGAAATTAGATTTGATATTCTCAAGACTAGGAGAAGCTGGGTTAAAAGTAAAACTTGGAAAATGTAAGTTCTTGCAAGACAGTGTCATTTACTTAGACATAAGATAGACAGACACGGGCTGAGTACAGTAAATTCAAAGGTTGACGCTGTCAAGAATTTTCCAGTTCCGACCAATGTAGACAAGGTTAGGAAGCTTTTTGGGATTAACAGGATATTATAGAAAATTCATTCAAAGTTATGCTGACATTGCTAATCCACTAAGTTCTTTGGTTTGAGAAAGGACTCAAAGTTTCATATGGGGACCTGCGCAACAGCAAGCTTTTGACAAGTTGAAAGATAAACTCACGAGTTCACCTATTTTAATTTTTCCCGACTATGAAAAAGAATTTATTCTTTGTACTGATGCGTCTGACATAGGGTTAGGAGGCATACTAATGCAAGAGAGAAATGGAACTTTGAAACCCATAGCTTACACATCCAGACTTTGTAATAGTGCGGAGAGAAACTATTCTATAACTGAAAGAGAAACTTTAGCAGTAATTTATTCTTTAGAAAGTTTTAGGGATATGATACTAGGGTATCCCATCAGAGTTTGGACTGATCACACAGCTATTCAGAACTTATTTAAGCATAAGAATCTTAGAGGCAGACTTGCTTAGATGGTTTGCGATACTTCAGTGCTATGAAGTTCAATTTAATTATATTCCGGGTAGAAGGAATGTAGCAGATCCACTTTCTAGAAACATTAGTCAACCAATGACTGGGACTGGGGTTGATTAATTTTGTTTGTAGTATAGAAGAATTAGTAACTTTAGTTGAAGGAATTCTAATAAGTTAACATTTAGATGATGATACCTGTGATTCAATAATCAAGCATTTTATGAACCCAAGAGGAGATCCTCCAAAGCTACCACAGGGGCATAAGATAGCTCAATTTCATTTGCTCAATGGAATTTTGTATAGGAAAACCTTTGTAAATGGGAAAGATAGTTCTAGAGGTCAAGTAAATCAGTTGGTTATACCACAAACTCTGGTAAATGAGATATTGAAGTTACTTCATGATAGTGATGGTAGTTCACATCCTGGAAAGGATAAAACGTATAGACAGGCACAACTTAAGTACTTTTGGCTAGGTATGAAGAAAACTATATATGATTATATAGAAAAGTGTGTAAAATGTGTAAAGGTGAAGGGAAATACACCCAAACCGGCTCCTATACTCACCTATCCCATTCCACAGAAACCTTGGGAAAGAGTTCACATGGATACATTGGAATTACCAATGTCCGAGAACGGCTTTAAATACCTATATGTTGCTATTGATTATTTTTCAAGATTTTGTATATTGCAACCCATAATCAATAAGAAAGCTGAAACTATTGCTTCCGTAATCTATGATCAGAAAATCTGTAATTTTACTACACCTAACATCCTAGTTTCAGATAATGGGACTGCATTTAATAACAAAATCTTGGAAAATCTATGGTAATGTATTCCACAGTCAAGAAAGTCAATAACTCGTTAACCATCCCCAAAGTAATGGATTAGTAGAAATGTTAAACAAAAAGATAATTATATGTCTTAGAACCCTAATAAGTCCTCATAGTGTAACTTGGGATACTTGGATTCCTTGTGTTAAGTGTACCCTGAACAACTCCAAATTAAATGTAGCAACTGGTGATACACCTCATTTTATAATTTTTGGGGAGGACACAAACTCTGCCATATGACAAGGTTGACGTGCAGAGCAAAAACCCATATATAATATGGATGATTATATATCCAATAGGATAAATACTCTTCAAAGTATTCACCAAAGAGTTAGGAAACATATGCAGGTGTATTCACAAGAGATGAAGGAAACAACAACACAAAATAGCTCATAAACTAGAATGAAAATTGGGGGAATTAGTAATGGTCAAAATAACCTCACCCAATAATAAACTTTCACCAAGGTACACTGGTCCATATAGGGTAATTGATTCTGCAGGTGGAAACAAGTTTAAATTTAAACATTTAGAATCAAGAGAAGAATTGATAGGACATTTAGATGACATAAGGAAAATTAGCTTGCCAGATCTATGAAGATGATTATAGTAATACTTTGTGCATAAATATTAATAACCCTGGATGATATGGAGAATATTATAATGATATTTTTCAAGAGTTGAACATTAATCTTGATGTATTTTACAGATAGTATTGACCATTTGTATGTATTTGGGATGGGAGACCTAAACAACTGGAACTTGGTGTCAAGCAGATGCATGGAAACCTAAAACCTAGGATCTGCTGTGGTCAGACTTGGAAACTTAAGGACTTAAGGACCTCTCATCTGAGTACACACATGAGTATTGTGACCATTTTAAAGTAATAAGACTGTCTTTGAAAATGAAGTGTGTTGGAAATAATATTGAACAAGAAGAGACACTCAAACTCTAGATTAGTGTGTTTGGTAAATTAATTGCTATTATCTTTGAAAAGATGATAAACCATTCAGAATTTAAAGTTAGTGTTCATAGTGAATTTTCTAATCAATTACATCCTTTCTGTTGACAATCTAAGAGAAAGCATGATCTCTTTTGTGTTCCGAGAGGCTTCGCATGAACTTTCTGGTTAGGAATATGTCTGTTATGAACAATTGTCATTACCAACGAATTTTGGTAGACCAGATCCCTCATTGTAACATACAAGGATCTCATTACCTGTTTTTCCCTAACAAGACAAAGGTATCAATAAATTGTCCCGGGTTGAGTCCTAAATTGGATTTGGTTGAAGTTCTTGTCTCTATTCAAGATAACTGCGAATTGCATGCAGACACTATTTCCTCCATTTCTAATACCCTTAATACAATGCATTAACCGATGACACCTACATTTCAACCTTCACCTTCACATTGCCTGAAAACTCTCCTCCCTTGAAAATTAAGAGAAGACAATTGTCAAGATCTCCCTCAAATGATTTACATATACTACCAATCAATATAATAAAATTACTTTCAGTGTTAGTGGCAGCACTGATTGCCTTTGTTGTATTCCGGAGATTGGCTCTGTCAAAGCAAATCAACCATGTAACCGCTTAATTCAATACCTTATATATATATTGACATGCATGTTATTCACATTTATCGGTATTATGTTTATGTATTATTCCCAATTTATTGCATGAATGATGTATTTTGGAGGGTAGATTAACAATTACGCAAGGGTAGATTAGCTTATTCTAGAAATATATTAGCAAGCCCTGTAAGAGGGAAATAAGAAATTGGTCGGGACGACCAAGGGTAGCTGCCGAGCCCTGTAAGAGGCCGGTAGTTGTACGAATGGAAATGAGCCAGCCTGCTCGCCTGTTGTTTTGAAAACATGAGGTGACGCTATGTCTATGTAAACACACCGACGGTGGTGACTGTTTTATAATCGATGTTGTAATCAAAACTCTGTAAGCGCAGGTTAGCTTCGTTTGACTAATGCTGAGGTAAACAATATCGCTAGTGGCATTGTAATGGCTTTCCGGTTTGGTGCAAGGTGGAGAAGGAGGAAAAAACTATTGGTGCATGAATTCAAAGTCACGCCCATAAGGAGTGACATTTATTTGAGAAGTCACCGGAGATTGGTTTAGAAAAATTAGTGACGTCAGACGAAGGTAGCTTAGCGTAGGATACGGGATCTCGTGAGAAGATATAGAGAGAGGGTGTAGAGGATCAAGAGAGGATCAAGAGACGATCTAGGGAGAGACGATGTAGAGACGAGAGAAAGAGATCCCGAGTGTAACCAGTAGGTGAAATTACAGTGAAAGAAGAAAGAAAATTCACCACCCTTTTATTAACCCAAAGGACGAGAGAACTAGGCACGGGGCCTAGAAAATAGTGAGACTACAGGAAAAAGAAGGCAAGGGGCCTTGAGACGAGTGATATTACAAGTCAAATTTAAGTGACAGTGGTGACAAGGGGCGGTGAAACGGATAAAAAGAAATGTATAATTATATTAGGGATGGAAGAGAAGTATAATCAAAATAGGACTACAAGAATGAAGGAGGAAAAGGAAAAAGTAAATACTATATCAGAAGTAGTTCAAGAAGATGAACTAGAAATAGGGAAACAAATAGAAGTAATGTATAGGCTCGGGAAATACAATACAGATAAGACCAGACCAATTAAGGTTAAATTCAGGTCACAAACGACAGTAGAGAATATCTTGGCAAAAACAGGGAAACTAACAGACAGTGAACAATATAAAAAGGTATGGATAAAAAGAGAAATGAATAAAGAGGAAAGAGAGGAGGAGAAAACAAAAAGACTAGAAGCTAAGGGAAAAAAGAGAAAAGAACAGAGTCAGAAAAAGAGAAATTCTATTGGTGAGTAGTGAATATGAAAGTGAGGAAATGGTTCATAGCAGAGGAAAACAGAAGGAAAACGGAAACCACAATGGAAGTAGCAGAAAATTAAAAGTGTCTTACACAAATATAGATGGCTTAATAACAGGCTTGAACGAAGTGAATGATTACCTGAAGGAAAAAGAACCGGACATAATGGGAATTGTAGAGACAAAATTGAAAGGTTCACTACCACCCAACAGTATAGGACATGGTGCATATAATTATTGGATTAGAAACAGAGAGGTAAAACAAGGGGGTGGAGTAATGTTCCTGACTAAGAAGGATATAAATGTGAGGAATATCACATCTGGAAAGAATAGATATGATTATGATGTGAGCGGAGGACAAGGATGAGAAGAGCAGGAAGTTTGTAATAAATTGTGTGCCTCCTAAAACGGCCTCGTGGGAAGAGAGAGAACACAAAAGAATGTTAGAAGACATAAGGATAACACTAAATAAGATAATGGCAGATGGAGGAAGAATAGTTATAATGGGTAACTTTAATTGTAAAGAAATCTGCTGGGAAGAGATGACAGCGAAGGGTGGAGACGACCTATGGGGAAATGTACTACTTGATATGATTATAGAACATACAATGACGCAATGGATTCAAGAGAATACTAAGTATAGAAATGAGGAAGAGCCACCGAGACTGGACCTAATGATCACATCGAACCTGAAATAGTGGACAAGATTGAATATAAGACACCAATAAGAAAAAGTGACCACATATTGGTTGAACTGGAACTAAACGAGGAAAAATACATGAAAAAATGAACAATACAGAAAGGGAAGATTGATATATGAAAAAACAAATTTTGATAAAACAAGACAATTCTTTCAAAAAGCAAGATTGAATATAAGACACCGATAAGTAAAAGTGACCCAAGGAACGGTTTTGGCCCCAATAATGTTTGCTATATATATTAATGATATGGATAAAGAAATTGAAAGTTATATGAGCTTCTTTGCAAATGATGCAAAACTGTTAAAAAAAAAAGTGAACACGGAAGAAGATTGTGAGTCACTACAGAGTGATCTAAATAAAGTATGGGAATGGAGTAGGAAGTGGGAGATGGAGTTCAACACTAAAAAGTGTAGTATAATGGAATTTGGAAAAAGCAAAAACAGAATAACAGGATCATATAAATTGGGAGAAGTAATAAAAAAAAGTAGAAAATGAGAAGGACCTGGGAGTCATTGTTATGAATAATATGTCACCTGAGAAACATATAAAGAAGATTTTTGGAGAAACTTATAATTTGATAAGAACAATCAAAGTGGCATTTACATACCTGGATGAAGAAATGGTGAAGAACATTCTAATTACTCTGATAAGACCAAGATTGGAATATGCAGCAACGATGTGGTCACCAAGTACAAAAAATGTATAAAAAACTTGAAAGAATACAAAGAGCAATTACAAAATTGGCACCAACACTCTCAAAAATATCATATGAAGAGAGACTAGCAAAACTTGAACTACAGACACTAGAGCAAAGAAGAGAGAGAAGAGATTTGATAGCTATCTACAGAATCATGAAAGGCATAGAAATTATTGATAGAGAGAATCTGATAAAATGGGATGATAGAAATACAAGAGGACACGGAAAGAAAATCAAGAAAGACAGCTATAGGAGAGATCTGAAAAAGAACAGCTTTCCTCACAGAGTAATAGACATTTGGAACAAGTTAGATGAGAAAGTGGTGTGTGCAAAAACAATACATGAATTTAAAAATAGTTTAGATAAAATGAGATATGAAGACGGGACATCACGAGCATAGCTCCCCTTCCCGTAAAATACAACTAGGTAAATACATATATATATATATATATATATATATATATATATATATATATATATATATACACATATATATATATACAGTATATATATAAATATATTATATATAAATATACATTTATATATATATATATGTACACACACACACACACACACACACACACACACACACACGCACACACTTCAGCGAATGGACGGCTTGGATGACGTTCTGAAGAAAACTGAAGTCTGTGGATCCCAACGCAAAGAGAAGTGCCTAGTGTTTTTACAGGGTGGGGGGGAAATTGCTCGTGGAGTAGTGGGAAAGTAGGGAAAGAGGAATAGGGTAGGGATTACTGAGGGAAATGGAAGGAAATGAGGAGGGAGTAGACTTGGCCCAGCCAGACAAGCGGAAGGTAAACAAACGACTGAGTGAGGATGACATGTCTAATAAAAATGTAAAGATTAGAAGTATAGAGAGGAGCAATACAGAAGAAAGTGACGAGAATATGTTCCAGGGATTTAAAGAGGGTGGGGGGGACACAACCCCCCCCCCCGACTGATAAGACTAGAGGAGAGAGTTGATAAGGTGATCGAGGACTTGGAGCGTAAGTTAGGTAACGTAGACTCCATTTTCCAAAGAATTGAAAGGTTGGAACAACTAGAGAAGGCTAACAGAAACTTAACTGAAGAAATAGAGGACCTAAAAAGACAGTTAGGAAATGTAAAGGAGGAGAATGAGAAATTGAAGAAGAATAGTAATGAAAACAGAGAGAAAATAGCTACAGAAGCTAAAAATTGGAGAATAACTCAAGAAGGGAATAAGGTTTCATTCACTGACATAGTCAAACAGCAATTGAAAGAACATAATGAAGACTCAGTTATTAAAGTGATGAGACAGAAGGAGAATATAGTAAGAGAATTAGCTGACAAAAAGAAATGTATAATTATATTAGGAATGGAAGAGAAACATAACCCAGATAGAACCGCAAGAATCAAGGAGGAAAATGAAAGAGTAAGCAGTTTATTAAAATTAGTCCAGGAAGATGAACCAGAAATTATAAAGGAAATTGAGGAAAAATTCAGACTCGGAAAATATAGTACAGATAAGACCAGACCAATTAAGATTAAATTCAGGTCACAAACAACAGCAGAGAAAATTCTATCCAAGACAGGGAAACTAGCAACAAATGATCAATATAAAAAGGTATGGATAAAAAGAGAAATGAATAAGGAGGAAAGAGAGGCAGAAAAGCAGAAAAGAATTGAAGCTAAGGCAAAAAACGAGGAAAGAACGGAGTCAGAGAAAGAGAGATTCTATTGGAGAGTAGTGAACATGAAAATAAAGCAGTTCGACATACTAAAGAAAAACATAAGGGAAACAGAGAATACAATGGAAGTGGCAGAAAACTAAGAGTGTCTTACACAAATATAGATGGATTGATAACAGGATTGAATGAACTGAATGATTATTTGAAAGAAAAAGAACCGGACATAATGGGAATTGTAGAAACAAAATAAAAAGGCCCACTACCACCCAACAGTGTAGGACATGATACATACAATTATTGGATTAGAAACAGAGAGAAAAAACAAGGGGGTGGAGTTATGTTCCTGACTAAGAAGGATATAAACGTGAAAGGTGTCATATATGGAAAGAATACAGTAGAGATGATTATGATAGAAGTGGAAGACCGAGATAAGAAGAGCAGAAAATTTGTGATCAATTATGTGCCTCCGAAAACAGCCTCATGGGAGGAGAGTGAACATAAAAGTATGTTAGAGGACACAAAGATAGCATTAACTAAAATAATGGAAGACGGAGGAAGAATAGTTATGATGGGCGACTTTAATTGCAAAGAAATCTGCTGGGAAGAAATGACAGTAAAGAGTGGTGATGACTCATGGGGAAATGCTCTACTTGAGATGATTACTGACCATTCAATGACACAATGGATACAAGAGAACACTAGGTATAGAAATGAAGAAGAACCATCGAGGCTAGACTTAATAATTACATCTAAACCTAGAATAGTGGACAAGATTGAATATAAAACACCAATAGGTAAAAGTGACCACATATTGATTGAACTGGAACTTAATGAAGAAAAAATATATGAAAAGAAATGAACAATATAGAAAAGGAAGAATGATGTATGAAAAAACAAACTTTGATAAAATAAGAGAATTCTTCCAACAAGAAAACTGGGAAGAAATATACAAAGAAGAAACAACAGTGGAAGAGAAATGGAATATTTTGACAAAAATTTACAAAAAAGGAGTGGAAAAGTATGTCCCAAGACAAAAACAAGAAAAAGAATATGTAAAATGCTGGTACAATAAAAGTTGTAGGGAGTTAAAGGACAAAAGAGACAAAGCCTGGAACAGATGGAAAAAAGACAGAAGACCTGAAAAATGGAAAATATATACTGGTTATAGAAATGAATATGTACAAAAGTGCAGAGAGGAAAAAAGAAAATATGAAAAAGATGTTATAGAAAAGTGTAAAGATCAACCAAAACTATTCTACAGATTTGTAAACAATAAACTGAAAAACAAACAAGACTTAGAGAAATTAAGACAAGGAGGAGTTGAATACACTGAGGAAATGGAAATGGCAGAAATTATGAACAAACATTTTAAATCAGTGTTTACAAGGGAAAATATACAACCTGAAGAGATTGAGTGGAAGGAAAAAGTCCCCCCTATGGAAGAAATAGAAGTAACAAAGAATGAAATATTGACACACTTGGGTAATTTTGATGTCAGAAAATCGCATGGGCCAGATGAAATAGCAAACTGGATTCTGAAAGAATGCAGGAATGAACTGGCAGACAAAATACATAGCATAATAAGCAGTTCCTTAAAAGAAGGAAAAGTTCCAGAAGATTGGAAAAAAGCAAATATAGTACCTATATATAAAGGAGGAAATAAAGAAGAACCTACCAACTATAGACCAGTCTCTCTAACAAGTACAATAGCAAAAATATGTGAAAGAATTATCAAAAGTAGATGGGTAAAATACTTGGAAAAAAACAACGTACTAAATCCAAGGCAATTTGGATTCAGACAAGGACGATCATGCGTCACCAATTTAATATGTTTCTATTCAAGGCTAATAGATATAATACAAGAAAGAGATGGATGGGCTGATTGTGCATTTCTAGACCTAAAAAAAGCTTTTGACAAAGTACCCAAGCAGAAGTTGCTTAAGAAATTAGAATATGAAGGAGGAATACAAGGTAAATTGCTAAATTGGATGGAAGACTTTTTGCAAGAAAGAAAAATGAGAGTAGTGATAAGAGATCAGCACTCAAAATGGAATGAAGTAATAAGCGGTGTCCCGCAGGGAACAGTTCTGGCCCCAATAATGTTTGCTATATATATTAATGATATGGATGAAGGAATTGAAAGCTATATGAGCTTCTTTGCAGATGATGCAAAATTACTGAAAAGAGTGAAAACTGAAGAAGATTGTGAATCACTACAGAGAGATTTAAATAAAGTACAAGAATGGAGTAGGAAGTGGGAGATGGAGTTCAATACAAAAAAGTGTAGTATAATGGAATTTGGAAAAAGCAAAAACAGAATAACAGGATCATATAATTTGGGAGAAGAAGGAATAAAAAAAGTAGAAAATGAGAAGGACCTGGGAGTCATTGTTATGAATAATATGTCACCTGAGAAACATATAAATAAGATTTTTGGAGAAACTTATAATTTAATAAGAACAATCAAAGTGGCATTTACATACCTGGATGAAGAAATGGTGAGGAAAATCCTAATCACCCTGATAAGACCAAGATTGGAATATGCAGCAACGATATGGTCACCAAATACAAAAAAATGTATAAAAAAACTTGAAAGAATACAAAGAGCAATTACAAAACTGGCACCAACACTCTCAAAACTATCATATGAAGAGAGACTACAAAAACTTAAACTACAGACACTAGAGCAAAGAAGAGAGAGAGGAGATTTGATAGCTATTTACAGAATCATGAAAGGCATAGAAATTACTGATAGAGAGAATCTGATAAAATGGGATGACAGAAATACAAGAGGACACGGAAAGAAAATAAAAAAAGACAGCTATAGAAGAGATTTTAAAAAGAACAGCTTTCCTCACAGAGCAATAGACAGTTGGAACAAGTTAGATGAGAAAGTGGTGTGTGCAAAATCAATACATGAATTTAAAAATAGTTTAGATAAAATGAGATATGAAGACGGTACCGCACGAGCATAGCTCCCCTTCCCGTAAAATACAACTAGGTAAATACACACACACATATATATACATATATACATTAATATATATACATATATACATTAATATATATATATACATTATATATATATATATATATATGTATATATATATACACATATATATATATATATATATGCATACATACAAATACATATACATATAGTGTTACTTGGTTTCAGTGACAATTCAAAAGGTCACCTTTGAAAATTCGAATGAGCAGGTGGCGTGGGTTTTACACATGAATCCATGCACAAAGTATCAGACTGTCAGTACGGGGGTGCCGGTGGTACCTGGTTCAAATCCTGCCCAGGGCTGAAATTATTTCAGTATCGCTGCGCTTCGAGTCGTTACTCCAACTCTCGTGGGCGGGGAGTTGGGTGTGTGTGTGCGTGTATGGTAGCATTACCCATAGATCGGTCATACGAGCTCTGAGCTCTCTTCCGAGAGGGAAATAGCTGTCGATCACGAGTCCAACACGTGATCCAAAGACCAAAGACCAAGGTGAATTACATAATCTCGAAACTAAGGAGGGACTTGTTTATGTTAAACAAGATGGCATGGCGCCAACCAAGAATAAGCACATTAGCAGAAACACCTGCGAGGCTTGATTTGAGCTGAATAAAATCGCCTGGCGACAGGAAGCAAAAGAAAAAAAAATGACGCAAGAAGGATCCTCTCTGTTTCCGGGTCGGAGCAGTTGGACCATCTCTGACGTCCTCCTCGGTGAGGCGACGAATCGTTCGCTCCGCTCCGGGTCCTCCACGGCTGGGGGACTCACGTTTGACTGAAAGGACAGGAGACCGGCTGGCGGCGACAAGGAACCAAGAGGACAAGATCCGCCAGCCGGTCGGGACTGCTAGGAAAAGGATATCAAGAAGGAAACCATGAGGAGGTCGGCAGGCCTGAAAATCGAAAAGGAACGAGGCCTGCCGACCGGGAAGATAGTAAGACCTAGAGCAGCTTGGAAAGGAGACCGACCGGTTAAGAAGAAAGCGAAAAAGAAAAAGGAAAGAAAACCGGTCGGCTGGGATTGTCGAGGAGAAATAGTGATGAGCACGGGAGGACGGTCGACCAAGGAAGAGTATATGATCGAGGTCGGCCGTCCGGGTAAGCTGGAAAGAATTATTGAACGGAAACCAAAGGAGACCGGCTGGCTGAGAAAGCGTAAAAGAACGATGCCAGCCGGTCGGGAAACAAGGAAAGATATAGCTGATAGGAATGGAGGTCAGCCGGTCGGCATGGAAAGTAATAAAGGATTGGAAGTCGACCGGCTGACCGGGAGCTCTCCCTCAGCTGAATAAAGTCTTCAGGTGCTGTTTTTTTTTTTTTTTTTTTTTTAAGCAGAGACGAGTTTTCAATAATAAAAGAATATTAAGTGATTCTGATCCGTAGGGATGTCGCGAGCGCAGGGTGAGAATTTCCTTGTAACTTCGAATATCCATCGATAGAATTGGTTGTCTTGGTAGTGCCGATCATTAGAATGAAATCACCACTTTTACCTATTTTGTCTAAATATGTATTTCAATAGATGATATACTGTATATGTAATTAAAGATGATAAATGATAGATATATAATTAATTATGATTAATATATATATATATATATGTGTATATATATACATATATTTATATATATATATATATATATATATATATATATATATATATATATATATATATATATATATATATATATAGGTAACCACTTTCGTGTAATTCACACCCTTAGGGGAGAATACAGACAAAAGTATATTACAAAGACAACAATATAAACGGAAAAGTGTAAACCTAGGAGAGGAAACGAGGCTCCATACGGGAACATTTGGGAGAGGTCACAAGGTCCCACACGGAAAAAATAGGAGAGGTCACCAGGCCCCACACGGAACCACACGCATACATACATACCATTACTTATGTTCAAATTGACTGGCTCGGTTTGTTTAATAAGGCTACTTTCAATAATGTTCCTGTTAACAAAAGGATTACATGGTAAAACTGATGATGCCTTAGCTAAAAATACCCTAAGACTTTTATAAATAACGTTCTCAAAAGAGCCAAGAAAACTTTTTATAGGAACCTACACCACCCTTTGAAACTAAGAATCTTTTCGTCTTGCCTTTTCGTGAAAGTCTTTCTCAGATTCCTCATTTACTCAAAACATGGAACGTTAATGTAGTCTTTAACAATTCACGCACATTCAAGAAATTGATTATTAAGAATTCTCCAAAAAATTCATGTGGTTGCATATACAAAGTTCCGTGTAAAGACTGGAATTTTTACATAGGGCAAACAGGTAAATATATCTCAACTAGAATAAAGCAACATAAAGTGTCAGAACAGGACAAGACTCTAATGCTTTATTTCTGCACATGAGGGATTATAATCATTGTATAGACTGGACTAAGGCATCTTCAGTTTTATCATGTAATCCTATTATTAACAGGAACATTATTGAAAGTATCCTTATCAGACAAACTGAGTCAGTCAATTTGAACATAAGTAATGGTATGTATAAATTAGATAATTACATAATTGAGAACATTTGTAAATAATTCGGTATAGGGGATTTTGGTTAACCCCAAGAGAGGACAAATTACGTGTGGTTCCGTGTGGGGCCTTGTGACCTCTCCTAATTACTCGGGTGCTCGGACAATTCGTCGACGGACACTTCGTCGAACAGACGATTCGTCGAATGGACATTTAGTCGAACACCCTTTTTGTCGAACGGTCGTAGTCACTGTCACCACTGTCAGACCTCTCCCTCTATTCTGTTATAGAATAGTTTCTCTCGCACTATTACAAAGTCTGGATGTGTAAGCTATGGGTTTCAAAGTTCCATTTCTCTCTTGCATTAGTATGCCTCCTAATCCTATGTCAGACGCATCTGTACAAAGAATGAATTCTTTTTCATAGTCGGGAAAAATTAAAATAGGTGAACTCGTGAGTTTCTCTTTCAACTTGTCAAAAGCTTGCTGTTGTGCAGGTCCCCATATGAACTTTGAGTCCTTTCTTAACAATGAACTTAGTGGATTAGCAATGTCAGCATAACTTTGAATGAATTTTCTATAATATCCTGTTAATCCCAAAAAGCTCCTAACCTTGTCTACATTGGTCGGAACTGGAAAATTGTTGACAGCGTCAACCTTTGAATTTACTGTACTAAGTCCGTGTCTGTCTATCTTATGTCCTAAGTAAATGACACTGTCTTGCAAGAACGTACATTTTTCAAGTTTTACTTTTAACCCTGCTTCTCCTAGTCTTGAGAATATCAAATCTAATTTCTTAAAGTGCTCCACTGCAGTCTGAGAAACTATTAAAATGTCATCTAGAAATACACTGGCAGTGTTTCCTAACAATCCATCTAGAATAGTATTCATTAATCTCATGTAAGTTAATGGACTATTACATAACCCAAATGGCATTCTCTTGAACTCATAATGTCCTGTTGTAGTAGAAAATGCTGTGAACTCTCTTGAATCTTCATGCAATTCTATTTGCCAAAAAGCTGATTTGATATCTATAGTACTAAAATATCTATTCTCAGTTCCCAAACTTCTCAAAATGTCACCGATAATGGGTAATGGTAACCTGTCACGAATGGTGTGCTTATTCAATTCCCTGTAATCAATAACTGGTCGCATAGTTCCATCACACTTTGGTACTAATATCAACGGAAAATTCCACTCACTTTTACTATGTTCAATAATATCCTGTAATAACATTTCAGTGATGAGTTTATCTACTACAGCTAATTTAGAGTGAGGAACTATGTAGGCTGGTATTTAGATAGGTTGTGTCCCTGGTTTTAACTTAATGTGATGTTTTAAAACAGTTGTTTTGCCTAAGGCGTCCCCCGGCAAAGCAATTGCTTTTTTATGTTTCACAAGCAAAGCAAATAAAGCTTCATCCAACTCAGGGCAATTAGTTGATTGTAATAATTCTTTATATCTATTTCTTAAGGCTATTCCTTCTTGAATTTGAACAAATTGATGAAGTTGGTAATTCCATCTTCTCACTAGTCTCATTTAAAATCTTAATAGGTTTAGTACACACCTGAATACATCCTATTTGTGTACCTTTCTTTAAAACTATCTCTTTATTCATAGTATTAATTACTAATACTTCTACTCTGTTCTTATTTGACTTATAAATCCCTGAGTCCCACTTCAATCCTTTTATTTTAACTGATTCTGGGACTGTAATTACTTCAGAGTCTACATTGATTCCTTTCAAACACACTTCAACCTTATTAATTGACATGGGATGTAACAATGTCGACCTTGTTACTCCGCAATCTGCAATTATCAAGGATTCTGTGGTTGATAATTTAGTAATCTCTGGGATTTCCTGAACTTCTGAGTTGGGTTCACAAATTGTTTTACCTTCTGTAGGGTTGGACCGCTCGGCCTCGCTATCTAGAAATGTTATCTAAGGATTCATTGATTCCTGTCACTGGTTTTAAGTCTGGTTGATTTAAGAATGGGATTCACTGTGACTTCACTAAAATTCCTAAGTCAGCAGGACAAATTGCCTCGTTTTCTTTTCTCATAGTTCCAAATCCTATCAATAAATCTCCTGGAAAAACAGACTCTTCTACCACTATCACTGGTATGTACAAATGTTCATTTGTATATAAGGCAACTTCTAGTTCCACCTTACCTAATGTTTTTAACTGATTTCCAGTTACACCTTGCAATGTGTAACGGATTGGTTCCAACATTTTCACTCCAGGGTTCAAATGGTGTAAAACTTTACTAGTAATTACATTAACTACAGACCCTGTATCAATAAAAATTTGAATAGGCTTATTGAACACTTTACCTGCAATGAGAGGTCCTACAGAAGTTTTACCAACAGTAATTATCAGTTTGTCAGTTTCTTTCATCTCCCTTGCATTCCCATATTTAACACAATACCGCCTATCGGTATATATATGGGGAGGTCTGAAATTGTTTATTCTGTGTCTGGGGGTTTTCCTCTTAGCCCTGGGGGTACCCGAAAATTCCGGCACTCATGAGTCCTATGACCTATTCTATTATGATAAATACAGAATGGAGGGTTCCTACATTGATACTCATTGTGACCTTCGTATTTGTAATTTCTGCAAATAATCCCATAAAAACATTCTTGTGCTTTGTGTCCCCATGCATTACAATTAAAACATAGGATTCTGGTATCTCTATCCCTAGATGGACTTCTAGCATGTCGCCCATGTCCTACTTCGGTTTTCCTAAACTCCCTAGAGTTCCTATTTTGGCTTTGTTTATTTATAGGCATTACATATGAGTTTATAGTTCTGGTCTCACTGTATCCTTGAAGAAGGGTAATCTACTTCTCCTAAACAGATATTTGATTTTAGATCCTTGTACAGCCTTTCTGCTGTTAAGTCATCAGAATTCTTTGCCAATAAGCTAAATGTAATCAATTTGATTACCTGTGAGATTTTCATCTCACTAGATCTTTCTATCCAGTCTGAATCTTTCAAGATAGAATTCATGTCTTTTGACCATCTATCTAATCTAGCTCAGTACTCTGTGTCAGTTTCACTTGTCCTAACTTCCTTAATCATTTTTACCAATGACCTAATAGGATCCTGATCACATTTGGACATGAAATGTTTGAGGAAGGCCTTTTTGTAATTATCATATTGATTAATTTCTTCCATTTGCTGGAAGTTAATGACAAACCTCGCCCTTCCATTCTCTGGATCTATATTCTCCTTGAGAATCTCTATCTTACGGTTCTCATTAGTAATGTTTTTACTCACTATAAGAGTGTCTATTAAATTAAGAAATTTGTTTACACCATATGTGTTAGACTCTCCTGTGAATTTTGGAATATTTGTATTTGATGTGTGAATTTCGTGTCTCAACACTTAAGAATTCTGAGGGGTACTCATACTAATACCTTGCTTTATCCTGGCTGCTTGCGATGTCACTTCGTAATGTCAACTTCTATCTTGACGTCCTTCTACGGCCTTGTCATTCGTCAGCGACGTTGTTCCTCAGCTCCATCACACACTCTGCCTTGAAGACCGCCTTGTAGATGATGATCACCTTGAAGAATCTTGAAGAATGCTTGTTCCAATCGTAGCAGTTACTTGAAGTTGTAGATTTCTCTCGTAGTCGTCCTTGGAACCAATACACTCTTGATTTTGGTTGTCTTGTTCCCGTAGACTACTTGCACCAGTTCTTCGTTCACCAGTTTATCTAGCACCACTTCTCTTCGGAGGTGTTTAACACTCAGTTCATCCCACCGCTGCCACCACTTTCACCTCCCCTTGTAGTCACTGTCACCACTGTCAGACCTCTCCCTCTATTCTGTTAGTAGTCACTTAATTTCCCCTCACGTCTTTTCTTATAAGTTTTCCAGTAGTTTTCCAGTACTTTTAAGTAGTAGGCCCCATGCCTAGTTTCCTTTAGTCTCGCTAGTTTCCAAGTTCATTAGGCCCATGCCTAGTTCTTGTCATGTACTTCAAATCAGTCCTGGGGTAAAGAAATTGTACTTTTCTTCTTTCACTGTAATTTCACAGTCTTGTTACACTCAGAATCTCTCTCTCTCGTCTCCCACATCGTCTCCCGAGATCCCCGTATCCTACGCTAAGCTACCTTCGTCTGACGTCACTAATTTTTCTAATCCAATCTCCTCTGACTTCTCAAATAAATGTCACTCCTTATGGGCGTGACTTTGAATTCATGCACCAATAGTTTTCCTCCTTCCTCCACCTTGCTCCAACCCGGAAAGCCATTGCAATGCCACTAGCAATATCGTTTACCTCAGCATTAGTCAAACGAAGCTAACCTGCGCTTACAGATTTTTGATTACATCATCGATTATAAAACAGTCACCTCCGTCGGTGTTTACATAGACATAACGTCGCCTTCGATGTTATCAAACAGCAGGCGAACAGGCGTCGAGTCTGAATTGTTGACTCAGCATTCTAATGCCCTAGTGTTTCCCAAGCTCATTTCCATTCGTACAACTACCGGCCTCTTACAATTACATAATTGAGAACATTTGTAAATAATTCGGTATAGGGGATTTTGGTTAACCCCAAGAGAGGACAAATTACATGTGGTTCCGTGTGGGGCCTTGTGACCTCTCCTAATTACTCGGGTGCTCGGACAATTCGTCGACGGACACTTCGTCGAACAGACGATTCGTCGAATGGACATTTAGTCGAACACCCTTTTTGTCGAACGGTCGTTTCGTCGCAAACGATTGTTTTGTTGCATAAAGGCAATTTCTATCTATATATATCTCTCTCTATATATAATATATATAATATCTCTCTATATATATAATATATATACATAGAGAGAGAGCTTTTACTTCAGATTTTTTTTTAAAAGGAACTTTAACATATCAAAATAAAACGCAATAGAAAAATTATTAAACATTTTTATTTGAGGATTAGCACTGGTTCTACTGAAATATAAAATGTATTTTATAAAAATAGATATAAACTTACAAATTATGTGCAATGGATTGTAGGTATTCTAGTGTATCTCTGCATAGTCATCCGTGAGTTTTTTCAACCGTTTAATAACAATTGCGTATTTCTTTTTAGTGTTTCTAGGCATAATACCACATGAAGCCTGTTGTACTGTTAGTTCCCAATCATTTTGCTCTTTTTTGAGTTTGTTCATAAGGCGAGATAAATTTGGATGGACGACTGACATTCTTTGTTGAAATGCGCGGTGCCAACCTTCAACAGAATTATTTGTGCGTGGTATTCCTATCAAGGTCTTTTCTCTTACATTCCATAAGGAGATATCAAAACTTGGGCGGCGTCGCCTTCCTCTTTGTACAGCACCTAACCAAGTAGTCTCAAAGTAGACGAGAAATTCTCCTAGGACTTCATCTGTTTCCTCATCTAATGAAGCCATTAATTCATTAAATACGCCTATGACATCCTCCTTTGGAACGAACGCCAGTGCTGTAAGCTTTTTTTATTAGGAAAGCATTCCTTGGCTCATTATACCAATTTTGCAGGCCACATGCCTGAACTTTTCTCCAAAGGCATTGACCGAAATGAAAAAAACATCCAGATGTATGAGAGTTAGGAAAATTCTTCTCTATACTACTTATTGCAGCTTTTTCAAAATCAACAGTTATTGAATTAGGCTCCATAACACGCGTTTCTTTAAGTTTAGAAAATATCGTATCATATGTTTCTTGAGTTTTAGATTTCGTAATGCAGTACACAAGTGGAACAGTATGATTTTCCCCAAGGAGAGCATGGATGGTATAGAGTTGATGGTTGTCAGGAGCACTATCGAACGTACCGTCGCAAAACCAGTGCATACTTTTTGCTAATAAATCGAGATTAGTATCAGTTGCCATTAAAACGATTTCCCTCTTAACGAAACATTAAGTTCGTCTGTTATTTTGTTCCCATCTGTGAATTTTCTTTGTCTTCTAATCATTCTGCCAAGACTTTCTTTTTTGGGAAGAGATCCAGTGGCTTCCAAGGGAAAATCAGATATGCAGTTCTGAATTATAGTACTCGTAATTTCTTCAGTATTATAGACTCGTTCCTTCATCTTCTCTACTGTCTTGAGTACCACAGTTCTACTGGCATCTGGTCGGTGAGAATGTGGCAGTGGAGTACCTTGTAGTATATCATTCACTGTCTTAAGTCGCCCTCCACATCTCCCTCTTCGCATTTCCAATAGGTAATGCTATCCTCATTTCGTCAACTGTATAAGCATACCCATTGTACAGTAGTTTCCTTCCACCACGTTTTAGTAACAGTGAACTCCATGGCCTGTGAGAAAAAATATATATCTTATTAAAAAAAAAAAAGTGTATATATATATATATATATATATATATATATATATATATATACATATACATATATACGACAACACGGCATCATCAAGAAGCTAAAAACGATATACATACATTATAAACCATATCAAATGTACCAACACATATACTATTTGACTAAAATATTTTAACATAGTTTCAAAAGTTTACAAAAAAATTACATTAATATACTAATAATCTCAAAGTTTATATAAAGTTTATATTAGATAAATTTATAAACTAATGACAAGGTGTGGTTACCAGTGAGAGGAGCACGACGTTTCGCTTTTTACAGCTTTTTCAGGTATTCTGGATTCTGGATTCCAAGGAAAGAACACCTCGCTTGCGCGGGATCGGGTTTTGTGGGAGGGGAAGAATGTCTGTAGGAAAACGAAAAGATAGTAGCGTATAAAAGAGGGCTATTGCCACCGGGCGAATTGCGAGCCACTAGGTGTTTATTTGTGGTCGTGGCTCGGGAGAAATTGACCGGGAGCTTGGAGGGCAGCGCTTGACGCCGGGGTTAGGATTAGGATCACCAACGAAAGCTTAGAAAATGGTAGGAGGCGTTGTAGTAGAGAAAGGTGGAAAAACGGAAAAATCTTTAGTGGGAGGTAAACTGAAATGAGAAGATGTAGTAGAAGAGAAAGTTAGAAAGGAAGCGAATTTTAGTCGAAGAAAAAGTAAGTGTAGATGTTTGTGCGTGTGTTGTGGCTCTGTTCGTGAGAGGTGTATGTGTGTATCTTACGAGAAGTGAGTTGATTTCACTTCCCGCGTGTAGAGGGCGGTCCTGATAAGGCACAGGTGGGGCGAGCGTAGCCTGATTTTCCCCAGGTTTTGGGTTTGAAGTCCTTTAGAGTTGATCCAGTGGCGGTGCGAGGGGGGGTAGACGGGCGGTGTAAACCCGCCTGCCGACGTCAACGAAGAGATCCGTAACCAGAACGGCAGCGGCAAGGAGATAACTCCTCGCCGCCACCGCTGGCGAGCGCGTTCCTGATGAGCCACAGGTGGGGCGAGCGTTGCCTGTTTATCCCCAGGTTGGGTTTGGATTCCGGAAGAGTTGATTCAGTGGCGGTGCGAGGGAGGGGCAGACGGGCGGGTGTTGTATGGTCTCTTTCCTTCCAATCACAACTCTGAAAACAGAGAATTACGCGATTGGGAATTGTGTGTAAATGTTAGAAATGTAAACTCGCTCACCAGCGTCAGCGAGAGGCCAGCGTTAGGTTGCGGGCCGGTTGGACAGAGAGGTGTCCCAAGTCTCTCCGTCGACCAGCCTGCGATCAGATTGAGCGTTCTGAGTGAGACGGTTTGGGCCTCTGCTTTGCCAGCGAGAAAGTGTGCGTGTGCCTCTTTTCTTCCAAGCACTACTCTGAAAACAGAGATTTACGTGACTTGGGAAATGTGTGTATTTGTCTTGGTGTAAACCCGCCTGCCGACGTCAGCGTAGAGGTCGGCCATGCCAGACCGGCAGCAGCAAGGAGATATCTCTCCCCACTACCACCGGCCGGCGAAGATTCCTTGGAGCTTGTTGAGAGAGCTGGTTGAAGAGACGTCTGACCTCTAAGAGCGTTGTGTTGATTCAGGTATATAGTTGTGATACACATGATTGAGATTAAATAAGAGGAATAGGGGGAACGGGGAAAGGGGGGAGGGAGGAAGGTAGGGGAGGAGGAGGAGGGGGGGTTGAATACTAGGAAAGGTTGAGGAGAAGGCTGGCCCAAATGTCTGAGATTAGGAAAGGTGTGAAATGAGCAAATGGCTGGGCGACGAACATTGGTTCACAATCGAGAAAAGGGGGAAGAAAAAAAAGAAGGGTGAGCAAATGTCAACTGCGGATGGACAACGCAGCTGATATCCAGCTGCTTTAAATATATCAAATTGTACTGATATCATCATTTATCACCTTATTATCATTCATATCTTGAAATGATTACCTCAAGAATAGATGTAGAATGTCTAATTAATAAATATCTTTTTGAGAATGTTGAAAAATGTCCTTCCAGATGTGGTAATATTTCTAGTATGTATTGTGTATTTAGATTAAAGAATAATAAATAAGTTTGCCTTTGATCTTCCGACGAACAATATTAGCTGATATCCAGTTGCTTTAAACATATCAAATTGTACTGATATCATCATTTATCACCTTATCATCATTCATACCTTGAAATAATTACCTCAAGAATAGATGTAGAATGTCTAATTAATAAATATCTTTTTGAGAATGTTGAAAAATGTCCTTCAATATGTGGGAATATAGTCATTATATATTTTAAAGTATTTTAGGCAAATAGTATAATTTATTATCAGATATTTACATAAATACCTGGTTGCATGTTAAACACACATTCGAAGAAAAGGCAGTTCGACGAAACATCCATTCGACTAATAGTCCGGCAACGAATTCACCTACGACGAAACGTCCGGTCACGAATTACACGTATGGTGCCTTGTGACCTCTCCCAATTTTTCCGTATGGAGCCTTGTTACCTCTCCTAGGTTTACACTTTTCCGTTTACATTGTCTTTGTAATGTACTTTTGTCTGTATTCTCCCCTGAGGATGTGAATTATACGAAAGCGCTTGGGATTGCTGTATTTCTCTTTCTTAATGGTTACCAGCATAGTTCTGATCACGTGTTCAAGTGATTTATTTGCAATATATATATATATGTGTGTGTGTGTCAAAAATAAGATAACACCGTGAATAGATCAACAAATAGGTGATAATATGAACCTAAATATTTGTACGAAAAGGGTGAAATTAGCTAACGACGGATTTTTTTTTTTCGTGCAAGCGCTGAAGTCTTTATCAAATTAAACAAGAACCAGGCATGTTTGCGCTTGCACATTACTCATACAGACACGGACACACACACACAAACTATTGATAGAGAGGATCTAATAAAATGGGATAGTAGGAATACAAGAGGACACGGAAAGAACATCAAGACAATAGAAGGGACCTGAAAAAGAACAGCTTTCCCCACAGAGTAATAGACATCTGGAACAAGTTGGACGAAAAAAGTGGTGTGTGCAAAGACAATTCATGAATTTAAAAACAGTTTAGATAAAATGAGATATGAAGACGGGACACCACGAGTATAGCTCCCCTTCCCGTATAATGCAACTAGGTAAATACACACACACATTGGTCGGGGTGGCAGCGAAGTCTGGACTCCGGTGAAATCTTCAAAATTACGAGAATCACAATGACAAGGAAGTACCTGTGTTGTATTTATAGGGAAGGGGAAAGCTCGTGGTGTAGTGGGAAGGTGATGAAAAAGGAGAAAGAGAGGGATTACTGAGGGAAACGGAAGGAAATGAGGAAGGGGATGACTTGGTCCAGGCAGGCAGACGCCATGTAAAAAAAAAAAAAAAAAAGAGGGCCAGAGAATTTCAGTGACGAAGAAGGGATTAACAAAAATGTAAAGATTAGAAATATAGATAACAGCAGCACAATGGAAAGTGAAGATAATAATTTCCAAGGATTTAATTAGGGGGGGGGGGAAGCCAATCCTCCCCGATTAACAAGCCTAGAAGAAAAAATTGAGAAAATTGTCAAACATTGGGAGGATAGGTTCGGTGAACTCACGAAGATCACGCAGAGAGTTGAAAATTTTGAAGAATTAGAGAAGGTGAACCAAAAACTAACTAAAGAAATAGAAGTATAAAAAAGACAGTTAAGAGAAGTAAAAGATGAGAACGAGGAATTAAAGAATAATAATAAAGAGAATAAAGAGTCCATAGCAAAAGAAGCACAGGGTTGGAAAAAAAATCCAAGGGCACAACAAAGTTGCATTTAATGATATAGTAAAACAGCAGATGAAAGAACAAACTGAAGACAGAGTTATTAAAGTGATAAGACAGAAGGAGAATATAGTAAGAGACTTAGCAGATAGAAAGAAATGTATAATTATTTTAGGGATGGAAGAGAAGCATAACCTAAATAGGACTACAAGAATCAAAGAGGAAAAAGAAAAAGTAAACAGTTTATTGGAATTAGTTCAGGAAGATGAACCTGAGATAAGGAAACAAACTGAAGAAATGTATAGGCTCGGGAAATACAATACTGATAAGACCAGACCAATTAAGGTTAAATTCAGGTCACAAACGACAGCAGAGTATATCTTTGCAAAAATTCAGGGAAACTAGTAAACAGTGAACAATATAAAAAGGTATGGATAAAAAGAAAAATTAATAGAGAGGAAAGAGGAGGAAAAAGTTAAAAGACAAGAAGCTTAGGAAAAAAACGAGAACAGAACAGAGTCAGAAAAAAAGGAAATCTATTGGATAGTAGTGAATATGAAAGTGAGGAAATGGGTCATAACAGAGAAAAACAAAAGGGAAACACAAAATACAATGGAAGTAGCAGAAAATTAAGAGTGCCTTACCGAAATATAGATGGATTAATAACAGGATTGAACGAAGTGGATGATTATCTGAAGGAAAAAGAACCGGACATAATGGGAATTGTAGAGACAAAGTTAAAAGGTCCACTACCACCCAACAGTGTAGGACACAATGCATATAATTATTGGATTAGAAACAGAGAGATAAAACAAGGGGGTGGAGTTATGTTCCTGACTAAGAAGGATATAAACGTGAGGAATGTCACATATGTAAAGAATACAGTAGAGATGATTATGATGGAAGTGGAAGACAGAGAGAGGAAGAGCAGAAAGTTTGTAATAAATTATGTACCTCCAAAAACAGCCTCGTGGGAAGAGAGAGAACATAAAAGTATGTTAGAAGACACAAGGATAACACTAAATAAGATAATGGAAGATGGAGGAAGAATAGTTATAATGGGCGACTTTAATTGCAAAGAAGTCTGCTGGGAAGAGATGACAGTAAAGGGTGGAGACGACTCATGGGGAAATGTTCTACTTGAGATGATTATTGACCTTACAATGACACAACGGATTCAAGAGAACACTAGGTATAGAAATGAAGAAGAACCATCGAGACTAGACCTAATAATCACATCAGAACCTGAAATAGTGGACAAGATTGAATAGAAGACACCAATAAGTAAAAGTGACCACATATTGATTGAACTGGAACTAAACGAGGAAAAATATATGAAAAGAAATGAACAATATAGAAAAGGAAGATTGATGTATGAATTTTTTTTTCAAAAAGAAGACTGGGAAAGAATATACAAAGACGAAACAACAATGGAAGAGAAATTGAATATTTTGGAAAAAAAAAAAAAAAAAAAAAAAAAAAAGAATGGAAAAGTATGTCCCAAGACAAAAGCAAGAACAAGAATATGCAAAGTGCTGGTACAACAAAAGTTGTAGGAAGTTAAAAGACAAAAGAGATAAAGCTTGGACAAAATGGAAAAAAAGACAAAAGACCTGAAAAATGGAAAATATATACTAGTTGTAGAAATGAATATGTACAAGTGCAGAAAGAAAAAGAGAAAATATGAAAAAGATGTCATAGAAAAGTGTAAAGATCAACCAAAACTATTTTACAGATTTGTAAACAACAAACTGAAAAACAAACAAGATTTAGAGAAATTACGACAAGGAGAAGTTGAATACACAGAGGAAATAGAAATGGCAGAAATTATGAACAAGCATTTTAAATCGGTGTTTACAAGGGAGAACATACAACCTGGAGATATCGAATGGGAAGAGATAGTCCCCTCTATGAAAGAAATAGAAGTAACAAGGAATGAAATAATGAAACACTTGAGTAATATTGATGTCAGAAAATCACACGGACCAGATGAAATAGCAAACTGGATTTTGAAAGAATGCAGGAATGAACTGGTAGACAAAATACATAGCCTAATAAACAGTTCCTTGAAAGAAGGAAAAGTTCCAAAAGATTGGAGAAGAACAAATATAGTACCTCTTTGTAAAGGGGGAAATAAAAAAAGACCCTACTAACTATAGACCAGTCTCTTTAACAAGTACAATAGTAAAAATTTGTGAAAGAATTATCAAAAGTAGATCTGTAAGGTATTTAGTAAACACAACGTGCTAAATCCAAGGCAACTTGGATTCAGACAAGGACGATCATGCGTCACCAATTTAATATGTTTCTATTCAAGGCTAATAGATATAATACAAGAAAGAGATGGATGGGCTGATTGTGCATTTCTAGACCTAAAAAAAAAAAGCTTTTGAGAAAGTACCACATAAGAAGTTGCTTAAGAAATTAGAAATTGAAGGAGGAATACAGGGCAAACTGCTTAAATGGATGGAAGACTTTTTGCAAGAAAGAAAAATGAGAGTAGTGATAAGAGACAAACACTCAAAATGGGATGAAGTAATAAGCGGTGTTCCACAAGGAACAGTTCTGGCCCCAATAATGTTTGATATATATATTAATGATATGGATGATGAAATTGAAAGTTATATGAGCTTCTTTGCGGATGATGCAAAAATGTTGAAAAAAGTGAACACTGAAGAAGATTGTGAGTCACTACAGAGTGATCTCAATAAAGTATGGGAATGGAGTAAGAAGTGGGAAATGGAGTTCAATACTAAGAAGTGTAGTATAATGGAATTTGGAAAAGCAAAAAAAGAAGAGTAGGATCATATGAATTGGGAGAAGAAGGACTAAAAAAAGTAGAAAATGAGAAGGACCTGGGAGTCATTATTATGAATATGTCACCTGAGAAACATATAAAGAGGATTTTTGGAGAAACTTATAATTTAATAAGAACAATCAAAGTAGCATTTACATACCTGGATGAAGAAATGGTGAAGAAAATACTAATCACTTTGATAAGACCAAGATTGGAATATGCAGCAACGATGTTTGTCACCAAGTACAAAAAAATGTATAACAAAACTTGAAAGAATACAAAGAGCAGTTACAAAATTGGCACCAACACTCTCAGAACTATCATATGAAGAGAGACTAGCAAAACTTGAGCTACAGACACTAGAGCAAAGAAGAGAGAGAGGAGATTTGATAACTATTTACAGAATAATGAAAGGCATAGAAATTATTGATAGAGAGAATCTAATAAAATGAGATGATAGAAATACAAGAGGACACGGAAAGAAAATCAAGAAAGACAGCTATAGAAGAGATCTGAAAAAGAACAGCTTTCCTCACAGAGTAATAGACAGTTGGAACAAGTTAGATGAGAAAGTAGTGTGTGCAAAAACAATACATGAATTTAAAAATAGTTTAGATAAAACGAGATATGAAGACGGGTCACTACGAGTATAGCTCCTCTTCCCGGAAAATACAACTAGGTAAATACATACATACATATATATATATATATATATATATATATATATATATATATATATACATATACATATGATATATTATATATTATATATATATATATATATATATAATATATACAGATATGTATATATATATATATATATATATATATATATATATATGTTCATACATACAAATACATATACATATAGTGTTACTTGGCTTCAGTGACAATTCAAAAGGGCACCTTTGAAAATTCGAATGAGCAGGTGGCGTGGGTTTTACACATGAATCCATGCACAGAGTATCAGACTGTCAGTACGGGGGTGCCGGTGGTGCCTGGTTCGAATCCTGCCCAGGGCTGAAATTATTTCAGTATCGCTGCGCTTCGAGTCGTTACTCCAACTCTCGTGGGCGGGGAGTTGTGTGTGTGTGTGTGCGTGTTAGGTCATAGCATTACCCATAGATCGGTCATACGAGCTCTGAGCTCTCATTCGGGAGGGAAATAGCTGTCGATCACGAGTCCAACACGTGATCCAAAGACCAAAGACCAAGGTGAATCACATAATCTCGAAACTAAGGAGGGACTTGTTTATGTTAAACAAGATGGCATGGCGCCAACCAAGAATAAGCACATTAGCAGAAACACCTGCGAGGCTTGATTTGAGCTGAATAAAATCGCCTGGCGACAGGAAGCAAAAAAAAAAAAAAAAAAATGACACAAGAAGGATCCTCACTGTTTCCAGGTCGGAGCAGTTGGACCATCTCTGACGTCCTCCTCGGTGAGGCGACGAATCGTTCGCTCCGCTCCGGGTCCTCCACGGCTGGGGGACTCACGTTTGACTGAAAGGACAGGAGACCGGCTGGCGGCGACAAGGAACCAGGAGAACAAGATCCGCCAGCCGGTCGGGACTGCTAGGAAAAGGATATCAAGAAGGAAACCATGAGGAGGTCGGCAGGCCTGAAAATCGAAAAGGAACGAGGCCTGCCGACCGGGAAGATAGTAAAACCTAGAGCAGCTTGGAAAGGAGGCCGACCGGTTAATAAGAGAGCGAAAAAGAAAACAGAGGAAAGAAAACCGGTCGGCTGGGATTGTCGAGAAGAAATAGTGATGAGCACGGGAGGACGGTCGACCAAGGAAGAGGACAAAGGATCGAGGTCGGTAGTCCGGGTAAGCTGGAAAGAATTATTGAAAGGAAACCAAAGGAGACCGGCTGGCCGAGAAAGCGTAAAAGAACGATGCCAGCCGGTCGGGAAACAAGGAAAGATATAGCTGATAGGAATGGAGGTCAGCCGGTCGGCATGGAAAGGAATAAAGGATTGGAAGCCGACCGGCTGACCGGGAGCTCTCCCTCAGCTGAATAAAGTCTTCTGGTGCTGACCAGATTTTTTTTATTATTTTTTTTTTTTTTAAGTAGAGACTAGTTTTCAATCATAAAAGAATATTGAGTGACTCAGGTTCGTAGGGATGTCACGAACGAAGGATGAGAATTTCCTAGTAGCTTCGAATATCCATCGATAGAATTGGATGTCTCGGTAGTGTCGATCATTAGAATAGAATCACCACTTTTACATATTTTGTCAAAATATGTATTTCAATAGATAATATATATATAACCACTTAAAGAGAAACACAGAAATCCCAAGCGCTTTCGTGTAATTCACATCCTTAGGGGAGAATACAGACAAAAGTATATCACAAAGACAATATAAACGGAAAAGTGTAAACCTAGGAGAGGTAACAAGGATCCATACGGAAAAAATTGGGAGAGGTCACAAGGTCCCACACGGAAAAAAATAGGAGAGGTCACCAGTAGCCTTATCAAACAACCTGAGTCAGTCATTTTGAACATAAGTAATGGTATGTATAAATTAGATAATTACGTAATTGAGAACATTTGTAAATAATTCGGTATAGGGGATTTTGGTTAATCCCAAGAGAGGACAAATTACGTGTGGTTCCACGTGGGGCCTTGTGACCTCTCTTATTTTCCGTACGGTGCCTTGTGACCTCTCCCAATTTTTCCGTACTTTTGTCTGTATTCTCCCCTGAGGATGTGAATGATACGAAAGCGCTTGGGATTTCTGTATTTCTCTTTCTTAAGTGGTTACCAGCATATTTCTGATCACGTGTTCAAGTGATTTATTTGCAATATATATATATATATATATATATATATATATATATATATATATATATGTGTGTGTGTGTGTGTGTGTGTGTGTGTGTGTGTGTGTGTGTGTGTGTATTTACCTAGTTGTATTTACCTAGTTGTATTTTACGGGAAGGGGAGCTATGCTCGTGGGGTCCCGTCTTCATATCTCATTTTATCTAAACTATTTTTAAATTCATGTATTGTTTTTGCACACACCACTTTCTCATCTAACTTGTTCCAACTGTCTATTGCTCTGTGAGGAAAGCTGTTCTTTTTAAAATCTCTTCTATAGCTGTCTTTTTTTATTTTCTTTCCGTGTCCTCTTGTATTTCTGTCATCCCATTTTATCAGATTCTCTCTATCAGTAATTTCTATGCCTTTCATGATTCTGTAAATAGCTATCAAATCTCCTCTCTCTCTTCTTTGCTCTAGTGTCTGTAGTTTAAGTTTTTGTAGTCTCTCTTCATATGATAGTTTTGAGAGTGTTGGTGCCAGTTTTGTAATTGCTCTTTGTATCCTTTCAAGTTTTTTTATACATTTTTTTGTACTTGGTGACCATATCGTTGCTGCATATTCCAATCTTGGTCTTATCAGGGTGATTAGGATTTTCCTCACCATTTCTTCATCCAGGTATGTAAATGCCACTTTGATTGTTCTTATTAAATTATAAGTTTCTCCAAAAATCTTATTTATATGTTTCTCAGGTGACATATTATTCATAACAATGACTCCCAGGTCCTTCTCATTTTCTACTTTTTTTATTCCTTCTTCTCCCAAATTATATGATCCTGCTATTCTGTTTTTGCTTTTTCCAAATTCCATTATACTACACTTTTTTGTATTGAACTCCATCTCCCACTTCCTACTCCATTCTTGTACTTTATTTAGATCCCTCTGTAGTGATTCACAATCTTCTTCAGTTTTCACTCTTTTCAGTAGTTTTGCATCATCTGCAAAGAAGCTCATATAGCTTTCAATTCCTTCATCCATATCATTAATATATATAGCAAACATTATTGGGGCCAGAACTGTTCCCTGCGGGACACCGCTTATTACTTCATTCCATTTTGAGTGCTGATCTCTTATCACTACTCTCATTTTTCTTTCTTGCAAAAAGTCTTCCATCCAATTTAGCAATTTACCTTGTATTCCTCCTTCATATTCTAATTTCTTAAGCAACTTCTTATGTGGTACTTTGTCAAAAGCTTTTTTTAGGTCTAGAAATGCACAATCAGCCCATCCATCTCTTTCTTGTATTATATCTATTAGCCTTGAATAGAAACATATTAAATTGGTGACGCATGACCGACCTTGTCTGAATCCAAATTGCCTTGGATTTAGTACGTTGTTTTTTTCCAAGTATTTTACCCATCTACTTTTGATAATTCTTTCACATATTTTTGCTATTGTACTTGTTAGAGAGACTGGTCTATAATTGGTAGGTTCTTCTTTATTTCCTCCTTTATATATAGGTACTATATTTGCTTTTTTCCAATCTTCTGGAACTTTTCCTTCTTTTAAGGAACTGCTTATTATGCTATGTATTTTGTCTGCCAGTTCATTCCTGCATTCTTTCAGAATCCAGTTTGCTATTTCATCTGGCCCATGCGATTTTCTGACATCAAAATTACCCAAGTGTGTCAATATTTCATTCTTTGTTACTTCTATTTCTTCCATAGGGGGGACTTTTTCTTTCCACTCAATCTCTTCAGGTTGTATATTTTCCCTTGTAAACACTGATTTAAAATGTTTGTTCATAATTTCTGCCATTTCCATTTCCTCAGTGTATTCAACTCCTCCTTGTCTCAATTTCTCCAAGTCTTGTTTGTTTTTCAGTTTATTGTTTACAAATCTGTAGAATAGTTTTGGTTGATCTTTACACTTTTCTATAACATCTTTTTCATATTTTCTTTTTTTCTCTCTGCACTTTTGTACATATTCATTTCTATAACCAGTATATATTTTCCATTTTTCAGGTCTTCTGTCTTTTTTCCATCTGGTCCAGGCTTTGTCTCTTTTGTCTTTTAACTCCCTACAACTTTTGTTGTACCAGCATTTTACATATTCTTTTTCTTGTTTTTGTCTTGGGACATACTTTTCCACTCCTTTTTTGTAAATTTTTGTCAAAATATTCCATTTCTCTTCCACTGATGTTTCTTCTTTGTATATTTCTTCCCAGTTTTCTTGTTGGAAGAATTCTCTTATTTTATCAAAGTTTGTTTTTTCATACATCATTCTTCCTTTTCTATATTGTTCATTTCTTTTCATATATTTTTCTTCATTAAGTTCCAGTTCAATCAATATGTGGTCACTTTTACCTATTGGTGTTTTATATTCAATCTTGTCCACTATTCTAGGTTCAGATGTAATTATTAAGTCTAGCCTCGATGGTTCTTCTTCATTTCTATACCTAGTGTTCTCTTGTATCCATTGTGTCATTGAATGGTCAGTAATCATCTCAAGTAGAGCATTTCCCCATGAGTCATCACCACTCTTTGCTGTCATTTCTTCCCAGCAGATTTCTTTGCAATTAAAGTCGCCCATCATAACTATTCTTCCTCCGTCTTCCATTATTTTAGTTAATGCTATCTTTGTGTCCTCTAACATACTTTTATATTCACTCTCCTCCCATGAGGCTGTTTTCGGAGGCACATAATTGATCACAAATTTTCTGCTCTTCTTATCTCTGTCTTCCACTTCTATCATAATCATCTCTACTGTATTCTTTCCATATATGACACCTTTCACGTTTATATCCTTCTTAGTCAGGAACATAACTCCACCCCCTTGTTTTTTCTCTGTTTCTAATCCAATAATTGTATGCATCATGTCCTACACTGTTGGGTGGTAGTGGGCCTTTTAATTTTGTTTCTACAATTCCCATTATGTCCGGTTCTTTTTCTTTCAAATAATCATTCAGTTCATTCAATCCTGTTATTAATCCATCTATATTTGTGTAAGACACTCTTAGTTTTCTGCCACTTCCATTGTGTTCTCTGTTTCCCTTATGTTTTTCTTTTGTATGTCGAACTTCCTTAGTTTCATGTTCACTACTCTCCAATAGAATCTCTCTTTCTCTGACTCCGTTCTGTTCTCGTTTTTTGTCTTAGCTTCCAGTCTTTTCTGCTTTTCTTCCTCTCTTTCCTCTTTATTCATTTCTCTTTTTATCCATATCTTTTTGTGTTGTTCACTTGTTGCTAGTTTCCCTGTTTTGGATAAGATATTCTCTGCCGTTGTTTGTGACTTGAATTTAATCTTAATTGGTCTGGTCTTGTCTGTGCTATACTTTCCGAGTCTAAATTTCTCTTCGATTTGTTTCATAATTCCTGGTTCATCTTCCTGAACTGATTCTAGTAATTGGCTTACTTTTTTCATTTTCCTCTTTGATTCTTGTGGTTCTATCTGTGTTGTGTTTCTCTTCCATTCCTAATATAATTATACATTTCTTCTTGTCTGCTAAATCCCTTACTATATTCTCCTTTTGTCTCATCACTTTAATAACTGAGTCTTCATTATGTTCTTTCAATTGCTGTTTGACTATGTCAGTGAATGAAATCTTATTTCCTTCTTGGGTTTGCTTCCAATTTTTACTTTCTTTAGCTATTGTTTCTCTGTTTTCTTTACTATTCTTCTTCAATTCCTCATTCTCCCCCTTTACCTCTCTTAACTGTCTTTTTAGTTCTTCTATTTCATCAGTTAAGTTTTTATTCGCCTTTTCCAGTTCTTCCAATCCTTCAACCCTTTTTAAAATGGTGTTCATATGACCTAACCTACTCTCCAAGTCTTCGATCACCTTATCAACCTTCATCTCTAGTCTTGTCAGTCGGGGGGGGTTTGAGTCCCCCCCACTCTCTTTAAATCCCTTGAAAATATTCTCATCACTTTCTGCTATATTGCTCCTATCTATACCTCTAATCTTCACATTCCTATTAGACATGTCATCATCCAACTCGTCTTGGGGTCTTTTGTCTACCCGGCGGCCCGTCAGGGCCATTTCTTTCCTCCACCTCCTCATTACCTTCCATTTCCCCAGTAATCCCTCCCCCTCTCCTCTTTCCTTACTTTCCCTCTACCTCACGAGCAATTCCCCCCCCCCCCCTGCAAATACAAAAAGGCACTTCTCTTTGCGTTGGTATCCACAATCTTCACTTTTCTTCAGAGCGTTCGTCAAGCCGTCCGTTCGTTGAAAGTGTGTGTGTGTATGTGTGCTAATGTGTGTGTATGTGTATGTGTATGAGTCAAAAATAAGATAACACCATGAATAGATCAGCAAATAGGTGATATGAACGTAAATATTTGTACGAAAAGGGTGAAATTAGCTAACGACGTTTTTTTTTCTTTCTTTTTTTTGGTCGCGCAAGCGTTGAAGTCTTTATCAAATTAAACAAGAACCAGGCATGTTTGCGCTTGCACATTACTCCTACAGACACGGACACACAAACTATTTATAGAGAGGATCTAATAAAATGGAATTGTAGAAATACAAGAGGACACGGAAAGAGTAATAGACACCTGGAACAAGTTGGACGAAAAAGTAGTGTGTGCAAAAACAATTCATGAATTTAAAAACAGTTTAGATAAAATGAGATATAAAGACGGGACACCACGAGCATAGCTCTCCTTCCCGTAAAATACAACTAGGTAAATACACACATACGCCGGTCGGGGTGGCAGCGAAGTCTGGGCTCCGGTGAAATCTTCAAAATTACGAGGATCACAACGACAAGGAAGTATCTGTGTTGTATTAATAGGGAAGGGGAAAGCTCGTGGTGTAGTGGGAAGGTGAAGAAAAAGAAGGGGAGGGATTAATGAGGAAAATGGAAGGAAATGAGGAAGGGGACGAACGGGCCCCGGATCTTAGGAGAAGTGTAAACAAACGGGGGGCAGAATACACAGACGAACAACAAAGAAGCAGAGGTGTCAAGAGCAGCTCAATGGAAAGAGAAGATAACTGCTTTTATGGATTTAATGAGGGAGGATGTGACAACCTCCCGCGACTAGTAAATCTAGAAAAAAATGAACGAAGAATGGCAGGTTAAGTTTGACCAATTAACTCTAGTTGCCGAGAAAGTTGATAAACTGGAAGAACTAAGGAAAGAGAATCAAAATCTAACTAAAGAAATAGAAGAATTAAAAAGACAGTTAAGAGAAGTAAAGGAAGAGAATGAGGAATTGAAGAGGAATAATAAAGAAAATAAAGAGTCCATAGCAAAAGAGGTAAGTGGTTGGAAAAAAGTACAAGAGAACAATAAAATGGAATTTAGAGGTATAATGGAACAGCAGATGAAAGAACAAACTACGGACACATTTATTAAAGTGATGAGGGAGAAGGAGAATATAGTAAGAAATTTAGCGGATGAAAAGAAATGTATAATCATATTAGGGATGAAAGAGAAGTATAATCAAAATAGGACTACAGGAATGAAGGAGGAAAAGGAAAAAGTAAATACTATATCAGAAGTAGTTCAAGAAGATGAACTAGAAATAGGAAAACAAATAGAAGTAATGTATAGGCTTGGGAAATACAATACAGATAAGACCAGACCAATTAAGGTTAAATTCAGGTCACAAACGACAGCAGAGAATATCTTGGCAAAAACAGGGAAACTAGCAGACAGTGAACAATATAAAAAGGTATGGATAAAAAGAGAAACGAAGAAAGAGGAAAGAGAGGATGACAAAACAAAAAGACTAGAAGCTAAGGGAAAAATGAGACAAGAATAGGGTCAGACAAAGAGGAATTCTTTTGGAGAGAAGTGAATACGAAAGTGAGGAAATGGTTCATAGCAGAGGAAAACAGAAGGGAAACGGAAAACACAATGGAAGTAGCAGAAAATTAAAAGTGTCTTACACAAATATAGATGGCTTAATAACAGGCTTGAACGAAGTGAATGATTACCTGAAGGAAAAAGAACCGGACATAATGGGAATTGTAGAGACAAAATTGAAAGGTTCACTACCACCCAACAGTATAGGACATGGTGCATATAATTATTGGATTAGAAACAGAGAGGTAAAACAAGGGGGTGGAGTAATGGTCCTGACTAAGAAGGATATAAATGTGAGGAATATCACATCTGGAAAGAATAGATATGATTATGATGGAAGCGGAGGACAAGGATGGGAAGAGCAGGAAGTTTGTAATAAATTGTGTGCCTCCTAAAACGGCCTCGTGGGAAGAGAGAGAACACAAAAGAATGTTAGAAGACATAAGGATAACACTAAATAAGATAATGGCAGATGGAGGAAGAATAGTTATAATGGGTAACTTTAATTGTAAAGA